>NW_005368708.1:1860654-1938693 GCF_000412655.1 Myotis brandtii
GCACTGGGCTCCTAGTATTAAATATAAAACACAGCCTCAATAAATAGGGGGAGCACAGAGGATTTTTAGGGAAGTAAAAAACTATTCTGTGTGATACTATAACAGTGGATACATGTCATTATACATTTGTCCAAACCCCAAAAATGTACAACACCAAGAGTGAACCATAATGTAAACTATGGTTCATAATGATGTGTCAATGTAGCTGCATCTGTTGTAACAAATGTACCACTCTGGTGAGGAATGTTGATAATGGGGACTGGAAAAGAGCAAAGGGTATTTTGGAAATCTCTGTACCTTCTCCTCAATGTTGCTGGGAGCCTAAAACTACTCTAAAAAATAAAGACTGTTTTTTTTAAATCTCAAATAACAATTAGAATGTTATCCCAATTGTGATTTGAAAGTATTATATCAAGGTAAAATGACATCCTCTAGGTGTTTGCAGTAAATGGTAAATTTTTGCTAACTATGAATCTTTAGGATTAATTTGCCATGTTGAGTTTGGAAAAAGAACTCCCCAACCTACATTTGTTTCTAAATCCCATATTGTGATTTATAAAGTTTGCAAAATATAGAAGTACCAGTGAGAAAACTTCTGTTAATAAAATGGCTTGCCATTTTAACTACTTTAATTTGAAATATGTTCGTTTTTAATATTTTTCTCCCTTTAGAGAAAAATTACAGCAGTAAATAATTAATTTTGCTGGTAACAACAAAGTTGGAGATACATATCCACCATTAAACTCTTTTGTATACCTGCCTGGTTAAGGGGACAACTTTCTGTCTGAAGTGGCAGAAGTGAATCATAGAGAAACATGGAGGCAATGGACTCTAATAAAACACTTGTTACAGCTTTTCTAGTGACTCACTAGAGGCTTGCTAATGGAAAATTGGTTCAGACTTTCCACTATCGCTCAAATATGTGTAGTTGCAAAGTATTTCACATTATTTCTTATTTTGCCTTATTTTACATCACTTCATATATCTTTCTTTAAATTTCAAGAAGACAAACTCAGCCAAACCTTTAACTTATTGTAAAGCAATTACTCGGACAATAAAACATGAATTTTCCTGAATAAATTGGATTTCAAAATTAAAGTGTAAGTGTAAAACATTTTGTTGAGTCTATTTTCCTAATAAACATAAAGGTGATGACTTTTTCCATACTGACCTACCCCAAGAATTTCAACCAAAATAACAGAAAGCACCAGGATAAGCTGCAAGTTGTAAGTTGAACGAAATATATGGATTGGTCTTCCCCAAAACTATTCTCTCCTCCATCCCTTTTCTCTTGACTTTCTCTATCATAAAGACTAAAAAGCTAAAGTTAATTTAATCTCTAGTGTTGTTGGTGTTGGCCATATGATGTGGTTCTGGCCATGAGATTTAGGCAGAAATCCCTGAGCAGAGTTACTCTTCTTGAATAAAAATGAGAGAAGCCCTTTGTCCTTCCCTTTTCTCCCTGTCTGGGACATAAAAGTAATGCCTGGACGCACCACAACCATCTTGCAAATCTGGTGACAAAAGCCACATCCTAAGAGTAGGAGAATAGGAAGCTAGAAAGAGCCTGGAACCCTAGACATTATCCTTGAGCCCTGGATAACAACCTGGATGGCCTACCTCAGTATTTCTTGTTTTGTGACAATAATAAAATTCTTTCTTACTTATACACCCCTACTTGCTAGGCTTTCTAGGTTTGGGGGGGTTGTTTTTTGTAGCTAATTTTATTCATAAGTAATAAACAAGTAAAACAAGGTAGGATTTACTTGCCATCTATTACATACTTATGTTCCTCAAACCAGAGCATAGATCAGAATCACCTGGAAGACATTAAAAATTTCAGATTGCAGGGCTCCTGCCCCAGAGTTTCTAATTCAGTAGGTCTTGGATGGCTCAAAGGAATTGCATTTCTAACCAATGCCCAAATGATACAGCTGCTGCTGCATCAGTGGCCACACATCATAGAAGCCCACACCTGAAACCTTTATGTTCATGTTGACCAATATCACCCCAATACATTTAATAAAAATTAAGAACCACTGGGTTACACAATAACATTTCAGAACAGAATAACATGTAATCTATATAATAAAAGCAATAGTTACGGTGGAACAACCAGAACGACTGGTCACTATGATGCGCACTGACCACCAGGGGGAAGACACTCAATGCAGGAGCTGCTCCCTGGTGGTCAGTGCACTTCTGCAGGGGGAGCACTACTCAGTCAGAAGCCGGGCTCACAGCTGGCGATCACAGCAGCGGTGGCGGAAGCCTCCCCCGCCTCCACAGCACCACTAAGGAGCAGCGAGCAGGCGGGCAGTAAGGAGCGAGGGGTCCTGGATTGTGAGAGGGCACAGGCCAGGCTGAGGAACACCCCCCCCACAGTACATGAATTTCATGCACCAGTCCTCTAGTTTAGTATAACATAGCATAGTATACATAACACAGCACTACATAATGTAACGTACTATAATATAAAATTCTACTTTCCAAGTTCTATTTAACCATTGCTTTTTAAAACATAAATATATGCCCAAGTTCTGATCTCCAGACAAATTACTCCTTAGTAATCTGCACTTAAAATGTAAAGTAAGTCACAAAAAGATCAGCAGATATTGTAGTTCTCCTACCTGAAGCTAGAAGATAGGGAAAGAGCCGTCTAGCACTTGCCAAGCTAGACTATTTGCTATGTCATTTCCTGGCACATAATTATACTGCCTGCTGACAACTATTCTACTTGCTGTCCTTCTGTAAATTGTAAATGACAGTTTGGAAGCTGTTGGCTGAAAATTTTGAAAAAGAAACCTTTACAAAGGGAGGCAAGGACAAAATTACAGTCAGTTTAGAGTGGTTGCTGACAAGCTGGCCCTGAGAAGCATCCTCAAGTTCATACTCTGTGGGAAGAAAATGGAATTTACTGTCCCTTCTTCTGTCCTACCTGTACTCCTACCACCTAGAGTCTCCAACCAAGTGATCAACTCAAAAATTCAAATTTCATATGAAGGAATTAAAAGGACCAGTGTTTAGAAGCCTTTTGCTGCCTGCTGGAATAACACACAGTTGAATTTTACATTTATGGTAGAGAGAAAATCTTCTGCCATGACCACATGTTGCCCTATATCCACAGCCTGCCCCTGCCTCCCACCTAATGACATGCTTCTAAGCCAATCAAAAAGAGTCATCCTATGAGAAAAGCAATTCAGCCATTTTCTAGGTCTAATATTTGGTCTGCTTTGGCTCTCCTTCCTGGTCAAAGTAATCCTTCTGCCCTAGTAGCTACCTGTTTTAAGCCATGCTTTGTTAACTTCCTAGGAAAGAGGGGTCAGTGTAATTCACCCATCACCCATCCACTCCCCATTATGTCCAGGACCTCAGTGTGTGGTACAAAATAGCTAACCCGAGTTAAATAACCAAGCCTGGTCAGTTTTCATGAAAACAGAGAATTCAGGGACCAGAGCAAAGCTCATTAGTCCTCCAATAAATAATGTATAAGACCTTGACCTTTTAACATTGACCAGCCCAAGGAGTTAAGAACCCATATAGGTCCCTGGAATAGACTTTCATGATTGCTTACTGGTATATTCCTTCAAACATTTGCAGACCTTAGCACTAGGAATTTCTGGTGTTAAATCCTCCCAGCACCTATTTTAGCCTTCTGACAAGTTTTGATTCTTTGCCATTTCCCAAGAGAAACCTGAGAATAAGAAAGAGTATAGAGCCATCTCTCACTATTCCTTCTTGATCTAAGTTAGCTTTTCAATTGCAGCCAAAGTTCCTAAGATTCCCTTTCAAACAACCCCAGCCACAGACATTTGAGGGTATTCTATACAAGGTACTGTTCTGGGAGCACAAATTATAAGTCAAGTATTAAACAGGAGGCACAAAGCATCAGTGCAGAGTGAGTATAGAGGAGGGCATCATCCTCAAATGCTGGGCAAGATAGAGAGGGTCTCATAGAGGACACGACCTTGTAGGAGGATAGAACATGACTACAGTGAGAAACTTCTGAGAGATAGATTCCAAGGAAACAGAACATTAGAAGCTGGTAGTGAGATATGGTAGAAAGAACATGAGGTCAGACAGATCTGGGTTTGAAAATGTTACCTAGATGTGTGAATTGAGTTACTTCAATGCTCTTAGATGTCTCAGTTTCCTTATGCGTGAAGTAGGAGTCATAATACTTTTCTTGAAGGATTGTTCTAAAACTATCATGTATAATTTCAACCTAGAGCTCAAACAATAGAGCTGTTGCTATTAAAAGCTCTTTGAGCCTAAACATGAAATATAACAAGAACAACTAGTAGGGCCAGTTTGGTTGAGGTGAAGGCTTTCCAAAAAGGACTTCAGGAGACATTGAAAGGAAAAAGTGAATCAGTAAATTAAATCCAGACTTCAGCAGGCTTTGAATGACAGGCTGAAAAGTTTGAACTTGATTCTAAAGACAATATGAATATGAAATCTATCAAAGATTTTTTTTACAGAGGAAAGTGACATACAGAAATAAAGTTCATTCCCTCAAATGCCCATCTGTTCCTTTTTACACAGGTTTGTAGAAGCCCAAAGTGACATTCAGGTCAGTCCTACAAGACCTTGATGACATCAAGGGTCTAGGCACAAATGGATCAAACCATGTCACCCACAATCTAAGCCTGGATTAGGAAAAGCAGGAAAAAAGTTTCAAGTGGACAGATTAGAATTTGTAAGAGATTAGGAATTCAGGTTAAGGACACAGGAACAAAGGGATGGTGTGTCAATTTAGCAATTGATTTGATATACCATGTTTCATCAACTCTAAGGTACCATTTATGGGGGGGGGGATGTTGTCAAATAAATAATAAAACACTCTAGCCCAGCGGTTCTCAACCTGTGGGTCGAGACCCCTTTGGGGGTCAAACGACCCTTTCACAGGGGTAGCCTAAGGCCATTGGAAAAACACATATATAATTACATATTGTTTTTGTGATTAATCACTATGCTTTAATTATGTTCAATTTGTAACAATGAAATTGGGGGTCACCACAACATGAGGAACTGTATTAAAGGGTCGCGGCATTAGGAAGGTTGAGAACCACTGTTCTAAAAGTTTAAGAAATCATTTATTTGCAGCTCATCTGAACTGATGTAATGTGATGACAAATATTTCAACTTATTTAATTTAAGCTATTTGATCCCACACACTCTGAGGTTGCTCTAGCCTATAAGATGCATCCCAATTTCAGAGGTTTTAAAATGTTAAAAAAAAATAAGATGAGAACTGATGAAATACCACAAATGTTCTCATTCATTTGTCCAAAAAACAAACCAAAGCGAAGTGCCATTTAAAGAGTGCCTGTAAGTCCCAAGCACTTTCCATAAATATTTCTTTGTAACTCTCACATCCATTTAAAGTGACTCATTATCCTCTTTGCTCTCTATACTCCTACCTCCCAAAACCACTTTTGGTTTCTCAGATAGGCCATTCCCTTCTCAGTCCAGGTGCCTTGCAAATATTATTGCCTCTCCCTAGACTCCCAGTCCATTCCCATAATTCATCCCTACACAGCCTTAGGCATCAACTCTTCTGTTTCTGTTTCAAGAAACATTTTCTAAGCAAGATGTTCATATTCCTATAGTTCAGCAAACCTAAAGATGTCATTAACTCTAACACAAAACTTTCACATATCACTAAGAAAGAAAAACATGCTGACAATTAAATCATGATCCACTATCAGGCATGATCCACATCTCCATTTCACAGATGTTAAAATGTGGCAGGAGGGAAATGTATGCTTTGGAACTGATGAAATCTGTGGTTTGGTACAAGTCAGTGATTCTCAGAAAAACATGATAACTGAGCTGAAAGGTAATGTCACTTTCCATTCTGTTTGTCTTTCAGTACATGGGACAAGATGGAGAAAATTTTCCTTCCCGGGGAAGCTGCAAATGGTAGGAATACCCAGAAAGCCTGCTCCTTGTTAGAGAATTTAGAAGGTGGCCAAATATGAGAGAGAGAGAGAGAGAGAGAGAGAGAGAGAGAGAAGGGGTTGGTGTGGGGGAGTCATCTAGCTGCTGACACAATGAAGACTTGTTCAGGAGGCAGTTTTAGGTTCTCTATGAGAGTCCCAAAATTGCATTAAATCTCCAAGCTAATCAGCCTACATAGATATTATTTAAAAAAAAAACTGGCAGAGGAGCCTTGAACTCTGGTAAGTTCAGGGAAGAATCAAGATGATGAATATGAATTCAGCAATGCAGGTTGAGGGAACCCTGTGGAAATCCAGCCCCAAACTGAGAACTCAGTGGAAAGAGTCCAATATTTGCTCAAGCTGTGAAACTGGGGAGGAGGGGTGCCTCAGCCACATCATTATCCCAGAGCAAAAGGTGAGCAGAAGAACTGCTACCAAGCAGAATGCAGCATTAGAATTATTCTAGGAGTTAAGGATCTAGAACCCAGAAAAGCAGAAGGTATTTGACCCAGGAAATATCACTTAAGGATACATAGCTGGTGGGCATTAAGAGCTGCTAGAAATATTGATGCTGTGTGCTATAGACTGACTATGTCTCCCTCCAAATTCATATGTTGAAGTCCTAATTTCCAGTGTGATGGTATTTGGAGGTGGGGCCTTTGGGAGGAAATTAGGTTTAGATGAGGAGATGAGGTCATAATGAGATTGATGCCCTTATGGGGAGATGAAGAGACCAGAGCTCTCTCTTTCTCCATTATGTGAGGATACAGCAAGAAGGCAGCCATCTGTAAACCAGGAACAGGGCTCTCACCAAGGACCCAACTATGCTGGCATGCTGATCTCAGATTTCCAGCCTCCAGACAGTGAGAAATAATGTTTGTTGTCTAAGCCACTGAGTCTATGGTATTCTGTTACAGCAATCCATACTGACTATGATACTGTCATTTGTAATCATAACAAAATGTCTTCATGAGTCCCAGACAGTTCTGGAAGAATTAGTCAAGTTATCCTGTGTGGGTATACACATCTGGGCTGAGGTGACAGAATAAATGCACTTTCCCTACAGTCTCAAATTAGTCTCATGGTGACATTAAGAGAAACAAAAGCAGAGTGTCTCCTTAACAGGGCCAGAAAATTCACCCCTGCCAGGGGGGAGACAAAGAACACTCCAAAAAGTAGAAGATGTGGGCTCTGGCTCTGGTCTGTCTATACTCCCCATAATGTAGGTGGGTGGCAAAGGCTTAGTGGCATGGGCTGGCAGCCAGGCAGAGACGAAGTCTTCCAGCACTAAGGGCTCTAGACTGATGCAGGGGTTTAGGTGCAACATGGCAGCTTAAGGGCAGGCAGATAAGATACCTGCATGAAGCAGGCCAGGTGGGGGCTGTGGGAGCCCCATCTAAAGGGGATCCAGAATCAGCACGTGCTATTGCCACTTGAGGAAGTAAGTATGCACTTTCCTATTCTCCAATGGAGGTAAATAAATTTCTGATATCCACCGTCATTTTCTCAATGTTTAAATATTGGCAGCTAATTTAATTTTTAAATACTACTCTGAGACTAGCTGAAGAATTGATATATCTATCAGACTTCCCATTTGTCATCTCCAGGCAGGGCCTTTCAGTGAAGTCTAGCCATCTACTTTATCCTCCCAACCTTACAGGAATCCTCTATAATTGTTCTAGATTGAAGACCACAGAAGAGAAGTGCCACTAAATGTATGGTGTGGTACCCTTCAGCCATTCCATGGTGCCCCATTATTTAACACACTACCATTAGTTGCTTTTTCATTCCAGGAGCTCCATAATTCAGAGGGGGCTATAGTCTGTTTTTTTATGTATCACACCATAAAAAACTCTCAAAACTTCTGATTGTCAACAGAGGTGATATGATTAGTGATTAAGAGTTCTATCTCTGAAGTCAGAGTGCAAGGGTTTGAATCCCAGCTCTATACTACATAAGCACGTGAATGTAAGCTCTCAAAATCTCAGTTTACTCATCCATAAAATAGGCTTAATAACAGCTCATGAGCTTGTTTTGAGGTAGAATGCATGCATAGCACATAGCAGGGTGCCTTGTCTATAGTAACAGCTAAATAAAAATTAGCTGTTCTTAGCTATTCTTGTTAATCCAGATGAATCATAAATAAATGGGCCATATTGCTTGTAAAATTTATTTTAAGCAAAGTTGATTCAAAACATTGACAGATGGAAAAAAAGAACGACAGTCCCTTAGTATAATTAGGTAGAGAGACACTAGAAGGAGGTGAATTTCTGCAGTTAGAAACATGATTGAGGTTGCTCATGTGGTAAGATGCTGTCAGGAGCCCTGAAAGAGCTCTCTGCCCTACCCCCACACATCATATTTCCTGATGCATGAAATCCCATTGGTATATGACAAAGCCTTCCATTCCTGTGTTCAGGGATTTGAGGAGGAGTAAGGCAGTTATTTTGATCTCCAATGAATATAAAAGAAAGGGAGAACTAGGAGGCAAATCCAGGAGGACGAATCCCAGCTCCTTGTCAGGTCTATGAACAAGGAATGATTTCCTTGTTTTGAACAATAAATGAATTATCTCTTTGAGGCTGAGATAATAACAAAGATACATGCCTGGGCATTAAGGTTGGGACACAGAGGCTCTCATTCTCACTGTGTGTCAGATTCTCAATGACACCTATCATTCAGATAGGGCGCCACTCTCAGAGATTCTGAGTTAATTGGTCAGGATAAAACCACTTTGGAGACCTGTTTGGCAATTTTTATAGAGTAAACATACTTCTGCCCTGTGGTACAGAGAATCCACTCCTGGGTATACACTCAACTGAAATGAGTGCCTCTGTCCATTGGAGATATGCACAAGAATGTTCATAGCAGTTTCATTCATAGTAACACAAAAATTGGAAACAACCTAAATGTCTGTGCATACTAGAACTGGAAAATAAAATGTAGTAGATTCCTGCCATGGAATACTACACAGCAATGGAAGAGAGCAACCCTTTGATACCTACAACAGCGTGGATGATTCTCATATGTTGAAAAGTTCAAAAACAGTCAGGACTCTTCTATAATGATAGAAGACAGAAGAATGGTAACCCTTGGAAGAAGGTGCTGAATGGGAGATGTTCTTCTGAGGTTCTGGGAATGTTCTAAATCTTGACCTGGTTAATGGTAACAGAAGTGGAAACATTTGGAAAAATTCGTTATGTTGTACACTTAAGATTTTTGTTCTCTGCCTGTATTTATTTATTTTTTTGTTTGTTTCAAAACTCAATTACAAATAGTCTTTAGAAGTCCCCCAAGTGGTTCTTATATGTGGCCAGAATTTAGAACCACTGCCATCAGGCTACCATGTCTGCCAGAGTATTGTTGTCCTATCCACACCCAGCTGTGTCCTTAGATAACAGATTTCACCATGTCATTCCTTGCTCTTATAAAACCACCCATGATATTTCTAAGAGGCCAAAGGAGAAAGCACTAAGTGCATCATTTAAAATTCCCAGCAAGGCTATTACCTTCATCAATTCAGCTTTTCTAAACTCTGCAATTGCTAATGGGAGTTGAGAATTCTCCTGTCAGTCTTTAAACTCTGCAGATGAGGCCCATATGTCTAGGAAGACATCTATGGCCTGGTCACTCATCTGAGGGTGCCAAATTATCTCAAGTAATCTCAATCTGAAAAGTGAAGAGAGTGAAAGAAGGGCAAAAGTGTCACAGTGCAAAAGATACTAATCAGATATACGGTTCTAATTCAGATTTGCCTCCAAGCTGATCTTAAGCAAATTATTGAAATTTCAAGAGCCTCAGTTTGCTAATCTATAAAATGGAAAAATGAGCTATGGTCCCAGTAGTTCACTATTATAAGTATCAAATAAGAATTTGTGTGTGTGTGCTACTAAACGTGCCTGTGAAGTCAAAGGAGGAGAACAAAGCAGCAAATGTGCTGATAGATGGTTTTTCTGCTAAAATATTTTCCAGCAAAAGACTTCATGTTAACAAGCTACTCAGTATACTATAACGCATACATCACAATTTATCTACCTCCTGTAGGATGTCAAAACAATTGGCCTATAATATTTCTAAAATATGCTCAGCCATGTCTACATTTATTATGTGCATATGTATTTGCATAATGATGACTGGATTTACACATGATGCATCTTTCCAGATTTTAGGTTTCCATTACTCTTGGTGTTTTTAAGCATGTCTTGTTATGAAATCGAAGAGTCTTTAAGCATAATTACCATTTTCTTCAGCACACAGAAAGTTCAACTGCTAGCCTGGAGATGAGAGATTAGTAACCACTGATAACAAACTTGGAATCTCTCCTCCATTAGTCAGAAAAGATGGTTCCAGATTTGGTGCCCAACTCTGTCATGGCAGCAACCCTAACCTCAGTAAGTTGGCAGAATATTTGAGGCAGAAGCTTTTCTGTCACCATCATTTTATATATTGGGAAAAGGTTTTGTCTACGCCAATCCAAGGGGAGTAGAAACTGCGAAGAGGTGGCCCCAGTAGATACCAATGACTGGCCCAGTTGATTGGCTGTCCCAGAACTATTTCCAACCCCATTATCCCTTGCTGTCTCACTCTACAGAGAGTGGAAAGTTAAATGTTTTCCCATATTCCCTGGCAGTTTTGGGTTGCTATATGCCCAGATCTGGCCTATAAGATACAACTGAATTTTTTAGCATTTTTTTGTCCAAAGCATATAGTCAAATTACTGTGGTTTAAAATTATTTTAAGTATTTCTTCTGTCTGCATTTTTGCCATTCACTATAACTTTAGATTTGTTTGTTTTATTGTGTCTTTTATTTTTAGGAAATTATTTTTAAAATTTAATTTTGTTTAGAGTTATGTAAAGTATCTACATGATTCCAAAGTAAAATCTACAAAGCATGGTATGTCAAAAGCCCAAATTCTATCTCTATATCCTCTACCTGGATTTCTCCTTTCTTTATGTGTGGCCATTTTTAAAATTTGAGGCAGAAGCTTTGTTGTCACCATCATTTTATCTGCTATTGGGAAAAGGTTTTGTCTACACCAATCCACGGGGTGTGAAAACTTATTTTCTCCCCTTTTTACTTTTTTATTTTAAAATTATTACAGATTTACATAAAGTTGCAATAATAACACAGAGAGTTCCTGTATACCTTTCATTCAGCTTTCCCTAATGTTACATCTTACTTAACCATGGTAGACTTGTCAAAAATAAGACATCAACATTGGTACAACACTTTTAACTAAAATACTATTAACTGAAATACAGATTTCACTATATTGTTGTTTTCCCACCACTATCCTTTCTCTGGGCCAGGATCCCATCCAGGATCTTGCATTATATTTAGTTGTCAGGACTCCTTAGTGTTCTTCAATCTGAGATGGTCTGTTAATCTTTGTCTCTTATATTAACACCTTTGAAAAGGACTGGCCAGTCACATAATGTTCCTTAATTTGAGTTTGAGAGATGTTTCTTCATAAGTAAATTTAGGTTATGCGTTTTTGGCAAGAAAACCATTGAAGTGATGGTGTGACCTTCTCAGCTCATCATATCAGGAGGCACAGGATATCAATTAACTCCATTACCAATGAGGTTAACCTGGTCAAGGTGGTATCTTCTAGATTTCTTCACTGTAAAATTACTATTTTTCCCTTGGTAATTACTAAATATTTGGTGGATGATACATTTAAGCTATGCAAATATGTTATTTCTTCTTAGATTTTCATCCACTACTTTTACGATCCATTAATAATTCTTGCCTAAAAATTATTTGTGTAGCATTTGCCAAATGATGACTTTTATCTCCATCATTCTTTCTGTATTTATTATTGAAGGGCTATCAAAAAAAGAACTTTTCCTTCTCCTACAATTATTATTTTACTCAATTATGTACCTATACCAGTATGGATTCATGGATATTTACCTTATTCTTTAGTTATAATCCATTATTATCATTATTTGTTTTATTGCTTATATTTTACCAAATTTGACCATTAATAGCTTCTTCAAGTTGACTCCTATGTCCTTTCAACACATCCCCATGGTTATTTTTAGCACTTTTAATTCTGACACCACAAGATGTTTTAGTCTTTCCTGTATTTTCCCTGCCTCAATCCTGGAATCAGTTATTTTTCTGATGGTTCCTGGTTCCTTTTATTGGACAATGGTGTTTTAAAACCAAGATTTGTACATTATGTATGATCCTTGCTACTGTGGTGTCATAGAACTCCATCAAAATTAATTATTTTGCTCTGTGAAAGATACTGTTAAGAAATTGAAAAAAAATCATACACCACATTAACAAAATGAAAGATAAAAATCATGTGATTATCTCAATAGATGCAGAAAAACATTTTACAAAATTCAATATCCATTTTTGTTTTAAAAAAAATGGCCATAGACAGAACATACCTCAAAATAATGAAGGCCATATATAACAAGCCCACAGCTAATATCATATTCAGTGGTGAAAGCTGAAATCTTTTCTCTTAAGATCAGGAGCAAAACAAGGATGCCCAGTGTTGCCACTTTTATTCAACATAGTATTGGAAGTCTTAGCCATTAGACAGGGAAGAAAGGCATCCAAATTAGAAACTAAGAAGTAAAACTGTTACTATTTATGAGCAACATGCTTTTATATATAGAAAACACTAAAGACTCTACCAAAAAAAAAACTGTTAGCACTAATAAACATATTCAGTAAAGTTGCAGGGTCCAAAATCACTATACAAAAATCTGTTGTATTTTATACACCAACAACAAACTATTAGAAAAAGAAATGAAGAAAACAAGCCTATTTACAATTACATAAAAAAGAATAAAATACCCAGGAATAAATTTAACCAAGGAAGTGAGAAACCTATACTCTGGAAACTATAAGATATTGATACAAGAGAGAAAAACACACAAATAAATGAAAAGATATCCCAACTCATGAATTAGAAAAATTAATGTTGTAAAAATGTCCATGTTACCCAAAGCAATCTACAGACTAATGCAATCTCTATCAAATTTCCAGTGGCATTTTTCACAGAAATAGAACAAACAATCCTAAAATTTGTATGGAATCATAAAACAATCCCGAATAGCCAAAGAAGCAAAGAAAGAAAAGCAAAGCTGGTGGCATCATACTCACTGGGTTCAAACTTATTACAAAGCTACAGTAATCAAAACAGTATGGTATTGACATAAAAACAGACACATAAGTAAAAGAAACAGAAAAAGAGAACCCAGAAATAAACCCATACATATATGGTCAATTAATTTACAACAAAGGAGGCAAGAATATACAATGGGGAAGAACAGTTTCTTCAACAAATGGTGTTGAGAGAACTGGACAGCCACCAGCAAAAGAATGAAACTAGATCACTATCTTACACCATATACAAAAATTAACTCAAAATTGATTAATGACTTGATTGTAAGACCGGAAACCATAAAACTCCTAGAGCAAAACATAGGCAGTAAGCTTCTTGACATCACTCTTGGCGATATTTTTTTTTGATCTGACTCCAATGGCAATAGCAACAAAAGTGAAAGTAAATAATTGGGACTATCAAACTGAAAAGCTTCTACACTGCAAAAGAAACCATCAACAAAATAAAAAGCCAATCTATTGAATGGGAGAATATATTTGCAAATCATATATCTGATAAGGATTTAATATCCAAAATATATGAAAATCTCTTAGAGCTCAGTAACAAGAAAATCTAATTTAAGAATGGGCATAGAATATAAATAGACATTTTACAAAAGAAGACATACAGGTGGCCAACAGGCATAGGAAAAGATGCTCAACATCATTAATAATCAGAGAAATGCAATTCAAAACCACAGTGAGATATCACCTCACACCTGTCAGAATGGCTATTATCAAAAGGACAAGAAATAACAAGTGCTGGTGAGGATGTGAAGAAAAGGGACTCTCATGCACCATTAGTGGGAATGTAAATTGGTGCAGCCACTATGGAAAACAGTATGGAGTTTCCAAAAAAGTTAAGAATAGAACTACCATATGATCCAACAATTCCACTTCTGGGTGTTGTCCAACGGAAACAGAAACACTAATTCAAAAAAAATTCAAAACACTAATTCAAAAAAATAATGTTCACTGCAGCATTATTTACAGTAGCCAATATATGATCACAACTTAAATGTCCATTGGTGGGTGAATTGACAAAGAAGATGTGACAACATAGATGGATCTAGAGGTTATTATGCTAAATGAAATAAGTAAGACAAAGAAAGGCAAGTACCATATGATTTCATTTATATATGGAATCTAAAAACAAAACAAAACAAAATTCATAGATGTAGAGAACAGATTGGCTGTTGCTAGAGGGAAGGAGTGTTGAGGGGGTGAGTAAGGAGGAGAAGGGGATCAAGAGATATAAACTTCCAGATATAAAATAAATAAGTTAAGAGAATGCAATGTACAGCATGGTGACTATACTAATATATTGCAAATTTTAAATTTGCCAAGCAAGTAAATCTTCAAAGTTTTTAACAACAACAACAAAAATTTTGTAACCTTGAGTAAGGGCTGATGGTAACTAGACTAATTGTGGTGATCATTTTGTGAAGTATACAAATGTCAAACCATTATTCTGTGTACCGGAATTAATATAATATAATGTTGTATGTCAATTATATTTCAATTTCTAAAATTCTCTCTCACACACACATGAAAAGACATGCTACAGATTGGGAAGAAATATTTCTAAAACACATACCTGTTAAAGGATTTGTTCCCAGAGTATTGAAAAAAACTCAATAGTAAGAAAGAAAACGATCCAAATAAAAATGGGCAAATATGTGGGGAACTGATACAGGGTTAAACCTCGGACTGACCTGTTGGCAAAGTCACAAACAAGTCCCAGCTTAGAGGGCACAGTCCTCTTAGCATAATTAGGCTTGACCTTATAACACTCCCTAGATCTTATCTGGGAAGCTAATGGGCTGAGGGAAGTGCAGCAAGAACAAGAACAAAAACAAGTGAAACTCACAAGAACAGTGTAACTATGGTCAAAACAAGTGAAACTCACAAGAACTGTGTAACTATGGTGACCACTGCCCTGTTTAACTCTGACTATAAAAGGTTGGTAGGCCTGGGCACCGGTGGAAGTCCTTCCTCCTGAGATGGACTTACCCGCCTGGTCCCCAATATTCCCAAATTATCTCGTGTCTTTTCTCTTTCATTTGTGTGCGGCTCTTCTTCCAGATCCAGAACCCTGAACCACGCGGGACGTGGAGGGAAACACAACACAAATAATTTGAACAGATACTTCACCAAAGAAGATACATGGCTGGCAAATAAGCATATGAAAAGATTCTCAACATTGTTCATCATTTGAACATACAAATTAAGCCACAATGAGATACTACTATACACCTATCAACTATTAACCGGCCAGGATTAAAAGACAAAAACTGATAGTATCAAGCACTGCGAGAATGCAAAGCAACTAGAACTCTCATTCTCTGCTGGAGGGGATGTAAAATGGTATGAAAAACAGTTCGGAAGTTTCTCATAAAGTTAAACATATATAGTACTTAACACATAATTCAGCAATCCCACTTCTAGGAATTTTCCCAAGAGCAATACAAGCTTATGTTCATACAAAAATCTTACATGAATGTTTATAGTGGCCTTATTCATAATCACTAAAAACTGGAAACAACCCAAATGTCCTTCACTGAGAATATATAAACAAGCTGGTATACTCATACAATGAAATCTACTTAGCAGTAATATGGAACAAACTACTAACACATGCAACAACATAGATGAATATCAAATGCATTATGTTAGCTGAAAGAAGACCGACCCAAAAGGCTACATCCTGTATGATTCCATTGACATGACATTCTGGAAAAGGCAAAACTATAGGGACAGAAAATAGATCAGTGTTTATCACGGGCTGAGCTTAGGGGGCAGTATAATTACAAAAGGGCACCAGGAAACTTTCTGGGTTAATGGGAATGTTCTATACCTTGTGTGTCATGGAGTTACATAACTATTAGATGTAACACCTCATGGCGGTTACATGCATTTGTCAGATTTCATAGACCTATATACCAAAAACAATGAGTTTTTCTATGTATAATTTATTCCTTGGTAAAAATATATTTAAAGGCAGGGAGGAAGGAAGACAAGATATTCACATCACATCTCTGAATCTCCAGATTATCTATGTCTTGTCAAATGCTTCCCACAACACTTAACAAGGCGCCATTTAAATTTTCTATAGCTTATTGTGTTTCCGTGATCATAGGCCTGGAAATAGCCATGAAACATCATGTGGATAAAGTACCTTGTACATTTGGAACAGGGTTTTACAAGAAAAGATGAGAAAAGCAGCTATTCTATGCTGATAAAAGGTATAAGAAGTAAATCATGTTAAGAGGCTTAAAGGCCTGAGCTCTGGAAATTTTAATTTAAGAGAAGCAGGTGGGCCAATTACTTCCTTTGAATAAAAGACAGAAAATCTTCTCCAGCTTTGTTCAAACCAATGAGTCATTTTGAGTGAATCTGTTCAGAACAATTCCTCAAGGCAGCAGACATCTATCATCACTGTAGTAGGGAAGAGGTGCCTGACTACTCTGAATAAGAGCTTTCTCCTCTGTCCTCTTTTAAACCTGAATTCAGATACGTTTTCATCCTAATGTCCTCTCCCCTCTCCCAATCACACCCTTGTCTCCTTCATCCTTTATAGCCATTCTGTACTAATCACTCCAAGACTGCCAATTGTGACCCACAGGCCAAATCCAGCCTGCTGCATGTTTTTGTACAACCTGTGAGTGAAGAATTTTTTTCTTACATTTTTAATGAAAAAAATTCAAAAGAAGAATATTTCATGAAACATAAAAATGAGCATAAATTTGAATTCTTATGCCCATAAATAAAGTTTTATTGGAACACAGCCATGTTCATTTGTTTCTGTATTGTCTATGACTACTTTAGCCCTATAACTGCAGAGTTGAGAAGCTGCAAAAAAAGACCATATGACTTGCAAAGCCTAAAATATTTACTATCTGACCCTTTATAGAAAAAGCTTGTCAACCCATACTTGAGGAGTTTTCATTCTCTTGCCTGTATGTTGAAGTCTAGACTGTAAGTTTTTTAAAAGACAAGGCCCAGAAGTATCCTTTACACACTAGATCGTATCTCTCTGACATCATAACAAATGTGCTCTTGCATAATACTTTTTGCTGCTGCTAAACAGAATAGACATGTAGCATTGCAGTAGGAATGTAGCGTTGTAGTAGAAATAATCTGAGGAAAAGAGTGCATTCCTTGTTTCTAAAGCTGTCTACTTTGGATAGCTTCAGACCATACCATATTATAACACATCCATAGGCGATACACTCAAGGGGCAGACTCAGTGAACACCAAAGCCCCACTGAAGCAAGTGCTGCTCCATAGGAGTGTCTCCTGCACACCAGCTCTTCTATTGTAGTTGCAGCTGGTCCTCACATCCAATTGGCCTGGAGGTCAATTCCTCCCAGAGACGCTAACAGCAATCATGACTCAACTACAACAAGACTGTGAACACAGCCCACAAAGTGGTGCACCTAGAGTACCCAGCTCAGGTGACTGGGGAGGCTGAGTCACTGGATCCTACAGGATACCTACTATACAAGGCCACTTTACCAATTCCAGGAGACATAGAAGCTCTGCCTAATACATAGAAGCAAACACAGGGAAGCAGCTAAAATGCAGAGACAAAGAAATATGTTGTAAATGAAAGAACAGAAGAAATCTCCAGAAAAATACCTAAATGAAATGGAAGACAGCAAGCAAACAATGGTTACAAGGTTGCTCAAGGATCTTATTAAGTGCTTCAAGGGACTTAGTGACTCTTTCAAGGATCTTAGTGAGAATTTCAAAGAATTGAAAAAGGCCTAGTCAGAAATGAAGGATACACTAACTGAAATGAAGAATAATTTACAGGGATTCAACAGTAGAGTAGAGGATTCCAAGAATCAAATCAATGATTTGGAATATGAGGAAGCAAAAAACACCCAATCAGAAGAGCAATAGAAAAAAGAATTTAAAAATATGAAGATAGTGTAAGAAGCCTTTGGGACAACTTCAAGTGTACCAATATTCCCATTATGGGGGTGCCAGAAGGAGAAGAAAAAAGAATTTAAAAATATGAAGATAGTGTAAGAAGCCTTTGGGACAACTTCAAGTGTACCAATATTCCCATTATGGGGGTGCCAGAAGGAGAAGAGAGAGAGCAAGATATTGAAAACCTACTTGAAGAAATAGTAGAGAAAACTTCCCCTACCTGGTGAAAGAAATAGACTTACAAGTCCAGGAAGCACAGAGAGTCCCAAACAAGAGGAACCTTAAGAGGCCCACACCAAGATACATCATAGTTAAAATGCCAAGGGTTAAAGACAAAGAGAGAATATTAAAAGCAACAAGAGAAAAGCAGTTAGTCACCTACAAGGGAGCACCCATACTACTGTCAGCTGATTTCTCAATAGAAACTTTGCAGGCCAGAAAGGAGTGGCAAGAAATATTCAAAGTGATGAATAGCAAGGACCTTCAACCAAGATTACTCTACCCAGCAAGGCTATCATCTAGAATTGAAGGTCAGATAAAAAGCTTCACAGACAAGAAAAAGCTAAAGGAGTTTGTTGCCACCAAACCAGTATTGATGAAATGTTGAAGGGTATTCTTTAATAAGGGGGAGGGGGGAGAAAAAGAAGAAGGAGGAGAAGAAGAAAATGTCAATAAATACATATCTATCAATAATTGTATCTAAAAATCAAAATAAATGAACAAAGAATCTAATGAACAAAATAAAGTGATGAATAAAATAGAACCAAAAGCATGCAAACATGGAACAGACTGGTGAATCTCAGAGGGAAGGGGGGGGGGGGGGGAAGAGATTAACGATCTTATATGCACATATGCATTACCTATGGACACAGATGATAGAGTGGTGAAGGCCTGGGGCAGGGCAGGGCAAGACCTGGGTAGAGGGGAGCAATCGAGGGGGGGGGGAGGAAGAAGGGAACATCTGTAATACTCTCCAAAAATTTGCATTTAAATAGTGGCCATACCACTTACACTAAATGAATTTCCTAACATCATGTAGACTTGATGTCCTTATCTGTAACATGGGAATGAAAATTACACCTCACAGGACCTCTATGAAGTAGTAATAACTATGTGAAAGCATCATGCTTGTGTTATGATGATGATAATATATTTTACTCTGTCTTGTGTTCCCCTTACCTTATACTCTCTCAACCTCACTAAAATCACTTCTCTGCTGTTGGGAAAGCCAAACCCACTCTGCTAAGTAATAAGTTTTCTCAACCAGTGTGGGCAGAAAATCATTTAAAAAATCAGTTGTTTAAACTTTTTGATTAACTGTTCCTATAAACTGACTTGGCTAATAGTTTGGCCCTTAAGCGAACAAAGACTAAACAGTTTAATATTGCCTTTTCTTTCTGTGATTAGGAAAACAGTTTCATTTTCAATTAGCAGGATCAAAGATATTACACTAATAGGAGATGATGATCAATTAATTATGAGCTACACTGATGTAAGGAGAAAATATTTACTTCCCTTTTGCAGCCTTATTATTCTTCAAAAACATTGAGAGTGCATCATCAAATACAGAAATGAGAATCAGACCTCTGTTATTTGAAATAACAATTTCAAATGTAATTAACCATTTCCATGGAAAACATACCTATTACTAGTCATTAAAGGACAAAAACAATTGGCTGTATATGCTATTATGAATAATGTCACTGCTATGCACTTGAGTGCCAAATTTGATTGATGTTGAAAAATGAATGTTATAACATTTTTATATTCAGAAAATTCACCCCAGTACTTGAAGGACTCTTCAAAGGCTTTCTTTGATTACTAATTATTTCTGAGATCTATTGCTGGAGAACCAATACAATGAACCCCAGTTTGCTTAAGACACAGATCAGAGGGTATAGAAGAAGTAGGAACTATTTAAGCCTATGCTTCCTTTTGAAAACTGAAGTCCTACGTAAGGTCAGAATGGCAGATAGGGCAGAAAAATTGGGAGGCTAGTCAAAATCAGCCAGTTAAATGGTGATCAATTTCTTTTTAAAAAACTTTATTGTTGAAAATACTACAAATGTCCCCTTTTTTATCCCATTGACCCCTCCACCCTGCTCCAGGCCTTCCCTGCACTATTGTTTGTCCATGTGCTATGCATATAAGTTATTTGGTTGATCTCTTCCCTCCCCCCTGCTTCCTTCTGAAAATGCTTCATCTGTTGCATGCTTCCATGTCTCTGGATCTATTTTGTTTGTCAGTTTATTTTGTTTATTAGATTCCACATATGAGTGAGATCATGTGATGCTTGTCTTTCCCTGAGTGGCTTATATCTCTTAGCATGATACTCTCCAGGTCCTTCCATGCTATCTCAAAGGGTAAGAGATCCTTCTTTTTTAAAGCTGCATAGTATTCCATTGTGTAAATGTACCACAGTTTTTTAATCCACTCATCTACCGATGGGCACTTAGGCTATTTCCAGATCTTAGCTATTGTAAATAATACTGCTATGAACATAGGGGTACATATATTCTTTCTGATTGGTGTTCTGGGATTCTTAGCATATATTCCTAGCAGTGGGATCACTGGGTCAAATGGCAGTTCCATTTTTAATTTTTTGAGGAAACTCCACACTGTTTTTCGCAGTGGCTGCACCAGTCCACATTCCCACCAGCAGTGTACTGGGGTTCCTTTTTCTCCACATCCTGTCCAGCACTTGTTGTTTGTTGATTTATTGATGGTAGCCATTAAGGCAGGTGTGAGGTGGTGCTTCGTTGTCATTTTAATTTGCATCTCTCTGACGAAATACTCAGGTGGAGGTTTAATTTCATAAGGAGAAATTATTTTTCTGCAACAAGAGGAAATAAAAGGAGAGGATGGAAGAAATAGAGCAGAATTCTGAGACAGGCCAGGCATTTGAAGTGGAGAGAAGGAAAAATGGCAGCTCTCAAATTGAAATTAAGATGAAATGTCTTAAGGTCCATAAGGAACATAAATGACTAGGCAAGAAATTGAATAGTACATCTAAACTATATGACTCAAGTATTTCTTAATTTTGAAAGAAGTTGAAAAATTGGCAAAATGATTTTTGTTGATGCTGAGTGATGGAAATTTATTATACCATTTTCACTAATTATGTGCACGCTTGAAATTTTAATAATAAAATGTTTAAAATCTAAAAAAACATTGAATAATATACTTACTATCTTTTTTAAAAGGAAATAAATAACATTGCATTTTTATTTGTGGGTTGTCAATAAAAATGTTTCCCTTAGGCCAATGGCTCTCAGTGGAGAAAGGGTTATCTATTTGTCTTTTACATACTACTGTCAGAAATAAAAGTTTAATCAATTTAAATTTCTCATAAAATCCTCTGCCTAACACTTTTTAAAATGCTTGTAACATACCTTTGTCAAATTTTAAAATAATATTGCTTATTTACCTTAACAGCACATTATTGTTCTTTGTTGAAGTAAAAGAATAAGTTTTTATTTTTTGTTATGACTTGACAAATTGGTTGCAGGTTGAATTCTATTCTGTCCTCTCTATAGCAATATCCAAGTGAAGAACATCATATGGTTTACAATCTAGCTAGACTTCTTCCTGACGCTGATAAAACATTCAGCTGGCAAAATAAACAGTTCAAAACCTCAGAAACATATTAGAGTGATATGATATCCTGTATGCTTCATAACCCTGATCATCAACTCATTTGTTTTCTTGGGAATTGAAAGAAAGATATTAAGAAAAAAATAGTCTTGCCCTGTACAAAATGTCACAGTCAGCTAGCAATAAAGATTAAAGACTGAAGAATTATCCATGAAGCAGCCACTTGGTTTCCTGAAGCATGTCAATGATACCCAGAATTCATCAAGTTCATGGTTCCACATCTTGAATTGTGAAAAGTGACTGGGCAATGTGCATGATTGCGACCTTCAGTCAATATCTTTTTTCTGCACTATATTAGGAATAATGAATTGTCATAAACAGCATGTGGCTCAAACCAATATTCTGAGAAAATAGCTGTTGGGTTTTATAAATTAGATGGCAAGACCTTCACAGATGATTTTTTGAGATACTGCAAGTATCTTAAAAATAGAATATCCTAGTTTTCTAGCTTTAGCTCTTACCAAACTATCCATATGATAATCAGGCTCCTGCTCAGGTAAACAGTAGAATAAAGAGCTTAAGCAATATAGTGGATGAAAACCCTGAACAGGATAGAGGGAGAAGAAGAGAAGACAAGGGAGATTAATGAAAAGGAAGACTCAAAAGCATGAAATCAAGGTATGAGGGGTGGAAGACACCATGAACCCCTTGCTGAGGGGTGGAATTATTTCTTTCATATCAGGACAGCAATGCAAGGACAGAAAACAGGAATTTTTTCAGTCAGATACATTTTATTGGGCAAAATAATGCCTAGATAATGACACTTTCAATGACCTTTGGCAGTAATTTGAAGAATGCAAAATAAAAATTACTGATATCAAATGACAGCACCCTCTGACACCAGTCCTCCCTTGACTGGCACTAATCATCAGTTACTGTCCACAAAGGACTTTTCATTTAATGGAGAAAGAAAGCATATGCCACCATATCTTAGCATCTTATTAAATAGTAGTGCTGGGATTCATTTGCCTGGGCAACAGACTATGCCTGTAGCCTTGAACTTGATTTTGATGTTTAAAAGATTATAAAAAGGTATAATACCTGATATATTAGGGAAGAGAGATTGAGAGTGAGGCTGGAGTAGGACTGATGGTGATTTTTTTTTCTAAATCTCTTTGCTTCCTTAATGGCTGTAAATTGTCAGTCAAATATACATAGACACTCGTAATGGCCAAAGAAGAGCCATGCCATCCTTTCCTTTTTTTTTTTTTTACTTTGGTGAGTCCCCAAAAGATATAGTCAAAGAGTTGGTGTTGACAGCCCTAGTAGAGATACCACTCATGATTCCCTTATAAAATCATCCCGGGAAAAGGCCCTGCCCAGGTGTAGGCACAGCTATAGCACATAGCCCCTGTACTCTCTGGTCCTGTGTGACACAGACACCTTGGCCCCACTGATGGGGACCGGGGGCAAACATGGTCCAGCTCTAAGACCTGACAGACACTAACTCTTGTGTTAAAAGAGTGAGTTAACTCAGCAACATCGATTGAACTCAGCATTGAACATGCATTGAATGCATGTACTGAATACATGTATTCAACAGCTTTGAACAAAATAAATTGAACTCAGCAGTGAACATGAAGCAAATGTCGAAAGGCATATATAACTTTTGTGTCCAAGTCTCTCCTATTGAGGTAGGCTGAATAATACCCCTCCCCAAAGATGTCCATGACCTAATACCAAGAACCTATGAATATGTTACTTTATATAGCAAAAGAGATTTTGTAGATGTTATTAAAGATCTATTTTGGTATGCCCTGGCTGGTGTGTTTCAATTGGATGAGCATAGTACCATGTATCAATAGGTCACCAGTTCCATTTCTGCTCAGGGCACATACCCAGGTTGTGGGTTCAGTCCCTGGTAGGCAACCAATTGATGTTTCTCTCTCACATAAATGTTTCTCTTTCTCTCTCCCTTCTTCTCTCTCTAAAATAAATAAAAACATATTTTTAATTGTTTTATTGCTTAAAGTATTACAAAGAGTATTATATATGTCTCCTTTTTTTTCTCCCCTTGACTTTCCCCTAGCCTCCCATACCCACCAGTGTCTTGTGTCCATTGGTTATGCTTATATGCATGCATACAAGTCCTTCGGTTGATCTCTTACCCCCCCCCCCCAACCCTCCCTGGCCTTCCCGCTGTAGTTTTTTTTTTTTTTTAAAGAATGCTTTGTCCTTGTTAATTAAAAAATTAAGGATCTTGAGATGAGGTGATTATTCTGAATTATCTGGGTGTGCCCAATGTATTCACAAGAGTTCTTATAAAAGGGGCTTGAGGGGGAGACAGAGAGGTAGAGATAGAGAGGGAGGGTGGAAAGAGATGATAACAGAAGCATAGGAACAGAAAGAGAGATTAAAAGATGCTAGACTGCTGGTTTTGAAGATGGAGGAAGAAGCAATGAGCCAAGGAATGCAGCCAGTCTGTAGAAGCTGGAAAAGGCAAGGAAACAGATTTTCAACTAAAGCATCTAGAAAGAATGCAGTCCTGAAAACTCATTTTGGATTTCTGATTTTCATAACTGTAAGAAAAAATTTGTATTGTTTTAAGTCACTAGCTTGTGGTAATTTGTTAGAGCAGAAGTTGGAAACTAACATGCCAACAGCTTTTGCAGATAAGATGAGATCAATTTTCTCCTAGTCCCTAAATTACAACAACTTAGGTTCTATCTCAATTGTCAGAAGTCCAATCTTTATTTGACTCCTCTCCACAAATCAAAGGGAAGGATTACTCCTTCTAGGAGTTTGCCTTGATCAGTTTCTACTTTCTTAGTCCCCTCATGGATTGAAGCACTCCTTCCCTCCATCCTTGGGGCCAATGACGACCCTGCTGCTAGTCACTGTACACTTCCATGGTCCATTTCCCTTGTATTCCTGCATCACTCCCTTGTATCATTTTGTCTAAAGCATGGCCCTGATAGCCTATCTTAATTTCCAAAGTGCAATGCAAAGCAGCAGCTTGTAGTAATAAGAAAATAATAATAACATGAAGGCATTGAAATCTATAAACCTCTACTTAGGGAAGAATACTAAGAAGTGGTATTCATACTGCAGATGGTCCTGAGAAAAAAATTAATAAAAAAGGGTAGACTAGAAAAAAATCAAAATGCATTTTTAAAAATGTACATATCGCCCCATGGAATAAGTCTTTGTTTCAGTTATATCTATTCATATATGTATATTCAAGCATTTGCATGTTCAGAGTCATGATGTGTTTCTTAATATGTATTTCAAAAATACGTATTTCTTAATATGTATTTCTTAATATGTATTTCAAAAAGATTGAATAAAACCCTCACCAATTTAAACACTTTTCACTACACAAATAACCTCTCCATTTTCATCCAGAACAGCTTGATTTCTTGATGTCACTGGAGGTTTAGAAATCTCCATTTACTGTTGTGGGTCTTTGCTTCATGCTTACAAAATAGAAAGATCTATTTGGGTATTTGTTTTTCCCCAAACAGCCAAACTCTCAACTCCATTCCACATCCCAAAGGTGAGTTGAACTCTAGTTCTCTACAAGGCCTGCTTAAAGCTTTGAAAGTATAACATTATGGGTTGAAGTGGATAGAATTATTTCCCCTAAAGAGATATCCTCAAGTCCTAACTCCCAGTACCTGTGAAAGTAACTTTATTTGGCAATAAGGTCTTTATAGACATAATCAAGTTAAAAGGAGGTCATACTTGATTAGGGTCCACCCTAATCCAGTGGCTGGTGTCCTTATAAGAAGAGGGAAATTTGGACACAGGGACACACAGGGAAAATGCTATGTGATGACAAAGGCAGATAGTGGAGTGATGAGTCTACAAGCCAAGGAACACCTAGGACTGCTGACAACTACCAGAGCTAGGAAACAGAAGAGGAAGATTCTTTCCTAAGGCCTTGAAAGAAAGCGTGGACAGCTTGATTTTGGACGTCTGGCCTCCAGAATTGTGAAAGAATAATTTTCTGTTGCTTTAAGCGACCCAGTTTCTGGTAATTTGTTAGAGCAGCCCTAGGAAACTAATAATGGGTTTTCCTACTTCTACTCTCAACACTGAATTTTCAAAGATCTTAGAAAATATTTATATGGACCCGCCTTGAATATTCATAAAACATATCTGAAAAAAAATAACCAAAAAACTGACAATATTGGTTGCCTTTGGGAAAGGGAACTTGGGACCTGCAGGATGAGGGAGGGAGACTTTTATTATAATACCCTTTTGAATCTTAAACCATGTGATGTATTCTCTATTTTAAAAACAAAATAAAAATTTAGAAAATTTATGGCTCAATCTTAACCTACCTAGCAATCTTCCCTTTTTCCCAGAGAATGCAGCTGATGGAAGCCGATTCAATTTTTTTAAACAAAAGGGTAAAGTCCTAGAAATATGGATCTTCCTCCTTCACAGAGAACCCATGGTTCATATCCATTTCCCTTTTGCACCAAAAACACGGGAAGGCTAACTGTCCAGTCTTATCCAGAAATATCTGTAGTCATCTGCCTCTCTCTTTCAAGCTATTTGCCTGAGGATAAAAAGGTACAAGGCTGGTAGCTGAAATAATGTTCTTACCCATGAGATTCATTGATTACTGACTTAAGTGAAGAGCCATTGTCACAGTTAACCAAAGAACTTATATGCATATATGCATAACCCATGGACACAGACAATAGTGCAGTGAAAGCCTGGGGAGGGGACAGGAGCTGGAAGAAGGGGTTCAAAGGGGAAAAAGGAGGGGACATCTATAATACTTTTAATAACAAAGATAAAATAAAAAAAGATATATTTATTTTATTTCTCTTTTTATTGAATTTATTGGGATGAACTTGGTTAATAAAATTATATGTTTCAGGTGTACAATTCTATAATACATCATCTGCATATTGTATTGTGTGTCCACTGCCCTAACTCAAGTCTCCTTCCATCACCATTTATCTAAAAGACATATTTTATGAGAAGGTAATTCACATGGATGATTTAAGAACAAACTCATCAGACAGTTGAGACCGAATTCAACAAAGTATGCATAGTTAATTATATAGTTTTAAGTGTTGAACAAAATGGGCCCAAGAATCTTTCAACATCAAAGCCTCCAGTGGAAAGGGATGCCATGTAACTCAGTCCTTTCAGTGAAACACTCCCTCAAGAGAACTATTATACACAGTATTGTGATTAATGCATATTTCATGAATTGAACCAAAGTAAAAGCATAAAATGAAGAGCTGGAAGAGACTTTGGAATTCTCAGAAATGTTTCCCCTGTAATGCTCTAAAAATTGGCACCAAGTTGTCTGGGTTGGAATACTGACTACCTTTAGCCATGCTTTTTCTATGCCTCGGTTTCCTTATCTGAAAAACAGAGCAATTATAATATCTGCCTCTTAAGGTTGTTGAGGAGGTTAATGTGTATATGAGAGGTGGAGATGGATAAGTCAGGGCTCAGCTCAGGCCAGAGGGAGAAAGGAAGAAATAAAGAAATTGTTGCTGAGACAACGCTATGGCCCAGTGAGAAGCATCATTTCTTCCCATTAAATCAGGATGCTTCCCATTGAAACAAAATCTAAAAATCAGTGGAAATAGACTAGTGCTCAAAGGTGAAAGAAGTAAGTGTGCTTGGACAGAAATGAAAACTGAATGAAGGGCTGGAGAAATACCCATTATTTGTCAAGAAATCCTGCCACTGTGACTCTTACTCATGCAGAATTTGAGGGATGAGGTTTGGTTTCTCTCATCTGCTTTAGCTAAAGTCATAAAAAATTGTGGCTGCCTTTTAAGTATGCAGTATCTCGACCTTGATACTCAGCATAGTTATGAAACCATTGGGTACAAGTTGAAGGAGGTGCTCATTTTTAGAGCCTTAGAGGAGAAACCTTTCTGATAATCTCAAAATCAAACCCCTTCTGCACTTTTAATTCAATTCTACTCATGAATTACGCACTGAGCACCTATATTATGTAATATTTAATGTACAGTGTTTCTCCACATGTGTGCCTATGATATATGAGAGAATCTGACCTTTTAACAAACCCACAGGTGATTCTGATGTGTCCCCAAATTTGAGGACTACTATTTGAAAAGTTACAAAGAAAAAAATACAGGTGAAGCACTGTCATTAAAATACAAGAGCATTCTTTTAAAAATGGGTCAGAGGATATAGTTCTTAGTTTAAAAATAAAGTAAAATACAAGATCATGTAGATTGAGTCACACTATTAGTGGACCAACAGAAAGGACAGAGCAGTTGAAAAGAGAATGAAGGTAATTGTTCAGCCTCCTGAAAGGGAGGTTAAACTGAGCTTTGAAGATGAGGAGGATTTAAACAGACATAGAAAACATTCCACACATCCACACAGTGATGAATATGAGCATTCAATTCAGCAACTGTTCATGAATAACTTAAAAAATGACAAACATCACATCACCTAAGTCTGTATTTGAGGGTGATTTTTTGGTTACAAGTGACAAAAAAAATCCAATTTAAACTCACTCAAATCATAAAAAACACAACTAAGAGATGCTACATTATTTCTTTTTTTTTCCTTTCTTTTAAAAATGTTTTTATTGATTTTTAGAGAGAGGGGAAGGAGGAGGGAGAGATAGAAACATCCATGAGATGAAAGAGAAACATCATCAATTGGCTGGCTGCCTCCTGCATGCTCCCTACTGGGGATCGAGCTCACAACCTGGGCATGTGGCCTGACTGGGAATCGAACCAGTGAGGTGACCTCTTGATTCCTGGGTTGATGCTCAACTGCTGAGCCACACCGGCTGGACCCACATTATTTCTTCATTCAGATGAATCTTGACCCTGCAGCCCATGCAGTGCCATTAATGACCTGGTTTCTCATTAGTTTCTTCTCAGCCTTCCATTGTGTTGGCAACATCCTCAGGGATTTCACATTAATCCCTTGGCTTGCCCCGTATTATAGTGAAAGAGAAGCTCAAGTCTAAACCTCACATCCTCACACCAACTTGCTTGGATGAGAGATGGTTTATTTCTATAGATTCTGCCTATATTTCAGCCCCATTTTGAATCATATTCTCACTTGCTCTTTGCATTCTAGCTCCACCGGCCTATTTCAAGTTCATCAAATATGCTATTCTTACGTCTATCACAGCACATGGGTTTCCATACTGCATTCTTCCTCCTCTTTGCCTGGTTAAAGCTCAAACTTTAGTTCCTAGCTTAAACTTTACAACCTAAAGTAAACTTCCTTACCACCCCTGCCTAACAGAGAAGGCCAGCCCCTGTTATATGCTCTCACTACATAATGTAATTCTCCTTTGTGGCAATATATTAATACTAGAGGCCCGGCACATGAACATTCATGCACTGGAGGGGGGAGGGTCCCTCAGCCAGGCCTGCCCCCTCTCACAGTCCAGGAGCCCTCAGGGGTGGGAGGCAACCTGGTCATCAGGGGAAGGTGACGCCCCATCACACCTCTGCTGCTGCCTCTGCAGGCAGCAGAAGCCTTGGCCGGCCCTGGTTACCTGAGCCTCGGGCCGGCCCCTAGTGGCTGGGCAGCCACCATCCGAGGCTTGCCTGCGCCTCGGGCTGGCCCTGGGCGGCTGGGGGGCTGAGGGGACTGGGGGACTCCAGAGGCAGGTGTGTGGAGCGGCCACGTGCCTGCCACCCCAGCGGGGTTGTGGGTGCTGCCATCTTTGAAGGCGGGCAGTCAATTAGCATATTCCCTCCTTATTGGCTGTGGGCGTCGCCATCTTTGTGATGCCATGAGGGTCAATTAGCATATTCCCTCTTTATTAGATAGAACAATCATTTGATTAGTGTTTGTCTCTTTCATGAGAACAGAAATCATGTCTGGTTTTGTTTACCACTGTATCCTAAGCATCAAGCAAGTGCCTGGACAGTAGGCACTCAATAAATATCTATTGATTGAATAGGTGGATGGATGGATGGATGGATGGATGGATGGATGGATGAACTTAAACCTGGCCATGTAACTAATTGGCTACTCAGCTTTTTTGAGATTCAGTTCTTTCAACTGTGAAATGAAAAGGTTAGACAAGTTGACCTTTAAGATCTCTTCTGAATTTAAAGTGCTGAATTCATAAAGTGTTACTGGCAACATAATTTCTTTAACTGAAGGTACTGTGGAGCAAAACTAAAAAGTGATGTTTTTGGTTACTCTGCTATCATTTTGCAAATGTTATTTTTAATCTAATTGTGACTTTGTGTGGTCTCATGCAGTAGTTAGCAATCTGGAGAAACTGGTATCCTACAACTGTTACCAAGCAGCTGGAATTGCCAAATAGCTAATACAAGTTAGAAAAATATATGCTGACAGTCTAGGCAGATGTTAAATAAAATGCTATTAAGAATATTTTGCACATGTTCCTGTCCCCACCCCATGCCATCCTTAAAGTTTGCAATATTCAAAGTAAATGGTTGATTTCATTTGATGCACTGCTAAAAATAAAATTTCCATTTTTGAGTGATGTTCAGTGTCAGGCTTTGTTATCATATTGAAATAGTTATATTCTGAATTCATAAAATAGCCTTGCTGTATAAAAATTCATAGTAATTTGATTAGACCCCCAATATATTTTCATTCGGGGTCAAATTCATAGCCATCTACTTGTGCATTTAAAAAGAAAATACAATTCGTCTTTTCACTTGACATACCTATGAAGCACAAAATAAAATTTCCTACCTGCTCTCCCATTTAACATTTAGATCTGAACTATAACCTACCTATAAATAAGAAATAAGAATTTTGATCAGGCAGCTTTGCAATCTGTTCCAAGTAGTCTGGGAACACTCAGTTGCATAACAAACCTGCAAGTCAATTAAATATTAAGACAATTCAACTACCATAAAATATTTTAATATGTTCTCTACTCCCTTAAAAATGTATACTTTTTAATGAAGTGATACAGCCTGAATATTGATAAAGATAAAGCTCTATGTGGAAAAGTCCTTGTAGAAAGAAGAGCCCTTATTGAGGAAACAAAGGCCCCATTGTTCTTTGTGTTTCCTCTAAGTCAGTGGTTCTCAACCTTCTGGCCCTTTAAATACAGTTCCTCATGTTGTGACCCAACCATAACATTATTTTCGTTGCTACTTCCTAACTGTCATGTTGCTACTGTTAGGAATCGTCATGTAAATATCTGATATGCAGGATGGTCCTTAGGCGACGCCTGTGAAAGGGTCGTTCGACCGCCAAAGGGGTCGCGACCCACAGGTTGAGAACCGCTGCTCTAAGTGACTGGGGTAGGTAATAGCTAACTGTTTCCCAACCCCATTACCATTTCCTCCTTGGCTTCCATGCAGACTACATTTCCTAGCTTCCCATGTGACAGATTCCTGGCCAATGGAATGCAGGCAGGAAGTTATATACCCCACTTCCAGGCCTGGCCTGTAAAATTCTCTCATGTAATTCCCTACCATCTTTTTTCCCATTTGTTGAAGATGGCAGAGCTAAGTCCACCTTGTTTGCTGAACACTGTGTGGGGCAGAGCCTCCTGCCACTTTCTCATATTTCCAACTAAATTATGAGCTAACAGAAGAGAAACTATATTATCTCACCCCTCATTCTTAGTATCTCAGGTATCTGAGCACGGCACACTACCAAATGCCTCCACTAAAAATTCGCTATAGGTGATTATTTCTTTTTCCTCATTGTTTCTTCATTTTAAAGACAGAAGAGAAAAGGAGAGGTAAGAGCCCGATGTAGGACTTTTTTGTCCAAAATAATTTATCCTTGCAGAAATTGGGCCCTTAAAAAGACTGGCTGCAGGAATGGAGAAAATGTTTAGCTGCAGTAGTCTTATTTACCTACAGGCTTTTTGCTTACAACAAAACCTGCTTCAAATGAGTTTGTTAGTCCAGGTTCTCATAGAAGCAGATGCCAAGATGAAATTAAGTATGCGAAGATTTTACTAATTTTGCCTGTGAGAGAAAATAGAATGTGAACCAGGAAGGCTAGAAGGTCATCAGACCATGACTCAAGTCTGACTTCAAGTGAAAAAGAGGAGAGAAGATTGGGTAAAAGTGTCCTAATAGTCTAAGGAAGGTTTGGCAAGGCCATCAAGAAATCCTCAAGCCAAAGCTGACATACAGAGGAATACCATGTCCCTCCAGAAAAAAAAAACACCTACCTTAGTATCCCTGCCACACGTCACTGGCTGGGAGCAGTCCTTAGAAGATAAGACCTTGGGTCAAATGTGGAGATGGATCTCAGAGTCCAGCAGCTGGGGCCTCAGTCAATTAATTACACACCCAGCAGTTCTTCAAAGCACATTCTCATAGCCTCCACAGAGTGTTCTTTTAAAGGCAACATCAGTTTATCCATCTTATCTGTATATCATTTTGTTTCAATAAATGTTAGCCACAACGAAAACATAAAGGGTCAGGACCAAATAAACCAATCTCAGTGATAGGTCTCACCATAAATTTTGTTTTTCTCAGTCATTAGTCAGTCGCATTCTTCTGTCCCATTGAATAGCAGCTCCTTAACCCAGTTAGGATCTACATTCATCTGCTAGTTCTACAAACTGGAGATAAAAATGGTTTAACCAAAACCAACAGGTTTATTTCCCTCTTGTATAAAAGAAGTCTGTGGTTAAGCAGTGCTGAAATAGTATAACAATAGCTCTACAGTGTCATCCTGGACCCAGCCACCTGCTATATTTTTATCCCTTCATTCTTAGAATATGACTACCATCCTCGAGGTCACCTCATATCACATAAGGGATGCTGGGGGTCCAGTCATTATGTCTGCGTTCCAGTCAGGATGAAGAGGAAGAAGTGAAAAGCATAAAATATATATGCTAGCTATGCTCCCCCTAAAAAAAGCAAACAACTTTTGCTGTGAAGTCCCACTGTATGCAGACAACTTCAGAATATAACTCATTGGCAACACCTTGCTACACAGGAGGCTGGGAAATGGACTCTTCTAGCTGTGCAGAAAAGTGCCCCAGCTGTTTTCAGAGAGGAGGGGGATGGATACTGGGAGGTATTCTTTGTCCCAGCCTTTTTTTAGGTTTGGTTCTGAAAGAAAAGGTTTAACTAAAGGAGACTGATGAGATTTTTCCTGTGCTACCAGATAAATGAATTATATTTATGAGAACCATTGATCCAATTCAATTGCCTTCCAGAAATTTGCACATATTGTGTATTAGTTTCCTTGTCCAAATACCTATTCATTTTGTACTTTCTTTCCTCTCTGGGCAAAAGTAAACATTTCTTTCTTTTTCTATTTCTGTTACCCCCCCCCCCTCCACTGTATTAATGACCTTCTAGGCTGTCTGTCCAGACCACCAGCTCCCCTCTCTAAGAATGTTGTCCCAGACAAATGTGGTCTCTGAGTCATATTTATAACTACTTAACCTATCACTTGGCCCTTGAATATTGGGCCATGGATAGAAACTGACCCAAGTTGAGCATATCCACATCTCTCTTCTGAGATCAAAATAATAAATCAGTCTCCACTGATCATTTGAACAATGGAGGTGTAAAATCAGAAATGATAGGGACAGCCACTTTCTGCCATGTTTATGGGACAACCAGCTTGTCAACAGAAGAGAGGAAAGCAGAGATGGTGCAGCCCTTATTTTGCTGTAGTTAGGTGGCTCAATGCTTTCCACAGATATTTTCCTAAGCATTATATCCAAGTAGATAAACTGGAAGGACCATAAATAGCTTGTGTAGCTAGTGTCAGGTGTTTTCTAAATCACTTTTATTATTATTGTGACCTAACTAATATAAACCCAGACCTTTCCCTCTATGGTCCTTCTGTGTGGTACACTAGAACTACCATGAAATTTGTTGATTTTTTGTGTGTTCCCCATCCTCATTCTCACCCCCAGTGTGTGTGTGTGTGTGTGTGTGTGTGTGTAATTTATTTCAGAGAGGAAGCGAGAGGGAGAGAGAGAAACATCAATGATGAGAGAGAATCATTGATTGGCTGTCTCCTGCACTCCCCACAGTGGGGATTGAGCCCACAACCCAGGCATGTGTCCTGACCAGGAATCAAACCATGATCTCCTGATTCATAGGTCGATGCTCAACCAATGAGCAACACTGGCCTGGAGCCAGTGTATATTTCTTTAAGTAGGTATCTGTTACTTCTTGCCAATAAGTCTTACCCTGCCTGCCATATATTGTCACAGGTACAAAGGGATAAAGGTAGTGATAAGGGGTTGGACTGTTGGTTTGGCTAATTGGGTTCAATTTGAGGAATTGAGTGCAATTGGCTTCTATATTGTGCTAGATCTGGAGACTGCATAGATGAGTAAGACATGGACCCTGCACAGGAATTTATAATTTGCTATCATAAGTGACCCTCAACCAAACTCCAGTATTGTATATGCACATCAAGTCATATCTAGCAAGAAGGAATTAAGGTCTCTCAGTTGGAAGATGACTCAATAGCCTAGAGGCAGAAAGGGACAGGTGATTCCATTGATTTTTTAGAAACAGGAAACCCCTTCACAAGTTTTTATTTTCCTCTCTGACCTGTTTTTTCTTTTTTTTTTTTTACCTACTCCCCTCTTTTTGTGCACTCAGTATATAGATAGCTCCACTGAGGAGGGAAACAAAAAGAATGCCAAAACAAGGTAAACAACAACAAAAATCTACATATAACTACTTTTAGGGTTTTCAAATTTTAAAATAGCTCAGAATTATGCCAGGTTATGAAAGTCTATAAAAAATTTAATGCAGATACAAGAAAAATACTCTTTCTTAGTCTTCCCTTTTTACTCTGATATGCCTGGCTGTTTAAAAAAATTGAGTTCCCTGCCTTCTGGAACTTTTTACCAGCAGTAGGTGAAAAATCATATAAATTGCTGAAAATAAATGGTAACAGTCAGTCATTTTTTTTACTATGGACCATTAGATTGGTGTATTTGCATGTATCATTAAGATTTATTGCAAATTCTCTAATGGAATGACAATGCTGGAAATGGTCTGTCTAATACAATTGGAATGTAGGCTTGGTAAAATTACTACACATTTTCCTTGGAGGAGAAAAAAAAAGTATATCTTCTGCCATGAAAATACCAGTGAGAATAAATAAGCTATTCTAAATGCTTTTGTCCAATTTAACGTTTTTCTATCATAACAAAATTCTTATGAATTTCACATTAACTGGTGATTTGAAGTCAGGCGTCTTCAGGAGCGAATTTCTTTTCTTTTTCTTTTTATGCAGAACACAGAATAATCAAGATCAGCAACATTATCTTTTATTATTTGACAGGAAAGGCAAATACTTTGAGGGTGCAATTACCAGTGAAGGCCAATGTTACGTCTCTACAAGAAATTGTAGGAGCATTCCCCTGAGCAATGCTTCTGTGTGGCAGGTGAGAGCTGGAGCTAGATTCAAACTCCAAAGTGGGGCATTCAAACTCCAAAAAGAGGCATGTCCTTGTTCCAAGATGCACATAGATCCATCCCGACCTACAGGTTGGTTTTCAAGAGAGTTTCACACCTCCATTTCCCATCAATACTTCGAACCATTGGTCAAATACTCCCTATCTCCAATGGAAGGCCTCCCCAGTAAATACCGCTCCCTTCTACTCCTTGAAATGACAAAACGTTCTTTATCACTCCTTGCATGTTGCCATAGCTTCCATGGCACCTGACTCATTCCAGGGAAACCGTGAAACCATAAGGAAATCAAATCCAATGTAATTCCACCTCTGGAAGTTTGGGAAATACTTCCCCAAGCCTGTAGTTTTAAACTAATTTTTAAAGCAAACCTAAGCATTTTGGAGACTTTATTTTAATTACAACATTAATTTAACATATTAAATATTATGCATATATTCTATAGAAAGGTGGGAATAGTAAAGAGGAGAGCTGAATTTAAAAAATCAGTGGCTTTAACATGTACTTTAACAACATGAATAATTTAAATCTGCCTCATGGCATCAGAAAAAATATTCCATAATATTTTTCAGAGAGAAATTTTGGTTATTTGAAATTTAGTGATCTGATGGGCTTTAGCTATGTTCAAATGGATCATTAAAAATGGAGTATGGTTAACTCAGGGGATGCCAGAATGCCAGAGGAAAGGAAATATTCATGAAAAAATATGTGTTTTATTACACATTCAGAAGCTTAAATATTTTCTTACATTATACTTGAAATGCCTATGGTGTACTATATTACAGATGAGGAAATAGAGTGTGAAATTAAGTTAATTGCTGAATGGTCAACCAGTTTATCAAATGGAAGATTCACTAAACTGGTTTTGTGGTATTACTTTAGAGAGAGCTATCACAGAATACATACACTTTAAAAACAATCCTGAAGCATGTAAAGCTATGTTGATCAATATTTTCAGCAGATATTTTCCCAGAGGTTACATCCAAGTAAATGACCTGGAAGGACCACAGGTAGGTAGTAGATCTAGTTTCAGATGCTTTCCAAACTACCCTTTTGTTATTATGACCTAATACCATCTCAAATCTTTCCCTCTCTTGTCCTTTCATATGGCACACTGAAATCAGAAAGCAACCCTAGCTGATTTGGCTTAGTGGATAGAGTGTCAGCCTGCGGAGTGAAGGGTCCCAGGTTCAATTTCAGTCAAGGGCTCATACCTCAGTTGCAGGCTCGATCCCCGGCCCCAGGGCCTTGTGTGGGAGGCAACCAATCAATGTGTCTCTCTCACATCAATGTTTCTCTCTGTCTCTCCTCCTCCCTTCTTCTCTCTCTAAAAATCAATAGAAAAATATCCTCAGGTGAGGATTAACAAAATAAAATAACATTTGCCCTAGACAGGTTGGCTCAGAGGATAGAGCGTCAGCCTATGGACTGAAGGGTCCTGGATTTGATTGGGGTCAAGGGCACGTACTTTGGTTTCAGGCTTCTGGCCCTGGTGTTGGGGGTGGGGGGGCATGTGAGAGGCAACCGATTGTCTCTCTCACATGGGTATTTCTGTCTGTCTCTCCCTCTCCCTTACACTCTTTCTAAAAATCAATGGAAAAATATCCTCGGGTGAGGATAAAAAAAAAAAAAAAAAGGATGCAATTTGGTCATTTTTTTTAAATGCCTCCCTCATCCCCACCCCACCCCCAGGGCATGTTCTCAAGTGTTTGCTTACTTATTCATTTAAGAATTTGTTTACCAATCTGTGAGCAACCTGAGGAAAGAGACCATATGTTGTTCATCTCAGTATCTCAGTGCCTGAGATATCGTAGGTATCCTGCAAATGTTTGATAAAATGTTTCATAATTATGACTCTCAGTCACTTATTAGTGATGGGACCTTAGGCAGTAAATGGAAATCTCTAAGGCTCAATTCTCCTCATCTTTAAAGTGGGGATTAACAATATACATGCTTACATCATGGAGTTATTTTTAGAACCAAATAAAGTTGTCAGAATATTTGAATTTTATTACATTGTTATCATCTTTATTTCCATTATTACTCTTATCATAAATATTCAGCCATTATCCAAAAAGAGTGATTGTCTCAGTCCTCTCAAATGTATATGGCTGAACTTGAACCTGAAAGATGGAGCCTGACCCATGAGAAAAGAATAATGGGTGATATGTTTTCATTGGAAAATTTTATTTAGCAGTAAGAGCCCTGATTGTTCAAATTCAAATTCAGATACAGATAAACAATGAGTATGGTTCAGGAATAATTGAGGAGTAGCTATGGTTACAGAAAATCCCTTTGTCAACACCCATTGTTCTATTTATACCTTGGGAGAAGCGTCACCACATTTCTATAAAGAGTAGAAATTCATTCATTTCAACTCTGATTGTGTGCAAGCCTCCAATATTCCCAAGAATAAAGGAACTGAACTCAAGTGTAATGGGGAAATATGTAATTTAATGGGTGTAATGGGCCATATGTTTGAGGAAGAGTAAACACAGCAAAGATGAAAGAAAGTATATAAAGGGAAGTGGGGCTTTCTAAGATCTCCAGTAGGCAACTGTTGAGGGAACAGTGACCCTGAAAAGTTGAACAGCCTTAAGCTACTTATAATTTTCCCTAACCACTCATTCAGTTTTAGATACAAAACAAAAAGTGGATTGAAAGATATCGCAGGAAAAATTATTTTTTAGAAAAACCATGAGGTCAGAAAGAGTAGATGACAGCAAATGAGAGATGAGCATAATTTTTTTTAATGATGAAAGGTAACTATTTTTTTATATTTTATTGATTTTAGAGAGGAAGGGAGAGGGAGAGAGAGGTAGAAATATCAATGATGAGAGAGAATCATTGATTGGCTGCCTCCTGCACGCCCCCTACTGGGGATCAAACCCACAACCCAGGCATGTGCCCTTGGCCGGAATCGAACCTGGGACCCCTCAGTCCGCAGGCCGACGCTCTATCCACTGAGCCAAACCAGCTAGGGCGAAAGGTAACTATTTTTAAAATATATATTTTTATTGATTTCTGAGAGGATCAGAGAGGGAGAGAGAGATAGAAATATCAATGATGAGCCCTAACCGGTTTGGCTCAATGGATTGAGCGTTGGCCTGCGGACTGAAGGGTCCCAGGTTCGATTCTGGTCAAGGGCATGTACCTTGGTTGCGAGCACATCCCTAGTAGGAGGTGTGCAGGAGGCAGCTGATCGGTGTTTCTAACTCTCTATCCCTCTCCCTTCCTCTCTGTTAAAAAATCAATAAAATATATTTTTAAAAAATTTTTTTTAAAAAAAGAAAGAAATACCAATGATGAGAGAAAATCATTGATCAGCTGCCTCCTGCACGCCCCCAACTGGGGATCGAGCCTGAAACCCAGACATGTGCCCTGACTGGGAATCAAACCATGACCTCCTGGTTACTAGGTCAATGCTCAACCACTGAGGCATGCTGGCCGGGCCACAAAATTTTGAAACCTGGAAAGCAGATGGCTAAATGGTAACTGACTTAACATAAAGCTAACACTTAAGGATTCAGGGTTGGGTAGCAATGGCAAGAAAAAGCAATTTGAACTGCAGAATCCCAGGAATGTTCAGAAATTGGCAGCACCAGGTACTTATGGAGGTTGAGTGGCAGAAGGCTGAAAAATAACCATAGCTGAGAAGAGGGGTTCTGTACTAACAACAGAGGAATTAATTTAGAGGTATTACATCCCAAATAGTGATATCTTCCTACCTGGCTCTGAGAACACCATCAGCCACTCACTTTCCAGGTCAGAAAATGATCCCTAAAAAAGCACATACAGATATGAAAATATGGCAGTTCCCCATAAAACACCAGACTCCTCTTAATCATGCAATGATAAGGTCAAGCCCCACCAATGTACACAGTTTCCACTAAACTAAGCTTTTTACTATTTCATTCTTAGACTATCAAGAATTTCCATTTAAAGAACATTTCTGACATGAAAGACAAAGAGCAAACATATGAAAAAAAGGAACCCAGAGAAAACAGAAGCAATGCAGAGAGCAGAAGAAAATGAAACCTCACTATAAGTACTATACACATATGATCAAAGAGATTTATCATTCAAGAAACAAGAACAGCATGCTTTAAAAAAGGAAGCAATCCAAGAAGAAATAAAGACCCATTTGAAATTAAAATATAACATAAAATAAATCAGTAGAGATTTATTATTTAGCTTAAAGTTAGCTATAAGATAAAGCTGAAGAAATTTTACAGAAAGTTGAGTAAACGGGAAAAAAAAGTAAGAAGAAAAGGGATAAGAAAATGAAAGGATCAATCTAGGATAGCCAAGATTGAAGCATGGAGTTGTAGAAAGAAAGACATGAAATTGTTTTCTCCTTTAGAAAGGAGAAAACAATTTAAAAAATGATTAATGCCAAAACCGGTTTGGCTCAGTGGATAGAGCGTCGGTCTGTGGACTGAAAGGTCCCAGGTTTGATTCTGGTCAAGGGCATGTACCTGGGTTGCAGGCACATCCCCAGTAGGAGATGTGCAGGAGGCAGCTGATGGATGTTTCTCTCTCATCGATGTTTCTGACTCTCTATCTCTCTCCCTTCCTCTCTGTAAAAAATCAATAAAATATATATTTTTTTAAAATGATTAAAATTTCCCAGAACAGAATAAGGGGCCAAGCTAGTACCCAGTACTATGCCCTTGCTAAGGTATTACTATAAACTTTCAGAACACTGGGTATAAGGGAAAGATTCTCAAATCTTCCAGAGTGAAAAAATAGCACACAAATAAAAATTAAAGAAGCAGACTGGCTAGAAAACAATGAAATGATGTTATAAAAATTCTTTAAAAAATAGTTTCAATATAGAATTCTATACGCAGCCATATTATTTTATCTGTTTTGAGGGTAGTTTAAAAATATTTTCAGATATGTAATGTCTCAAACACCTCAGGAAGCTAATGGGATGTTGTGCTATTGTGATTTATTATAAGAAATATATATTTGGTCTTCATCCTGGTCTTGACACAGAGCTCCTGAAACCCTTGGAACTTCCTGTGCTGGAAGCACTAAAGCTGTCTTTCATGTTAATGAGGTGACTTTTAAAATGTACCTAAGGCTGGGGTTGGGGGAGAGGTGAGAGGATGAAGATTGAGGTCAATCACTAAAGGCCAATAACTTCATCAATCACGACTATGTTATGAAGTCTACATAAAAACTCAGACTGGGTTCGGAGAGCTTCTGGGCTGGTGAACAGTAGAGATTTGGGGAGAGTGGACAGCTCAAAAAGCATGGACGCTTCTCGCCCTTTCCCCATACCTTGCCCTATGCATCTCTCCCATCTGGCTGTTTCTGAGTTATATCCTTTTATAGTAAGTCAGTAATCTAGTAAGTAAAATGTTTCTCAGAGTTCTGTGAGCCACTCTGGCAAATTAATTGAACCCAAGGAGGGGGTCATTGGTGGGGATGGGGACTAGTCTCCTGGGACTGAGCTCTTAACCAGTGGGATCCGATGCTATCTCTGGGTAAATAGTCTCAGAATTAAGTTGAATTACTAGTATAGAACACCCAACTGGTGTCACAGAGAACTGCTTGGTGGTGTGGGAACTCCGGACACATTGCAATTGGTATCAGAATCCTTAGATGTGCTCCACCAAATGAGGGAGTACACTAAGACAGAAGATAAAGGATCAAGGAAAGGAATCAAACATATGAGAGAGGATAATTCTGTTTCACCAGGATGAAGGTGAAGGAAATCCCAGGGCCACACAGCTTAGAAGTGGGCTCAGAGAGCCACTGATTCAAATTGGATAAAGAGGATAGAGACATAACTTAAAAGAAATAAAGCTGTAGATTACCACCGGTGTTTAATGGACTCAGAGGGGATTGGTGCTTCTGGCAGAATGTTTGGGAGGTGAATTAGGGAAAGATATTTAGAAAACTGGCCAAAAATAATGCAATTATTAGCTCCAGAGAAAACAGTTTTTCAAGAAATGTAATAATTGTATACTACATCGTTTATTTATGCCTAATAGCTACAAAGTCATATTATGAACACTGAATTCTGACCTAATTTTTTAAAAAATGGTTTAACTGTAGTTTAGGAAGGGGTAGGGTAAGTATTTGTGTTTTGGAATTCAGTCTGAGATAGGAAGGGAAGCTGAGGGTAAGAGTAAAAAAAATAATATAAATGGAGCCACTTTAAAATGGCGTCGGAGCCGCCATCCCAGAGGAACTGCCTTGCACTCCTCAACCCTTTGGAATGTTTGAACTGGGCTAGTAACCTTTGGACTGGGCCAGACCAACACTGTCTTCCAAACAACAGCTTGTAAAGTCAGGAGGAAAGCAGACCTCCTGATGACAAGGACTGAGATTAAGGACTTTCTTTAGAATTAGCACCACCATGTATAACTCAAGAATAACTTAGCTCATTTGCACCAATAGAAATTCCTTCTTGCTGTTGAGGTAAGTGTTGCCCTTCCCTTTCTCATAAATACCCCTTGCCTTCACCTCCTAATTGGAACACTTTGGGTTTCTGCCTGAATCAGTGCTTCCTGAATCTATTCTTTGGATCTCAAATAATTGCTTGTTGCCTCTCACTTTGGCTGTTTCTTTTTATGTTAACAAGAGTTAATCCTCAGCTTCTGTAGTGAGAAATCAATAAATAAAATAGAATTAGAAAAATATTAGAAATGTCAGTGTTGATTTAAAATAAGGAGGTAAGTCCCAGAGAGAAATAGTTAATAGAATCAAAAGTAGTTGACTCCTAAAAGTGGGTGACAGGTATTGAAGGGTGGGGGAAGAGAGTATTCATTTTCATTGACAAACTTGTAGAACCATATGAAATTGTAAAATTATGTGATAAAAATTAATTTTTTAAAAAGTATTGCTGAGTGATATAGATGTAAATTACAGCATAGGGAATGTTGCCAATAATATTGTAATAACTATGTATAGTGCCAGGTGGGTACTGGAAATATTCGGGGGGAACACTTTGTAAAGTATATGATTGTCTAACCACTAAGCTGTACACCTGAAACTTAATGAAATCATATTGAACCTAAACTGTAATTGGAAAGAAAATTTAAAATAAAATAAAATAAAATATTGTTGTACATATTCCACTTCCTCCTTCAGATCTATCTACTCTCTGCTTTGCTCCTCTCTGTTTTGTGTTCTGGGGAGTTGACTCATGGTGACCACACTAAATGTCTTAGTTGAATTGGCTAAACAGCAGAGATTGGAATGAGAAAGAGCAAGACCAGGACAATTACTGTCACAACTTCAGTTGAATGGTTCCCAAAGCTGTCTCTCCTCTTGTCCTGCAGACCTATTGGCACTAATGGCTCTACTGAGCTATCCTTGAGTACTGCACTCACCCTGATGATTTCCCTCCACTCTGCCCACACCTTTGGAAACAGTCATTTTATTAAAATTATCTTCAAAAGACCTAATTTGAATATGTCATGTACTTCCTTCCGGGACCCTGACTAATCCAGAGCTTTAACTGCATCTGCATTTAGATTGACTAGAAAATCAATGATATTATTTTCTTAACTTTTAATAACAATAATAATTTATTATAATAACAATATTTAAATAATACATGTGTATCTCTCTTTATTCTAAATCTCTGGAATAATATTTTTAAGAGTTAATTTTTAAAGTAGTTATAGGTTCACAGCAAATTTGAGAAGGCACAGAGATTTCCCCTATCCCTCTGCCCGACACATGCACAGCCTCCTTCATTATCAACACCCCCACCAGAGTGGCACATCTGTTACAACTGATGAACCTACACGGATATATTATCATCATCCAAAGTTCATAGTCCACATTACTGTTCACTCTTGGTGCTTGTACATTCTATGGGTTTGGACAAATGCATAATGATACATATCCATCATTACAATATCATACAGAGTACTTTCACTGCCCTAACAATCCTCTGTTCTCTGCCTATTCATAACTCCCCTGCCAACACCTGGTAACCATGATCTTCTTACTGTCTAAATAGTTTTGTCTTTTTGAGAATGTCATATACAGCCCTGGCCTGTGTGGCTTAGTTAGCTGGGCGCTGTCTCATGCACCAAGAGGTCGCTGGCTTGATTTGTGGTCAGGGCACATGCTCAGGTGTCGGGATGGATCCCCAGTAGGGGGTGTGCAGGAAGCAGCCCATGTTTCTCTCTCTCTCTCTCTCTCTCTCTCTTCTCTCTCTCTCTCTAAAAATCAATAAAAATATAATTTTTTAAAAGTTAAAAAAGAATGTCATATATATCATATGCTGCATAACAACATTTCTGTCAACAACAGATTACATATATGACTGTGGCCATAAGATTATAATGAAGTTGAAAAATTCCTATCACCTAGTAACTTGGCAGCCATCATAATGTTGTAGTGCAATGCATTACTTATGTGTTTCTAGTGATGCAGCCCTTCCAGTTGTATAAAAGTATAGCACACACAATTATGTACAGTACATAATATTTGATAATGATAATAAATGACAATGTTTCTGGTTTATGTATTTACTATACTATACTTTTTATCATTATTTTAAGGTATACAGTTCTACTCATTAAAAAACAAAGTTCGCTGTAAAACAGCATGCCATATTATGTGGGCAGCACACTCATACATCTCATGTTTACTGGGTCTCTTGATGGCATCATTTTCTCCTGTGCTTGGTTTAATCTCATATTTTTGTACAATAACATGCTATACAGGCTTGTAGCCTAGGAGCAACAGGCTATACCATATAGCCTAGGTGTGTAATAAGCTATACCATCTAGGTTTGTGTAAGTACATTCTCTGATGTTCACACAACAGTGAAATCACCTAAGGATGCATTTCCCAGATTATATCCCCATGCGAAGTGGCATATGACTATAGTTGGAATCATACAGTATTATAGGTTGTGTTGTTTTGAGGTGTTTTTTTTTAATAGTTATATACTCATTATAGGAAAATTGACAAATAAAGAAACTAATCATAGTAATTCCAAAGGCTAAATCAATTGATACTAATATTTTGAAAACCTTCAGCACAGTAATAATTAGGTACCCGTTCACATGGATATTCTTTATGTGATGTTCAATGTTTATATAGAGGAAAGGTAGTGTAGGGAAATGGCAGAGCATTAGGATGCATCGTAGTCCCACCCTCTCTTAATGTTCCCAGTAATGTGTCTCCACTTCCAAAATTCTATTCTTCACTCAACTATACTCTGAGTTCACCATCTTCCCCTCCAAGTGTCTTTAGATAGTATTTCTTCCAACCACACATACCAGTACAGCTATGTAAGAGAAACTCTGTGAATATGACTTTCTCCATCGAGGAAACATCTCCAATGATGTTTTGGTGCTCCAAAGATTTTTTTTTTGTAATTTATCTTTATTGTTGAAAGTATTACAGATGTCCCCCTTTCTTCCCCATTGGCAAAGATCTTTTACCTCCCCACTTCTTAGTCATTGGTACCCTGGGATCATGTGCATGCCTTTTTTTCCACTTTGGCACCAAAAGCATGGTAACAGGAGATCAGTTCAACATTTTCAGTAGCAGTGAGGCCAAATGAAAACATGATCTACAATTTTCCAGTTATCCTATAAAAACGTAATCTTATCTTGTTTACAATCACCTCCACCAAAGTTTCTTCGTGAAGTGTTCACAAAGAGATATTAACTTTGATCCATATCTGATATAAGGGTAAAAATCAAATACATGTTTATACATAACTACTTTAACTTGGATAGAATGGAATGGACTATGGGCTAATGAACCCCATCAACAGAAGGCACTCTCACTGCTGTTTAACTTCATACTGTTACTGTCAAAAGCACAGGAGCAATGGTGACATCTTGTGTCAGGTTAAAAAGTAACAGGATCTTAATTCCTTGTGGCATCTACTGAGAGTACGTCAGATGAGCCCTGGCTAACATTCATCTTTATCTGCTTCTTTTAGCTACTGATCAAATAATAAAACAAGGGCATTGATTTCTCAGGTGCAGAGATGGTATCTTCAGGAAGTATGGGGGAAACGTCACTTGGCATTTGATTCATCTAACTGTCACTTCAATAATAGGGCAACCAGAAGTCCCAGTCTAGTTCTTCAACTCAGCCTTTCCATCTTTCCAGGATATTCTGGGTAAAACACATGGGCTCTCACCCCATCCACCATCATTCTGAAGCAGCCAAAGGGAAGCTGTGGATCTCTGTAAAATCACATTTAGTTATCCAACTGCTTTGGGCATTTTCCTGATCTTATTTCTCTGGCAGGCCTTTGACCATCACAAGACATGACTAGAACCTCTGGAGCCCAATAAATAGCATGTAAAACACTGCTGGGTGCAGACAGTGGGGAAGGCAAATCTCTTGTTTCATGTGCTCTGTATGAGGGCAGTGGTTTTTAACCCTGGCCACACAAAATCACCTCGGGAGCTTATAAAAATATCAATACCTAAGTCCATCCCAGACCAATTAAATCAGAATTTCTGGGAGTTGAAGGCAGACATCTTTTAAAAGTCTCCCGGTGATACTAGCATGTATCTTTCACCTCGCTCTCTTGCCCTTGGAACTCAGCCATCATACTGTAAGGAAGCCCAAGTCCCACAGAGAGGCCATTTGCATCCTTGTGTTTAAAGCAGTGGTTCCAATCGTGGGGCACACACCCCACAGGGGGGCTATTTGATTTTTAAGGGGGGCAATTCAAGAATGAGTTATCACAGTGAATTTTGGGCATTTCTTGTGGTTCTAGGGGCCTCATATACAGTAGATAAATATATATTGTGACATATTTATGCATTTCAGTTCTCTATTATATGTTTTGAAACTTTATTTGCTATTTTTTCATATCACTTCATATTATTATTTTTTAACAATTTCTTAGTGATTTCTTCCTCAGTACTTCAACTGTCCTTTTGTTCTTTTATTTTTCTCTTTCATGGATGCCATGTTCTTTGGAAGCTTGTGTAGACCAAGTTAATGGCCTTTAAGGCTTCCTCCACGTGAATAGGAGTTCACTTTTTGAATAATAATAATTCTATGTCACAGGGGGGCATGGCTAAAAATGGTTGGGAACCACTGGTTTAAAGATATAGGCCTTAAGTGTAAATCACTGATTATTTTTTCTTTAAAAAAACTCTTAGAATTATTGAGTCAGAGAGTATCTTTTTAAAAATATATATATTGATTAAAATTACTTAATTTGTAATAATTAAAATAATCTAATTACTTTTTAAATGTTACTGAAAGGGAGCAGAATATGCCACCCCAAAATGTGCTACTTTGGCATGTGAATAATTTTGAGCTAAAGCAATCATGATTCAGCAAACTCAAGAAAAAACTTTCCCCTCTCCCTTAACTACCTAAAAGAATTTAGATAGGGGGCCTGGCCCAGAAATAGCTATTATGGTGAGATCATTAGTCCCGTAGGTCAGGCTCACAGCCAATGGGCCTGATGATTGGATTTTTCACTTGTCTGACCTGACACAATCGGTGAGCCATCTTGTGAGGAAGGCAACGTTATCTCCATCTTGCAGATGAGGATTGGGAGGAGAAAGTAATTTGCACAAGATTACCCCTGCTACAAGTGCTGATGCCAGTATTTTAAAACCCAAATCTTTCTGCCTCTTGAGCTTATATTATGTTCACTGTAATACATTGCCTCCTAGATCATAAGTTTGGTGAGATCAAAATAAATATATTTCTAGTTCTAGTTGTGTCAAAATAGAAGAAGCTCTTTGTTCAGACAAGAAGAACCAAGATAGAGCCTAAATTGTTTACAAAATAATTGATAGTAGTGGAAATAACAGCAGTGACAATAGAATATGAGCAAATCATTTTTTTTCCTGCATCTAAGTTTCTTTACAAGATAAATGGCAATGATGAAACAGAAAAAGCTCAAAGACAGATCAATCTAATGTTTGTGTCAATTTGACAAAGGAACACTAAAAATTCTTATTAGTATATTTCTCATTTATAATAACAAGACTATTATGAAAATACCTGGAAACAATGAACAACCAAAATGTTCATAGATAGGACTATGGATAAATGAATTGTGATATGTTCACCAAATGGAATATAAGAATAGTAGTAGCCCTAGCTGATTTAGCTCAGTGGATAGCGTGTCGGCCTACAGACTGAAGGGTCCCAGGTTCTATTCCAGTCAAGGGCACATGCCTGGGTTGCAGGCTCTATCCGAGTAGGGGGAGTGCAGGAGGCAGCATGATCAGTGATTCTCTCTCATCATTGATGTTTCTATCTCTCTCACCTTCTCCCTTCCTCTCTGAAATCAATAAAATGTATATATTTTTTAAAAAGAATAGTAGTAAAAAGGAATGAACTTCAGCTACAGAAAATAATATGGATGAATTGATGAATGTTAGAAACATGAGTGAAAAAACACTACATTATTATAATGCCATTTTTATAAAGCTCAAAAACAAGCCAAACTAAACAAATTGTTTAGGAATACATCTATCTGTGATAAAAGTGTTTTGTTGTTAATAAAAAGGGAATGCAAAACTTAGGAGAGCAGTTATTTTGGTGGAAGAAGTAGAAATCATGAAGAGAGCCCAGATGTTAATATTCCAGCCCCTGTGTGTTTATATTTTAGTATTTCTCACAATCTACATATATATGTTATTTATTACAGTTGTTACTTTGTATACTATACATAAAACATTATGTAATAAAATTTAAGACAAAAATATATTTTCTGTTATAGTATTGTGGGGCAAATTCTTAAAATTTCTTAAGAACAATCTGTTTTCCTTGAAAAGTTAAGAATGTGTAAACATTGAGAAAGAGGGAGCAAGTGAAGTCTGAATTCTGGTGCGAAGGGCTCAGGATGCATTCCTCCAGCTAGCCTTGAGAGTAGCCCTATCAGCTGATACAGCAGTTTCCTGAAATCAGGGATCATCATTCCAACTCCAAACACCTCAGAATTACTAAACTGGTTCATGTCAGCCAGCCAGCTCCCTGACACCAGAGAAGATAATTTGCCATATTATGTAATCACTTTGAGAGTTTATCTTTTGATTCGCCATGCCAAATCTTTAGTCTCTGGAACATCGGACAGGCATTTTTCAAAGACTGGAAAAATAATGACTGTTATAAGCAACTTCCTGTCATTCTTTGTGTCCTTGATGTTATAAGGAGAGAGTTCATGAAAGAGCTCTGGAGTAATGGATTTATAATTGAGAGTTTTACTTCAGAGTACAATTCCCTGTACTTTTATGGTCTTTTTTTTTTTTTAAGGAGAAATGGAACTCTATCTGACATGTTTCTGACCTGGTTTTTAATCCTGATTATTGTCATGTCAATCTTACAGTCCGAGAAAGTGGAGAGGAGAGGGGCGGTGGGGAGAAGGAAGGAGAAGTGAGGAGAGTAAGAAGGAGAAGTGGCGAGGGGAAAGGGAAGTGAAGAGGGGAAATGGTAAGTTGGGAGGGGTACAGTGAAGTGGGGAGAGGAAGCAGAAAATAAAGAAGGGAAGCAGGAGGAGCTGTGAAGGGGGTGAGTGGGTAGGAGGGAAGAGAGCTGGGGAGGAGAAAAAGAGAGGAAGGAAGGAGGAGAAAGTTACAAAGTCTGAGGAACCATATTTCCCCATGCCCTGCTAGATTATTTCCATAGAGGTCATCTCATTTCTTTCTCACAACAACCTTGTGAGGTAGGTCAGGAAACTTGAGACTCAGTAAAGAAAGAAGCCTTAAAATGACAAAGCCAATAAGTGATTGGATTTAACTCCAGATCTTTCTAACTTTGAAACCAAACTCCTTGTAAGTGTCCACCTCTAGGAATTGGAATTATAGAACAAGGCAATGTACCAAGAAGCAGGGACCTAGAGCACAGTGACAAGATGGGAACCCCAAATACATAGACATAAAAAAGTTTCATCTCACTAACATGAAGAGTATTTGGTATTATTGACTAATCGTGTTAGCAATTTCATTGAACAGAAGGTACACACACACGCCAAAAAAATGGGAAAGACACTTAATTCTCAACACCCAAGAACAATTGGTTAAACAGAGTGTGAAGAACCTTTAAACAAAGTAATATAATAGCTTAATCTAAAAATCGAAAAGGCAAGGGAGGTAAAATTGGATGTAGACTTTTAAGAAAACAAATTTCTACTGATTCACAGAAAAGACAGAATCACAGAAAGAGATTGTATCAGGGAAGTTCTAAAAATATAGTTCTGGCTATTTAATAAGAACACTGCAATACCATTTAAAACTAGAATGGAGAAAGAATTGAAGAAACAAATTGTGCTATGAACTCAGGTCTTTAAAAGAATTTTTTAAAATGGCCACACAACCTCTCCCAGCTTACTGTGATTCCAGGGAGGGTTTCAGGCATCAAGAACAAGGTGAAGGTAGCACAGACCCTGGGGTCAAAGCTGCAGCTGAGAGAAATGAAGGGTTCTCTTGGTTCTTTCTTGTGTCCCTTACCAGAGAGCCTCAGTCATAGGTTGAGAGACTGCCATATAGTTATGGAGAGGTCCAGAAGAAAGAAATGGGAGATAGCTGGTCACTGGTCAATGTTCACTGGTGTCCAGATCTTAAGTCAAAGGAGAAAAGGGACTTCTTGACCTTCCTAGATGATCCATCCCAGGTTCCCAAATGTAGGCAAGCAGTTAGGGATTCAGAATATGCCAGGAATATGAGCATGCTTTTACCATCCAGGGGCCTGCCAGGAAACAGATGGCACACTCCCATGGGGTAAGTGAGAAGGGTTTAATGAAGAACTCTCTGTAAGGACAAGGGCACGGCAAAGAAGGATGGGGAGTAAACCCAGGGGACAAACAAAGTGGCTGATGCAATCATTCAAAAATTATGAGTATATGCAAAAATTTAGCTACAAGAATATTCATCATAGCTTTGTTTGTAGAAGCAAAAATATAGAAGTGACCTAAATGTTAGATACGGGAGAAATTATGTTATACCCACATAAGGCAGAGATGATCTTACTAATTTTTGTATATAAACTTCAGCAATTGGAATAATGCCTTACATAGTGAATACTCCTTAAACATTACAAATGCTAGTGTGGGGGTATATTTACGGACATGGAAAGATGTTCATGATTCAGTTTAAAAACCAAGTTACAAAATAATGTGATAATAATCTCATTTTGTTTGATAACTAGCTACATAGATACAGGATGCCAGTTTAGAAAAATGCACATGGAGATGGTTAGCGTGATTAATGATGCTCTGAGGGAGATTGCTTTGTTTTGTTTGTTTTGTTATTGCGCTTCATTTTCTGATTTTCCTGTAATGAATACAAATTGCTTTTGTAATAAGAAAATACATCTTTTTTTTTCAAGTTCATTTATAAAACGGTGTTCTTTTCCTGGTGTTTTCCTTTTCCCTCCCTCTTTCATCTCTTGCTCCATAACCTTGAGAGTGGCAGCAGATGGTTGGGCAGGCATGTGGATTGAGGGGAGGGGAGGGAATCCCACCATATGGGAGTCATGACTCACAGCTTTCACAGCTTGTGGAGCACCAAGTACCAAAATACAGAAGAGTGGCAGGGGCCTAGAAAAACCTCTTCCTCCCAAGGCTTAAATCCTAAGAAACTGAGAATTATAGTATATGCTGAAGATGACTTAAGTATTTTTAAGCTACATGGGAAGCAAGATGAACAAGCAGGGAAGAGTATCACTGCTAAAGAAAGATGTTACATTTACAGAGAGCAGGGAGGAGAAATAGTTAATTTCATTTTTTCCTTAATGTCAATCATAAATAAGGCTTTCTTCTCCTTTTCTCTTTCTTGGCCAGCATCATCACTACCGTTATCATTATCACCATTATCATCACTATCCTCACCACCATTATCATTGTCACCTCCTCCAAAATCTCCATTCCAGATAGTAAACTTCCTAAGAGCAGCAAATATGTAAATATGTCTTATCCGTGTATATACACAGGAACATTTAGTACATGATCCTACATAGGATAAACATGAACTGAATTGACAAGAATGAAGGCATTTCATCAAATGAGTAGATAACATGATTCTGGTAGAAAGAGTTACTATACTGCCTAAGAAGTTCATAAATCTTATTGAGCCAGCATCCCAAAAGGTGGGAATTTTTTAATCATGTAACCCCCAGAATATTTATATGTATTTATACATTTTACACATGTTATACTACTATAATACTATGTTATACATATTATCAAAGACACATACAATAAAAATTATAAATGTTGCTATGAAAAAGGTAACTTCTTTTCCACATCCCAATGGATCATTTTGGGGTTTGCACACACTGTCATAAATGACAGACTAAGAATCAGAAGTTATTGAAACAAATCTAAAAAGGTGGCTGTAACCAACAATAGGCGATTAAATATAGATGAAGGTCAAATGTTGCATTTGAATTCCCAAAATCAGTGAATTTGAGGAATTTAATATGCAAGTACACGCCTTTTTTAAAAAATCCTCACCCAAGGGCATTTTTCCATTGATTTTTAGAGAGTGGAAGAGAGAGGGAAAGACAAAGAGAAATATTGATGTGATAGAAACACATGGATTGGTTGCCTCCTGCACGAGCCCCAACTGGGGCCTGGGCTGGGGAGGAGCCTGCAACTGAGGTATGTGCCCTTGACCGGAATCACAACAGTTTATGGAAGGTTACAGTATGACAGAGTAGAAAGAACAAAGGCTTTGGAGTGGGATCTGCGATGGAATCCTCCATCTGTTGCCCATTGCCTGTGTGACATTGGATGGGCTACTGAACTTCTTCATTACAAAAGGCAGTTAGTTAAATGTCATACGACTTTTTAGGCTTATTAAGAGCTCCAGAAATAATATTTATAGAGTCAGTCATCCAGACTTGCCATTCACTCAGTCATGCCTGTGAATGTGAATACTTGAGGCATTTGTTTAAAATACAGATATTTCTCCCCTAAGACGTCAGATGGCATAAGCCCATGGTTAATAATGCATAAACCGGGGTAAATATTCCATAATTCCCTGCCTCTGCAGAATCTGTATTCTTATTATCAAACAAGTTTAGGAATCCCTTCACCAACAGTTATTTACCATTATTGTGACCATTGTCATTGCTCTTTTGTTCCTTCTTGCCCACCCCTACAGCATGATTCCAGGGTGCCACAGTTATGCAGTCTGCCTACTTTCTTCCACCAACGGCACTGTATTTTCTACTCCACTTCCCTCCTCCCACCCTCACTACCCAGTCAACCTGCTCTCTGCCATCTGTCAAGTTGGAAAGGCCCAAGTGGATGGATTCACATGAAGGCTTGGAACTGAAAATGACTTACTGTGCTATGCAAGCCAGAGATATTTCACAATAAGTGGCATAAACTAGGGAAATGCGTCCTAAATAATAATAGTAGTTCTGTCCAGGTGGGATATGTTTTGAGGAGAAGTATTTCTCAACTCCTGCCATTAACTACTTGGTGATTCATTTGCATTATCTGGAAGAATTACTGAGAGCTTGCTACTATAGACTATATCTAAGATGGGCCTAAGAATCTACTCTAACAAGCTGGAATGGACCAATGCTAGTGGTCCAAAAACATCTTGAGTGTCAAAAGATGGGTAATGGTGAAAAAATAGCTACATTCCTAAATGCTTGAAAATTTACCAACACCTAGAGCTTAGATCGTGAATGTCTAAAGTCTCTTAACTTTAAATAAAGTACCAAGAGATAGGCCTGTTGCCAGTGTGCACACACACAACCCACAAACACAAAATCAGAATTTTTCAACAACCTCAACAACTTAAAAATCATTACTTTCCACAAAAGAACATTTCCACAGGGGAATGATGACAAAGAGCTCCAACATTTATTGTAAAAGCATTAAGGGGAGCAGAATTTGCCACCTCAAATTATGCCTCTTTGGAGATATTATTTTAGTCTGGTTAATATTAAGAAACAGTAGACATGGGAGAAGCTCTGAAAACCAAGGGAAATCTCTACTTGTAAGGGTGTCTCTCTCACTAGGGTCTGCTTTCACTATCACTGGAGAAGGCATGGGTTTAAGTCTGTGTAATAAATAGCCTTACCCTTGTTTGCTGTGCTTTTCCTGGTCACCTCCCATAACTGACTCTCCATCCCCAACGTCTTCTTTTCTCTTTAGCTGAAGATGGCATTTAAGGTAATGGCTTCTGCTATTTAGGGGAGTTACTCAGTTTTCCTGGGTATCTCCCATGTATACAGGAGGTTAAACTTTAATTTGTTTTTTCTCCTGCTAATCTGTCTCATGTCATTTTGATTATTAGACCAGCCAGAAGATCCTTGAAGGAAACATTTTCCTCCCTGACAAGCATCTTATCCAGTTATTTTAAAAATACATCTCAACAACTTATAAAAGGTAAGTAGAAGTAAATGTGCTCGCTTTACAATGACAGGCAAGAACACCAAGGTAATTGTTGAAAGAGCCGGCACTCCTGAAACAATGAACTTTCCATTAGCCCTGTGGCACAGTCAGCTCTGCAAATATAAAAGCTTTGAAAACATTCAACTGGCTAGTGCTGTTAATGTTCTGTAGGAAGTTAAAGTACAATGTGAAACAATAAAATACTGAATGTGAGAGCTAGGAACAATGGAGCATGATCTCAGTCTTCTGGAATTTGAGCAGTAACCTCTTTGTAAACCTGGAAGGTTACAAGTGCAAACTCTACAACTGCAATTGTCTTCAGGAAGACAAACTCCATCTTGGGTGTGTAACTGCGTACAAACTTCATTTCTTTAATATGACCTCTTCTCCTTTCTTTCTGATTCAAACTGGCCTCATTCAGAACCTGACTCACCTGCCTCCTTCCCCCTTGCACGTCCACTCCCTTAATCATTAAGTCCTCAGGACAATGAGGTTCTGGTTGACATAAAATAATCTTAGGAACAAAACCCTGGGTCTTTTGACCACAGAGACAAAGATTTGGTCAAACTAGAGATAAGCTGTGCTTCAGCTCCTGGCCTAGAAAAGCAACAAAACCAGACAAAATGACGCCATGGCTGCCATCAGGACCAGCTGCAATGACTAATGACCCCCTACCCTAGGACCAACCAATTAGGAGAGACCACAACCCCAACTCTCTTAGTCACCATGATTAATGGTTTTCCCCTATAGAACCATCCCCTGGAAGCCACTGGGGAGCCAGGTCTTTGGGCATTAGTTCACCTGTGTGTCTCTCTCTCTTTTCGTGAGTGCCACTTCCTTAAAATAAACCCTTACTTTCTTTGTTGCAAGACTCCTGCTCATGTCTTACTGGGCTCTGATATGGGCAGGCAAACAGACCCCTTTAGTCTGGTAACAGAATGCTTTTAGGGACACTGATTTCCAGGGTTACAAACATATCACTTGACTCTTCAGCTCCACACATCATCTAGGAAAACCAGTTTTGGCACTTGCACAGATCCAAAGCCTCCTCCTAGGGCAGCCGGAACTTCCTGGAACATGGCAGTGTTTGTTTACAACTCATTGAAAGCTGCTATCACTCTCGAGAAGGTCTGGGATATGGCCCTGATCTGGAGTCCACACTGTCCCTTCCATAGAAAACCTTCCTCCTCTCCCTGGAAACATGCCTTTTTAGCTTCCAGCTGCTGAGCTACCGGGCTGAGAAAAACAGCACCAAGCAGTGTCAGCCAGAAATTTTCACTGCGTCTGCAGTTCTGCTTGTGCCTGTGGGAAGATATTATACTCAACCTTGTACAAGGCTAGTCTTCTTCATATGTTACAACACATTAGATTTTAACCTCTGGTAGCTTTTTGAACTAGAAAAGACCTCTGTCTTTTCTAGTTCTGAGTTGGAAAACAATGGGATAATTGGGTAGTTTGTATATGGTATTAAATGCATCATTCAGATTTCTTTTTCTTTTTTCTAACTTTTGATTGACCTATAAAACACATACAGGAAAAAATGCAAATTATATATGAACAGCTCAGCAAATATTCACAAACTGATCATATCCTTTGAATTGGTACCCAAATGAAATGGAGCATTGAAGCATCCCAGAAGCCCCCTTCATGCCCCCTTTTAGTCACTTGCCTGTTCCCCCAGAATGACTATCCTGACTTTTAATATTCCATAGATTAGTTTGGCATATTTTCAAACTTTAAATAAAATCCTAAAAATGGACTTCTTTTAGAGATATGAAATTTAAAGATAATAATAATATTAATACCAACTTTTTAAAAGTTGGTTCTTTTTACGGTAATTTGAGAGCCCTCGTATTAAAGTGCCTCTTAGTCCAGTCAAATAAATGGATTGTGTCCTCCCAAAATTCATATGTTGAAGCCCTAACCCCCAACATGACTATTCTTGGAGATAGGGCTTTTATTTTATTTTTTCTTTTTAAATATATTTTATTGATTTTTTACAGAGAGGAAGGGAGAGGGATAGAGAGTCAGAAACATCGATGAGAGAGAAGCATCGATCAGCTGCCTCCTGCACACCCCCCACTGGGGATGTGCCTGCAACTAAGGTACATGCCCTTGACCAGAATCGAACCTGGGACCCTTCAGTCCCCAGGCTGACGCTCTATCCAGTGAGCCAAACCGGTCAGGCGAGATAGGGCTTTTAGAAGGTAATTAAGGATAAATGAAGTCATTAAGGGTAGAGTTTTAACTATATGGGACTGTGGCCTTATAAGAAGGAAAAGATTCTCTCTCTCTCTTCCCCCCCTTTTTCCTCTGCCCTGTGACAGCACAGCAAGAAGGCTACCATCTGAGCCAGGAAAAGAGCACTTACCAGGATCTGAATCAGCTAGCACCTCAGTCTTGGATTTCTTAGCCTCCAGAACTGTGATAAATAAATTTCTGTTATTTAAGCCACCCAGTCTGTGATGTATTATTATGGTAGCAGAGCCAACTAACACATCAATTTTCTTTTAGAATATATTGCACTTTATGAGTAATAAGTTCATCACTGAAAGCCAGCCTCTACAGTCAAAATAATGCATTGTTTTCACAATATTAAGAGAAGCTGGCACATAACATGATAATTTCATACTGCCCAGGAAGAAAAGTGGGTTTATTAGATAAACACAATGAGACCTGTGCACTAAGTGTTTGGGTACAAAGACAAAAAGCCCAGATCTCTTTTTTCTATGAAATCCACATCTTACATGTGAAGTTTCAATTATTCCAAATCAATGGCAGATATGAATGGTTTCTAATGTAGGTTTAGGTGTCCTGACTTTGAAGCAATGCAGTAAAACCCCTCTCCTTATCACTGCCTTTGAAATCAGGGTGGTAGCTGCAGTGCCTCTCACTAAAAGTAGACATCCAACACATGTTGTTGATTAAAGAGGTAGCTGGAGGATATTGAAGCGTAGCTGGAACACAGCAAGATGCCAAGAGGTGGCTGGCTTTAATTAACACTCTGTTGGGAAGAATCAGGCTCCCAGTGGAATCACTCAGAGTACTCAAAGGGGGTGCAGTGATTCTATTTGTAAGCCAGTGTGACAAGAAGCATTTCCACTGAGTCATATTTTCAAAAGTCACCATTTCCCTCTCCTGTAAACAAATGCCAATTAATATGTAGGCTGTGACTTTCTTACAGCTGAATAAAAATAAGAGGGCAACTGGGTAGCATACAATTTGCCACTTGGGTTTTTAATTTACAGACCTATTGCATGCCACTTGTGTTGGTGAAAAAACAAACAAACAAGAAATAATTAGAAAGGTAGGCTAATAGGGAGAATAAGATGTTTGTAATCTCCTGGTCCTCCCCATAGCTCAAAAGACTCTGTTTGTTATTCTGCATCCAAATATAAAACAAATGATCTGTCTCCAACATAAACTATTTAGACTGAACACCAGCCAAATGAAATCAGCTGCCACTAGATTAAAAAGTAATTTTCTCAGCCAACTCAGATTTTTAAAAAAAACATTTATAAACATATTTCCTCAACTCAAACAGATTTTACTATTCTCTTCTTCAGCTGCACATATAAATAAAAACAGCATCTCCTGGCATGACTATTTGCCAGAAATTCAATTTCAGATAAACAGATGGTACTAAACTAAAAATATTAGCAGGGTATTAGCTGTAAAATTCAAATTATTTTAGTATATGTTATCTTTAGTCTTTTTTATCAACAAAGAAGTTTCTTATTTCAAATCCATTACACCAAAATATAGCTAATATTTATTTTCAAGGATGTTGAACAAGGGGCAGTTAGCATTTCTCTATGTCCCCTACCTTTAGGGGCTCTTATCAAGAAATAACCTTAAAATGTACTGTACCTTCTTTACTCTAGGGCTCTGGGATAAATCTGGATACAAATTTTAAAGTCTACAAATTGAAGTTAGAATTCTCTTTACTGGTTGATTTACTTGCTATCCAAGGCTTGGGCACATTTTGTGCACCTGGATATCCAAGTTCTAAATGGCTAACTTTAAACACAAAGAAGCAGATAGAGGAGAAAATGATTGGCACAGCAAATAGCTGACAGACAAGTCTCCCAGTAATTCCAATAAAAATTGAAACAATACCTCCAACAACTCAGTGAAAGTTCTCCCCCAAAGCCAATAGCTACAGCAGCTCTGGGAAACAACCAAAGCTCTAACTGATTCAAAGCATGAATTGGATCAGAGCACTGTTTCTGTGCATGTTTATCACACAGCATATATCAGGTCGAACCATGTGAAATTGCCAACATTCAACCAGTTGTGACCATCATATATTTCAACTTAATATTGAGACTGCTTCTCAAGGCCACCTCATTTCTAATCCTGCCTCTAGTACAAATCAAGAACATTATTCAATAAACATAATTCAGAGTGCAAATCTGACTGATATCAAAAAGCTGCTTTGCACGCAGCCAGTGTGGTTTGGTGGTTGTGTGTCAACCTATGAACCAGGAGGTCACAGCTCGATTCCAGGTCAGGGCATATGCCTGGGTTGCAGGCTTGGTCCCCAGTTGGGTGCGTGCAGGAGGCAACCGATCAATGATTCTCTCTCATCATTGATGTTTCTATCTCTCCCTCTCACTTCCTCTCTGAAATCAATTTAAAAAGTATTTTTTAAAAAATCTGTTGTGCCTAGCTGGAGTAGCTCAAGTGGTTGAGCATCATCCTGTGCATCGAAAGGTTGCTGGTTCAATTCCAAGTCAGGACACATAACTGGGTTGCAGGTTTGATCCCGGGTTGGGGCATGTGCTGGCAATCAGTAGGTTATAGTGAAAATAGCACATACTTTGGAGCCAGGAAGCTATGAATTGGAACCTGACTATGTCCAACTGCCAATGTGGGAGAGGGGATTATAATTCCGTTGCACAAAAATTATAAAGATAACATAGAGAGTTTGCATGTACCCCTTATTTCCACCCACTGGAAATGTTTATTGACTTTAATATTTAGTATCTTCTATTTTTGCATATAAGTTATGAATATTATATACATTTTTTATCTGTAAGAGTCTGGGGAAGGTGTTGTTCCACGTTTCAGTACTGACTATAAGGCCTTAGCTGTATGAAGAAAGGCCCTCCTTAATTTTGGAGATAGAGCAGGGAGAGCCGAATTGCTTCCCTAAGCAAATGGAAGGAAATTGTGTTTGGCTTTTGGGAGGGACAAAGCAGAGAAGGGGAAGAAGACAGGAAGAGCTGAACGAGGACACAAGCTGATGAGAAATTGCAGCAGGGGGTAAGGGGAGGCCAAGGAATTGTTTTAAGAACCTAGATATCTAATGTTAATTTTAAGTTTGGTCCATTGTAAACCAGGGGTGCACAAAATACACATTTTAACCACATGCCCAATGGCCCAAGCCAAGGCCAGAGTCAAATATTCTACCCTAGAATGAACTTCTGTACCTACAATTTTATTTTAAAATATTACTTTACTATAAAAAGTTATAGTGCTCACTTTTTAAAGTGTGACATTTTACTGTGGCCTACAGCAACAACTGAGCAGAGACAGTGGCTGGACTGCCCTTTCAACCATGGCCCTGCACATTTGCAATTGGGCAGCAAATGGACATTCACTTTTAAATGAATTCAGAGCAGGCGCCCAATGATTTTGGCCAGCACTGCCAGCACGGAATTCTGCTCTTGGTAATGTTGCCCCCGATTTATTACGTTCCCTGCCTAATAGTAATTGACCACAGTCAAAATGTACCTCCTAGAGTTAAAAGTTAGGTGGTTGATGACAGAGCAATTTCACTGGAGCAGGCTCACCAACCGAGCTTTGTGCATGGCTTAAAGATCATTTCTGAATATTTTCAGGAGCAGTGCTAAGATTGTTTTTCTTGCTCTGGCTTTGTATTTCTAATATGTGTGCAGCACTTATAATGCTTCACATGATCACAGGAGATAAATTTGTCCTCAAACCTTGGATCTGGAAATGTGGCATTGGAGCAGGTAATTGGCTTTCAAGATGACAAAACTATCTCTGAATTTCCACCTGCATCTCCGCTTTCATTGGATTCACACCAATTTCAGCATCTTCACTGGAGAAATATGATAGAGGGATCTTTCTAGCAGGTTATAGAGAAAATACTTGCAGCTTCAAGACACATCAGTCTGGTTAACTGCTTTAGCAGCTTCCAGCAAATGAACTATCTTTACTGCAAGTAACCATTGTTTGTTAATAAGCTCTGCTATGTTTGTATCACTATCTGTAAAGCACAGAATTAAGGGTTCTTTGTCCAAATAACATTTTAGAAAAATATGTTACTGTTATTGTTGGACCTGCCGTTTTGGAAAGCCCGTGGACACTGTTAGGTAAGGAGTTCTTGTTTATTAACAACAGCAATGAGTTAAATTAATGCTTCATCAACTTTAATGATCCCTAGGGATTCTGAAGATTTGGGAGTTTGAGGCAGGACCCGGGAATGTGCATTTCTAACAAGCTCCCGGAAGATGCAGCTGCTGGTGAGGAGACCGCACTTGGAATAGCTCTGAGTTCAGTAAAAACCTTGTCCCTCATCCACTATCTTCAATTGTGGGTCTGGTTTGCTGAAGGGGTGTCCATATGCTTTTCTTATTTCACCAGTTTCTAAGTTTCTTTTCAGCCCTCTGTAATAATAATAATAACAATAATAATAATAATAATAAAACAGCTTTATTGAGATACAATTCACATGCTATACAAGTCATCCATTTCAGGTATCCAGTCCAATGGTTTTTAGTATACCCACAAAATTGTGCAACCATCACCATGATTTTAGAATATTTGCATCACCTCAGAAAGAAACTCCATATCCTTTAGCTATCACCCCCACCTCTTCCCAGCCCCTGGCAACCACTAATCTACCTTTTGTCTCTGTGAATTTGCCTACTCTAGACATTTTATGGAAATAGAACCATACAGTCACCCTCTGTTCTTATGTGTTTCCTTGATGGGACAGGAGCACAGCAATATTTGTCATGGCTGAACATGATTAGAAAAACAGCTCTGTTGGGCAACATTCTTTAAGAAATGAGGCTCTTGGGGATGACATCTCTTCCTTAACAGGGTCAGTAGCATTAATGGTAAAGGTTATTTGGATTTCAAAGGTTTACTATTTACTGTTGTGGTGGGATCTACTCATTTTACATGGCCCCCACCCCACTTTTTGAGAATGGCCAGTTCTTTCTTTTGAAGGACTCATCTTCACAGCTCCAACTGTGTGGTTTTAATGGCACTTCTAATCATAATACCCTCCTCCCAGCTCCCATCACCCACGTTATGGTCTGACCTGTGTTAGGAGATGGGGCCTTTCAGAGGTAATTAAGTCATGAGGGCAGAGAACCTCATGACAATGGGAGAAAGCTTGCTTCCTCTCTCTCTCTCTCCACCCTGTGAGGACACAGCACGAAGGTGGCCATCTGGAAACTAGAAACAGGGCTCTCACCAGAACCCGACCATACTGGCACCGTAATCTCACAATTTCCAGATCCAGATGGTGAGAAATGTTTGTTGCGTAAGCCACCCAGTCTCTGGTATTCTGTTACAGCTACTTCAGCTGACTAAGATAACCCAATTCATTAGACAGGCCACATGACCCAAGCTTGCTCCATCAGAGGACTTTCCCTGGACATTTTCAAATTAGCCCTAAGGGAAAGGAGCTCTTTCTTTTCAGGTGTCTGTGCTGGGAGGATGTAAGCCCTTGAGCTGCCATCAACCAGGGTTTCAACATCCTGGATGAAACCTGCAGAGAGAAGCAGAGACAGGCAGGGAAGGTAATGTCTTGAGGAGAGTAGAATCCCCATCTTGTCCTTGAAATTACTAGGGCTGCCCTAGTTGCTTCCCTCAGAGTTGGTTTATTAGTTCTGGCCTCTATTCTAGAAGTAGAATGGACCTCAGGCAGGCCTAATGGCTCAGGCCCAGAAACTCATGGGAAATTAACTTTTAATGTCACCAGTCTCATGACAAATGAGGAATGTGCAAGGGTTGTTTTGTGTCTATTTCTTATATCTGGTGAATAGGCAAGCAGGTAGTCAGGTTCTGCAGTATGACTGAAAGGGGATAACAGAGCAAAAACAGAGAGAGAGAGAGAGAGAGAGAGAGAGAGAGAGAGAGAATAAGTAGTAGTAGTAGTAGTAGTAGTAGTAGTAGTAGAAGAAGAAGAAGGTGAGAGCTACTATCACCCAGCAAAATTCTTACTCTGTGCTCACCTACCTTAAAGGGATCCCAGAGGAATCAAGGATGCAAGCTACATTGTCTCCTGCTTTATGAGGCTGTTGGGTGAAGCTAGGTTTCTGTATCATTTGACATCAAAGAAAATATATTCCTTTAACTGTATCTATGGGCATCTTTCCATTAATCTCACCACTATCCCACTGAGACAAACCATGGGATGGATTATCTGAAGACCCTTCCAATAAATCCCTTTTTATCTAAAGCCCTTCTTGTTTGATTTCTCACCTGTTTCAAAAAGTTCCAATTAATTCAACTACTGATGCTAAGAAATTCAGTCATCAACATGCTTATCTAAAGATAATCTGCCCACTATACCTTTGTGCAAAATCTGATTATATATAACTGTCAAGCAGAATGCTGCTAATCCCAAAGGAAGATTCCAAAAACCTCTGCCTATCACATCTTCACATCAGAGTTGCCAAGGAATACACAATGCAGGCACAAGAACTGGATGGAACAATGTTTTACTAGTATGTGTGTGGAGAAGAAACTTAGCAAGATCAGCCTCAATAGTGGGAGCCGGTCCCCCATGGCTAGAGGTTCCCCCAGGCAGCCTATGCATAACCCTCTAGTGCCCTAACCCCTACCCTTGGAGTGTAAAATACTGAAAGTTGGGTGTGTGCCTGTGGGATATTGACATACACACTTAAGCAGAATGAAGGAACACTCGTTGAGCATGCCCACACAAGGCCATAAACCCAGCACAAGTTGTGTGGGGTCTTTATGTCTTAGTAATGACATGTTCCAGACCCAAAGCCTATTCTTATATGGCCAAGGAGGGATCAAAAGACTGTGTGCATGAGACTGCCTTTCCATATCCATTGGAAACTTTGGCTTGTAAGATACAGAAAACATACTCAAATAGAATTGGCTCATATAACTGATAAAGTCCAGCAGTAAGGACCCCAGCTCCATTTACATGTGACTCTTTCCTCTGCTTTCCTGTGTAAAACTGTCACCATGTTAAGACTGGCATTCTTTATGAAAGCAAAACGGCTACAGATTTTGTCTCTCCTGACATTAGACCCTCCTCTAATTGGACCAACTTAGCATTCCCAAGATAAAGGGGGAGAGGCTATCCCAAGGTCCGCCACACTGACGCAGGCTCTGATTTGACTTACTTTAGTTTGATAATGGTTGGCCTTCAAGTATTGTCCATAAATGAACACAGCCCTCCTCCCCAACTCCCACAAAACTCAGTCTTCTAGGCAATACGTAAGTAGTTACTGTGAATATAATATTGAATGTTAATTTACAGGTAATATGAGAAACCCAGAGGAGGATACTCAGCCTAACCTAGGGTGTTGTAGAGGCCCCCGGTGAATATTTTTCTTGTGCTTGAAGGTATCTCCACTTGAGACTTCAACTCCATACAGACATTCCATGAGGGTAAGGCCTGACCCATAGCACCTACTTATTATCCCTGGTAGGCACCGGCTCCTATGCCATCCTAAATCTGTTCCACAGGAAGCCTTTGCATAATTGTATTTTAACCACTTAGTGCTTTTCTTGTTTCCATGTTCAGCCAGTTGTTCGTTTTCTTGTTACATTCTCTTTCATTAACTTCTGACAGTGTAGCAATCCTATCCTGTCCTCCTCCATTTGTTCTTACAGCTCCCTACCCTCTCCACATACATGTGAAAATTTAATTTTCATTCTTAGATGTATGGAGACACAGTAGCACTTTTCAGAGCAAGTCAGCAGGTACTGGGAAGGGCAGAACTAACATTTACTAAACACCAACCATGTGCCAGGATATATTCCCTGATTGACAAATGAAGAAACAGCCCCAGAGGAGGAGTTTTTACCCATAGAAAGTTATACAGCTGCTGAGTAGAGTGGCAGAAACCTATACCAAACGCTATCTGATTTCAAAGTTTTTCCAAAGCTTCACTCTCATCATTACCCAGAAATTTCAATTTTGACTGCAATAAAAATCATATGGACAGTTCACACACATATAAACACACACACACACACACACACACACACACACACACACACACACACGACCTTGGCCCCGCTGCTAGAGAGATTTACTTTAAATGGGTGAGGCCCAGGCATCAGTATTTTCCTTCAAAGCTCCTTGGATGATTTCAATGAAAACCCAGGGTTGGAACAAATTGTATTAGAATATGTTGTCTCCCAAACTATATCAATAAATTTCATGAAACATAGCAGAAGCTAGACAGCACTTCAATCTTGCATCTAAAAATAACTAATAGTGGCACTGATACACAGTATTAAAGGAAACAGGGTAATTTTACCTAGGATGCTTTACTCTTGCAATGTATTTGTGATAGGCCTGGGACCCAGATAGACAGCACAAGCCAGATCTAAGAAACCTGCTCTTGACTTTGCTTCTGAGTCTGCATATGATGGTTGCTTTCTCAGCACTACAAATGTCCTGTCCCATATGCCCTTGGCCCACCCTGGGTTTACCTGCAGCTACTGTAAGAGATTCACTTCAGACTGAAAGACACACAGAGACTGAAAGTAAAGGGTTGGAAAAAGATATTCCATGAAAATGGAAACAAATGAAACAAAAAGTGGGTTAGCAATACTTATACCAGACAAAATAGTCTTTAAGACAAAGGCTATAGCAAGAGACAAAGAAGGACCCAGCCACTCCACTTCTGGGTCTTCATCCGAAGAAACCCAAAACATTAAGCTGAAAAGACATATACATCCATGTATTTATTGCAGCATTATTTACAATAGCCAAGATATGGAAGCAAACCAAGTGTCCATCAATAGATGAATATTTAAAGAAGTGCATAGATATCCAATGTAATACAGGTCAGCCATAAAAAGAATGAAATCTTGCCATCTGTAACAACAATATGGATGGACCTAGAGGGTGTTATGCTGAGTGAAATAAGTCAGACAGAGAAAGACAAATACCATATGATTTCACTTATATGTGGAATCTAATGAACAAACAAAATAGACCCAGAGAAGCAGAGAACAGACTGACAGTTGTCAGAGGGGAGGGGGGATTAAGGCGCTGGGTTAAAAAAAAAAGCGAAGGGATTTAGAAGTACAAATTGGTAGTTACAGAATAGTCATGGTAAAGTACAGCATAGGGAATATAGTCAATAATATTGTAACAACTATATATGGAATCAGATGGGTACTAGATTTATCGGGGTAATCACTTCATAAGTGATAATATGTCTAATCATGGGGTTGGACACCTAAAACTAATATAATATTGTATGTCAACTATAACTTAAAAATTTAAAGAATCTGTGTTGTGTAAACATTTTTCACTGAGCTAAAAACAATTTAGCATGGGCACAGACTAGGGATGACAGAGAAATTCAACTTTTTTCTGTCTTCTTATAATTTAAATAAAAATGAGATAGAAAGGGGGAGATCATTGGGGTTGCAGCATAAAAAGTAATATACCTTTGCCATTTCTTTGCAACATACATCAGAGCCTCCTGGGTATTATAGCTTATAGCAGTCTTAGCTATAGAAAACTTTAAATAAAATTGACTGGCTCAAGGAAAGAATATTATTATTTTGAGAATAAGAATGAGCAAAAATGCCCAGCTCTCTCTGAGTCTAAATCCCTAATGAAATAGATAATCCTGCAGCAGAAGAATTCAATTTAAGCTATTATTGTCCCATCTGTGCTGAGTCAGGGCTGGCCAACTTGCACTTTTCTTCACAGAAAGTAGGGCTCCTTTTCAGTAGAATTGCAATATTTTCTCTACAATTTGGACCTTTTCATTGCTGATTGGATTTCTATTATTCCTATTGTAAGAAATTTTAAAACATTTCCTTAAAAACAAGTTAAGAAGTTTTAAGTTTATATAGGAGGCTTCCACATTAACCATGCAGTTAAGTTTCTTTTAGTTTTATATTTACTTTTCAAACAAATTCTAGATGGTTTCTTGAAATGTCTAAGCTATATCCACAAATGAGCCTTGAACTTCAAGGTTTTCTTTCTCTTTTAAAAAAATATATTTTTATTGATTTCAGAGAGGAAGGGCGAGAGAGATCGAGAGAGATAGAAACATCAATAATGAGAACTGTTGATCGGCTGCCTCCTACACACCTCCTACTGGGGATTGAGCCCACAATCCCCACATGTGCCCTGTCCCAGAATCCAACTGTGACCTCCTGGTTCATAGGTCAACACTCTACCACTAAGCCACGCAGGCTGGGCAAATTTTTGTCTCTTAATCCATTGGCCCCTGACTTTAATCAAAACACAATTTCATTCATCTTTTGGGGTCAGGACAAAGTAGGATGCCAAATGGATGTTTCCTTATAGAGGGTGATAGTGTAAAGGGGTAAATTACTTCTCAGAAAAAAATTAAAACAGGAAAAAGTGCTGATCCTAATTGCATGACTGAGGGAGGGGGCAGGTGTGATATGGAAGTAACATTTGTCTAGGCTCACGGAACAGAAGGGTGTGAAAACTGAAGAGGTAGGAATTTGGGGACACCTAAAGAAGTTTGAAGGGAATGAAGCAGGTGGGTGAAAAAGACACCAGGAATCAGTGGAAATCCCAGAGAGAAGCTGAATTTGCATATTTGACCTCAGTATAGTCATAGTTTCTAAAATACACCAACAATCCCTGTTTTAGCAACATCAATTCCTACCAAACGTTCTCTGTAGGGAATGGGAAACCAGATGGCTGCACTCAGTCTATAGTCTAACATTTTTATTCCTGATAATAATAATATGAAGATGTTCACATATTAATTAAACAGTAGTAGTGTTCCAGATCATCATGCTAATTATTACTGTAGACTTGTGGATAGATTGTAAGAGGGTAAAATACTTTAAAAGTATATATTCACCTGTTTTCCTGTGCTAAATTAATGACATCTTGGGGAAGTGAGAAGATGTAATATTCTTTTCAACATTTCTCTTTGGGACTTTTCATCATTGATTTGAGAATTGTAAGTGAAAGGTAGGTTTTTTTGTGGTGTTGTTTTGTTTTTTCTTTTAATTCACAATGCATCACATCTTCTTTGAGGCAGAATTTTATCTAAAAGAGGTGATTATTTGTTATCAGCATTCCAAAAACTTTTGTTTATTGGGATTAGTGCCCTTCTCTATGCTTATTTTTATAACTTATCAAATAACAACATTCTGGTCAGCAAGCAACTTCAAGAGAAAACATGGGTTTGAAATGGATAGTACTGAGATTAATAGAAAGGATGATTTTGATGTTTCCTACCTGAGGACGGTTTGAGACTCAGCTTTGTTGTTTTATAATCATCCAATGGCTCCCTACTGACTTGAATTTTATGTGTTGCTCATGAACATGTCATCTTATTCAGATATAGCACTTAAATTTTACCCTGTGTTTTAGAACAATTCCTGTTTTCCTCTTTGCTAGGGTAGGCATAGTTTTTGATATATGAATTTGTTTTTCTGAAGTTTTAAGTAATCAGTTGACTTAAGTTCAAACATTACCACATGAAACAAACACTTGTTTGTATTTTCAAACACCAAATATTACTTAGAAATCTTGCTTGCCATAATGAGTTCTCTTTTTAAAAAAATATTTTTATTGATTTTTTTACAGAGAGGAAGGGAGAGGGATAGAAAGTTAGAAACAGCGATGAGAGAGAAACATCGATCAGCTGCCTCCTGCACACTCCCCACCGGGGATGTGCCCGCAACCAAGGTACATGCCCTTGACTGGAATCGAACCTGGGATCCTTCAGTCCCCAGGCCAACACTCTATCCACTGAGCCAAACCAGTCAGGACATGAGTTCTCTTTAAACACTTGGAAACTATAACATTCTTGCATGCTTTATTTATCATCTCCCTTTCTACCACTGCTGTTTGCATGTCGAAGGAACAATGCAAGCCAAAAGATTTAAGTTTAAGTTATGTGAATATTACAAATGGTAATGATTGGAACTGGATGGGGGCGGGCACAAATATTCTTAGGTCACTTTATACAAATTTTTTTCTGGTTCTGGTGAAGAGCTAGGTTCTTTGATATCAACAAAAACTGTCAAAATTAAGTCAGTTGTGAAAATTCAAACCTTAGGAGGCATTCTTTATCTGAAAATCAGTAAGCATTATGCTAACTGTCCAGGCCCCCAAGAGAAAATCTGGGGAACAAGACTTTGCAAGAGCAGATTTGAATTTTCTAATGCATGTTTTCCAGTCGGAAACAGATCATTTTTATTACCTTTTTACTTTTCATTTGCAATTTGTGGATTCATAAATATTATACATAGTTAAAAATTGATTGGAATTTTGTGATTTACTTTTTCATAAATTTGTGGAAAGTAATTAGCTTGATATTGAAGATGAAAAGTATTATATAAGCAGTGTGATGGATTTTGAGGTTTTAAAACTCTTATGGTGGGGAAGTTGACTCTGAAATAATTTAGTTTCTGCTTTTGTATCTAAATGGTACTTTTTCTACCTTCACCCCCACCCACATGTACACACTCCATTCATAAATTGCATTATATATGGTAACTGGAGGGGAAGATTCTTAGTGAAAGCTGCTCCTAAGACTGAAGGAGAGACATATTGCTGAAATTTTAACATTTATCTGTTATGGGATGTTGGAAATAAATTCAGGGACTTTTAGTGCACTCTATAGTAGGCTACTTGGGTAGCCTCTGGGTTCTGTTAAGAGCTCTAGTAGCTATTTTTATGCTGATTTTTCTTTAGTAGGCATATATTCTTTATAGCTTTCGTTACTCTTTGAAGGAAAAACTAAGTCCTTGAAATTAATCCCAGTATTTGGACACATTTGAAAAGAAAGAAAAGGGAAAAAAGAAAAAAATCACAAATAAACATTATCTGGTTAGGTTTTACTTATCTTTCTGGCTTGCTTCAATATTTCAAAATCCTGAATTTGGTACACTTTCCATTCGGGTGTCATCTGATAATTTGATCAGTTTGCCATCTGAGCAGAGAGAGTCTGCTGAAAGAGCTGTGCCTCTCCTCAGGGAGCCTAGCAACAGACTGTCTCATAGGAAGGACTTCAAAATGTTCAGCTGAGAAGTGTGATTGCAAATTCTAGATCAGGGTGATTGTCACTGCAGCAAAGCATTGCACTGACGATTACTATGTCCTCCTAATTCCTGATGGTGCACTCCCCATTGGGTGCCTCCTGTCCCTCTCCATTTCTCTATAAATACAGAGGAGCAGAGTCTTTCTACTGGAATCAATCCTTGGTGCTTTCAAGTGTGCCCTGTCCTCTAACACTTCTCTATGGGAAGAGAAGAGTTGGGAGGTGGTATGTACAGTGTATGTATGTCATCATCTGTCATACATTTCATTGGCCCTCCTCTAAGTTTCCTCAATAAACCTGCCTTGCCCCAGCGTTATGCACTGTGTGTAGTATTTGTCTCTGCCATGAGACTGGAGAGCTGTCACTTAATGTGGAGTAAAGACCATTTGACCTACTGCTATGGCCTTGGAAAGACAGAAGGGTTCACTGGGGGAGGGGGTAGACACATATACCCTGGGGTTGTTGGCAAATCATCTGGCTGAGTTGGAATGACCAGTGACTAGGTGTTCACAAGGCTTATGCCCAAAGATTGCAGAAGCCCTGGATCAGTGTATCTGTAATGAAAGAAAAAAGTAGGATGATAAAGCTGTCATAATTCCATCCCCTGGTTTTTCCTTAACAGTTTGGAGATCTTTCAAGCCCTAGAGATGACAAGGAAAGTATAAGGTGTGGCAAGCAGAAAAAATGGACTCCTGAAGATGTCCATGTTCTAATTCCCAGAACCTGTAAATATGTAATGCTACATGGCAAAGAGGAATTAAAGTTGCTAATCAGCTGATTTTAAGATAGGAAGATTATCCTGGATTATTAGGTGAGTCTGATGTAATCACAAGGGTCCTTAAAAGTGGAAGAAAGAGGCAGAAGAGCCAGTAAAGTTGCATTAGAAAACCTCATCTGTCTGGTCATCACCCCATACCAAGTCAACCAGTCCCTGTACGACCTGGGGAAGCTGCCAAGTGGCTCCTAATCACCTCTTGGAATATAGTTTTGAGACTCCTTACCCATGCGTGCACTGAGCTCTGCAGAGCTGCATGAGTGGCTCTGTGTTACTGTTTGGAGTCTGCCTATTCATAGTGTCTTTCCTAACCTCTGACAAACTGTAGAAACCCTACTTAAAGCCCAGTTAACTTCTGCCCTGGAAAAAAGGAAGCTAGTGTTTAATGAGCACTGGGGGGAAAGGTCTGTAAGGTCTGAAGATCTGAAGACTGAGTGGGTGCTGGGAAATAAACTCTCCTGGTGAGCTCCTAATATGAGGATGTTCCTCTCAGCAAAAGGCCTGGCCTCTCACAGACTGCCTAAGGCCTCCAGTTCCCACTGTTACATGATATATAGGGTGCTCCTTGTCCCTTCCAACTTTTCCATGAATATATAGTAGTGATGGCGAACCTATGACACGCGTGTCAGAGATGACACGCGAACTCATTTTTTGGTTGATTTTTCTTTGTTAAATGGCATTTAAATATATAAAATAAATATCAAAAATATAAATCTTTGTTTTACTATGGTTGCAAATATCAAAAAATTTCTATATGTGACACGGCACCAGAGTTAAGTTAGGGTTTTTCAAAATGCTGACACGCCGAGCTCAAAAGGTTCGCTATCACTGATATATAGATTATCAGTAGATAGGGTCTCTAAAACTCTTAGAAGAAAACCTAGGGTTAAATCATAACTTTGGATTTGGTAATGGATTCTTAGACATACACCAAAAGCACAAGCAAAAAAGAAAAATACATATATGGGACTTCATCAAAATTAAAAACTTTTGTGAATTAAAGGATAATATCAAGAAAGTAAAAAAAAAACTTACAAAATTGGAGAAAATGTTTTAAAATCATATATCTGAAAAGGGGCTAATATCTAGAATATATAAAGAACTCTTACATCTCAACAACAAAAAGACAAACAGACCAATTTAAAAATGTACAAAGGACTTGAACAAACATTTCTTCAAGGAAGATGTAGCAATAGCCAACAAGCAAGCTCATGAAAAGATGCTCATCATTAGTCATTAGGGAAATGTAAATCAAAACCACAATGAGATACCATTTCATACTCACAGGAGAGCTATATATATAAAACCAGAAAATAACAAGTGTTGGCAAAAATGTAGAGAAACTGGAATCCTCCTACATTGCTAGTGGGAATGGAAAATAGTGTAGCTACTGTGGAAAACAGTTTGGCATTTCTTCAAAAAGTTAAACATGGAACTACCATATGGCCCAGAAATTCCACTCCTAGGTATAAATCCAAAAGAATTAAAAACAGGTGCTCAACCCAAAAATGTCCACAAATATCCATAGTACTATTCACAATAGCCAAAAGGTAGGAACAACCTAAATTTCCATTAACTGATGAATGGATAAATAAAATGTGATTATATATTAAGTGAAAAAACTCAGACAAAAAAGGGCCACATATCTTGTATGATTCCATTTATATGAAATATCCAGAATCAATCAATCAATAGATACTGAAAGAAGATTAGTGGTTACCAGGGACTGGGGAGAGAGGAGAATGGGGAGTGATTGCTTATTGAGTATAGGATTTCCTTTTGAGGTGATGGAAAATGTTCTGGTGATGGTAGCACAACACTGGGGATGTACTTAATACCACTGAGTTTTATATTTTTAAATGGTTGAAATAGTAAATTATATATTATGTGTACTTTTCCACAATAAAAAAACAATAATAAAAAAGAACAAAGCCATCTAGCAGGATGACCATTCAGATCATATCTATCCATCTTTCCATGAGGATACCAAGACCTTGCCAAATGCCTTGCAGAAATCTCTGTATACTCTTTGTACCACATATTACTTTGATCAACCAGCCTAACATCATTAGTGACGGTACAAGTAAAAGGATGTGATGTGATGTTCTTTGTGACCCCACCATTCTAGTGCTTACAACTCACTAATTTCCTGTGCTGATGTTTAAATTTTATTCTTTGAATATTGTAATCATTTACCTGGGAAGAACATCAAGTATACTAGAATACTATTTTCAGTATTGTCTCCTATTTCAGAATTAGGACCTCCTCCTCCCTCATCCCCTTCCATTCCTCTGGCTTTTCTCCTACTCTCCAACCACACAAATTCAGGGTCTCATTTTCTCTGATGGTTTACCATATTCACCTGGGTCCAAACCCTAGTAATTAAAGGCAATAGATTCTGCATCTTTTGTCTGTTTTGCCTTCCTTTTCTTTTCTTTTTTTCATCTCACCTCTCACCACTTTCCTCTTCACTCACTTTACTTCAGCCATGCTAATTTCCTTCTAATTCCTTACATCAAATATGCCACACTTTCTCCCATCAAGTAGTAAGATTTGGCACTCTCCTGTTCTCTTTGCCTGGAAGGCTTATTCCCCAGATTCTACTGGTTCATTCCCTCACTTTCTTCTGATCTGTGCTCAGATATCACTTTGCCAGGGAGGCTTTCCACTCAATTTCAAAATTTGAAATAGCAACTCCCGTAGCCCCTCCCTACAATTTCTCTCTCTTGCAATTTATCACCTCCTGACCTATTTGTTTATCTGCTTATTGTGTGTCTTCCACTGTCACTCCTTTCCCCTCACTTCTTGGTACTTCTTACAGAGTTACTTGTTTATTTTTGCATTGTATGGCTCCCCTGGAATATCACGGGGGTTTCATACTATTTATGTGATAAGGAGTGGCCTTCAACTCTCCTGACCCATTCAGTCAATCAACCAAGACTTATTGCGCAATCTTTACATGCCAGCCATTATGTAAAGTCTCTGAGTTACAGAAACTAAAAGGACATGGCCTCTGCTTGTAACTAGCCTCTGGACTACTAGGAGTGGACAGACAACAATAGGTCATAGGAGAGGCCATGAAATAGGAATGTCAAGGAGGCCTCATTGAAAAGGTGAAAAGGGCTGAGATTTTCTGAAAGCTGAGGAAGGTTTCCATTAGTGTTTAAAGTCACTGAGGTGGGAAAGAACATAGCTTGTTCAAGGAATTTTAATATTCTAAGTCTGGAGTTCCAGATGCAGAGAAGGGTAGCACTTACCATCATCTGATTATTTGTTTATAATTCATCTGTCCCCTACTCTCCTTCCCCTTACTTCTTGGGCTTATCTCCTCGTGAGCAAGCCACAGGAGCCTGACACAAGCAGGTGATGGAACATGAGGTCAAGAAGACAAAAAGGGGGAAATGAGGCAGAGAGCCCAGCATCTATGCTGTTTGTACAAAGCCCTCATTATTCCTGCTTGCAGATGGCCACGATACTTAAGAAAGCTGCCAAGTCAGATTAAAATCAATCAAGAATATAAACTATGCATCTTAGGTTCAACAGACAGAACTACTGATGATGGAGTCATTGCTATATAAAAGCCTCCCTAATTCAGTGTAGGTTGGAGCAGGGCAGTGTTCAGGGAAAGGCTGGTTAACCAACCCAGCATGTATTTGAGTCTGTTTTTTTCTTTGTCCTCCTAAGGATTCATTAAGCAAAGCGTACTGCTCACTGTGATCCAGATTCATGACTTCAAAACAAACAGAGGAGGCCAATTTCTTCTAAGAACAGGAAGGAAAGAATCAGGGCTCTGAGCTTGGTTATGGCAGGCTACAGAGGAAGGAACCCTCCAATTGCTCCTCTCTGGGCCAGGAATTTTGGGAAAACTATAGCTTCAGACCTAGACACAGAATGGGTAGTAGAAAAATTCTAGGCTAATGATAAACACATGCCTTGAACTTGGTCACCATCATGCCATTTTATTTTTAACAAACCTATAGGTAATTATGAAGTTAGGACATTTTAGCTGCAGTTAACTGATTAGATTAGGGAAAGAAATGGGCACTGGCACTAAATATTTTAAATAGAAATATTATAGTGTTAAGAAGTTAAATTTTAGTCTGTTTTATAGACTACAGTAAAGCCTTGGACTACATCAATCATGAAAAGCCATGGGTTGCTCTGAAAGAAATGGGCATGCCTCAGTACTTGATTGTTCTGTATTGTGGACAGCAAGCCACTGTCCAAACAGAATATGAAGAGACAGAATGGTTTCCTACAGGTAAAGGTGTCACTAAGGGTCCATTTTATCTTCCTATTAATCTATACTTAGAACATATATGAAAAACTGGGCTAGACTCAGAAGGAGTGAAAATGGTGGAAGAAATATTGGTAACTTAAGATAAGCAGATGACACCATCTTACTGGCAGAACGTAGCAATGATTTGAAATGATTTCCAATGAAAGTGAAAGAAGAAAGTGTCAAAGCAGGACTGCATTTGAACATCAAGAAGACATACATCATGACTATAAAAGAAATACACAGCTTTAACATAGCCAATGAAGACCTCTGAATTGTTAATTCTGTTTACCTTGGTTCAGTTATCAATTCAGATGGAGACTACAGCCAAGAAATCAAGAGAAGGCTGAGACTTGGAAGTGCAGCAAAGGAAGAATTAGGAAAGATCACTAAGAGTAAAGATGTGTCATTAGAGACCAAGACTGAGATCCTCCACACCCTCATATTCCCTATTACTATGTACGGATGTGAAAGGTGGACAGTGAAGAAGGCTGATGGGAAAAAACTTGATTAATTTGAAATATGGTGTCGGAGGAGACCTGTACAGATACTGTGGACTACCAGAAAGATGAAAAAGTGGGTCCTAGATCAAATTAGACCTGAAACATCCCTGGAGGCAAAAATGACAAACCTGAAGCTGGTACATCATGAGAAGGCAGGGTTCTTTGCAAAAGACAGTAATGCTTGGAAAATAGAAGGCAGCAGGAAAAGAAGAAGACCAAATATGAAATGAATTGACTCCATAAAAGAAGCCGTAGGCATGAGTCTGCAGAAGCTGAGCAGGGCTGTTGAGGACAGGACATTGCGGACATCACTCATTCGTAGAGCCGCCAGGAGCTGCTTACTCAACCATGGGTAACACAGACACACACACACACACTATAAGGAGAGCTGAGAATTGTTGAAAAGTTACTGTGTGAGAAATTAATAATATTCACATTCCATTATATGCTACAATGTACTAAGCATTATGATAGGTCCTTGGCACACTCTATTTCATCTTCAAGATAACTTTCTGAAGTATATATTACTAACCTCATTTAATAGATGAGGAAACTGAGGCTCTGAAAGATTAAGTAAACTGATTAAGATATGCAGAAAAGACAAATTGTAAAGCCTGAGTCAGCCTGACTTGAAGGGCATACTATTTTGTTTGGGGCTCTAAAAACCTCTTTCGGGCTTTTGTGTCAAACACCAAGTACCTTCCAAAACGAAGTCCTGTTGGAGAGAGAATGGGATGAGAATTAGGAAAGTATTTTTACTTGATGTGAATTTACAATGATGGAAATTATAGTAAAGAGCTGCCGTTTCTTTAGTAGTAAAAATGCATGATTTGTCACTCTTAAGTTAGGAGATATCCACAAGCAAAAAGAAAGCAGTTAAAGGAAAGACTTTTATTTAAGAGGAAAGGAGTCACCTCAGTGCAATTAAAGCATGACTATAAATGAGGATATAAAATAAGAAAGCATCTTTATTAGAAACACAGAGAAGCTTCAAGAAAAGAGTCCCTTCATTGAGTGCTTGTGTGTTAGGCATTATGGGGGAGAGCCAAAGGAAATTCCATATACTGGCCTTCTATCCCATTTGTGCCTGACTGTTCTAGATTTCTGACATATAACTCAGAAAACATTTCATTTCTGTTTGGACTGGAGAGCAACAAAACTCTCTCTCTCTCTCTCTCTCTCTCTCTCTCTCTCTCACACACACACACACACACACACACACACACACACTTACACACATCACCAAACAAAGTGGTCTTTGCAGGGCCCCCAAATTGAATGGAGGCTTAAAGAGTGTCCAGCCCTTCATGTAGTGAATGAATCCTCTCTGCCATGTCATTTGTTTGGACATTTCCAACAACTGGAAGCTCAACTATTTCTATATCAGGTTCCTAATGATTTATATTTTATCTAAAATCTACCACCCTGTAACTTTCATCCACAGATCCTTGTTTTCCTCTTGAACTAAACAAATTCTATCTTATATCCCATCTATTTCAATGCTGTAAGAGAGCCATCCTTTTGCCCCTGTTGTTCATAGGTCCTGATTTATAGCACTATATGATATAATTCCTATGAAGGAGTTGAAGTTGGTCTACGTCCCTCATGAAATATGTTTCCCAGAATTGAACATAATAAATCAAAGTATAGTAAGATTGATTATCAAAAGCATAGAATAGTCAGAATAATATATTTCTATTTAAACAATCCAAGATTTCTTTTCTTTTCTTTTGTAGCCTCGTCACACTCTTGGCTCTTACTGGTTTCAGGCCACTAAAATTCCAATCTTCTTTTCCACATGCTGCTAGTTAGTAAGTTCTCCCCACATACTTAACATTGGTTCCAAGAATAGAACACTAAAACTTCTCCTATTTAAATTTCATTTTAATAGAGGTGGCCATTTATGCATTTATTCACACATTTGTCCTGCCTTATTCTAAAGGATACTAACTGGTACATCATTCCGGGGGCAATGCCAGTTTGGAACCTGCTTTGTCATCTGCTTTTATTCCTACTGCCTCCCAGCTTCTTGTTCTCCATACATTGATCACCAGATCCACTCAGCCCATATCCAGGTTACTTAAAAATGACCATGCTAGGAAAATAGCTCTGACCTTTGACAAAACGTGCCAATTTGACAAAGATAGATCCATTAATCAACATTCTTAGGATAGAGTGGTAATGCTGGTAAATTATCTTATCATCCATGCAGTTTCTCCATCTTGCCTACAAGGATGCCATGAAAGTCTAAAAATACCATGTGGAAATACAGAAAACTTTATGTCCACAGCATCCCTTTGATCTAGTAGTGTAATAAACAAACCACACACACACACACACACACACACACACACACACACACAAAACCCACAAGGCCTGTCTGTCAGGCTGTCTTTTCTTAGTAAATCCATGCTGGTTTCTTTAAGGATCACCTCTTCTCTCTCTGGGAGTCACACACCACCCATATAATATTCTTAAGGGAGAATTAATATTGAAATCCCCATTAACATTTGCATAACTTACTTTCTTCCTATTTTTGAAAACTAAGGCATTTGCCCATCTCCTGTCTTCAAGAAGCACTTTTATTTCCCATAGATTGCAGATGATATGTTACAAATCTCTTTTGAAAATTGTTTTCATATTCTTAGATATGATTTGTCCAAACCTGAAGGATGCATACTTTTCATTTGCATCCTTGGAATGGGAATGACGGTGGTAGGAGGAGAAAACAGTTTCCCTGAAGAATGGGGCTATTGAGTTAAAAAGGAGTGAGGGATACCAGGCAAACAAACAAAAATGCACTGCAGCAGTGAACCTTCTAATTCAAATACCTTTCGGCAAGTCTCAGTTCCCCCTTGCTAGTCTTTCTTGCATTAGTTATTACAGGTCTGTGCTATTCTCGTGCTTTGAGTCTTTGATTGCTATCTCCCTCCTGCCAAGATTGTATGTGTCTTTTACAATCTGAGCTCCTCAGAGAGCCTTACTTTTCTCATCAGCACATTTAGCTTCTTGGATTACTTCCTCCACTAGTATTAATAAGGGGCTCTGGTCCCTTCATACAGACAACAGTCTCTTATGCTTATTTGTAATGGACATTTCCTGGAGGTAGATGTATTTATTTGGTTTTATTGCTTTTAGTAGGCCCTGCTCCCATTGTCACAGTTTCTGTTACTAATGTAGTTGAAAATCAGCCAAAGACCAGAGAAGATGAAGCCATACAGGGCTTCTAAGGCCAATAGGTTAGGAAATAAATTATTCCAGTATCAGGATGAAAACAGAATCCTCACATTAACTTCCTAATTGCTTGCTTACCTTGTTTTTATAATTTTTAAGTGAACAGAACAAAGACACTTGCTGCTGTTCTTATTAACACTGATGATCAATAAATAGAAATTTTGGGCTGATTCTTATATTTTGCGCATTATGTATGCTTAATTTAGAGCTTATTAGGGCATTGCCAATTTTGCTCATTATCTCCTCTACAAGATGAATGTGTTTCTTAGGCAAGTAGTTTACATGAAGCAACAATGACTGACTCAGTTTTTGTAATTAAATAAGACTTTCAGTATTTACTGCTGGGGGTAGGGAGGGAAGAAGCATTCATTAGCATTTAATATTGAATTATTTTAGATACTCCTAAGAGAAAGAGGTACTTATAACAATTTTCAGCACTGAATGTTAATGACCATAGCTGACTTGGTGTCCAAGGGAAGTGTTTGCCTGGCATCCTCCCTTAAGCTCTTTGGAGACTCTTTTCATCCATTAAAATAATGCTCTGAAATATAATCCCGCCGAAACCGGTTTGGCTCAGTGGATAGAGCGTTGGCCTGCGAACTGAAAGGTCCCAGGTTTGATTCCGGTCAAGGGCATGTACCTGGGTTGCGGGCACATCCCCAGTAGGA
>NW_005368708.1:1938829-1949668 GCF_000412655.1 Myotis brandtii
TATAATCCCAATGCGTGCTATAACTTGGATAAAGCTTGAAAACACTAAGGTAAGTGAAGGAAGCCAGACACAAAGGACTACATGTTGTATGCTTTCATTTATATGGCAAATCCATAGACAGAGAGCAGATAAGTGATTGCCAGGGGCTGGGAAGGGATGGGGAAATAGGATGGTGGTGATGGCTAAGGAGTGTGGGGTTTCCTTTTGGAGTGTTGAGAATGTTCTGAAATTGATTGTGGTGATGCTTGCAGGACTCTGAATATACTAGTACTAAAAGCCATTGAACTGCACACTATAAATGGGTGAACTGTGTGATGTGTGAACTGTATCACAATAAGTTGTTTTTATAAAAAATCACATCCTACTCCTCCTGTTGCCATTATATACCACTCCCTGTCCTTCTTTGAAGTATTTAGCAATTGGATTCCTGTCACCTTTTCCATTAAGTCCCACTACTTTGACATCCACATAGATGACTCACTACTCAACATTAAAGCAAGTCCCTTTCTTGGTTTTCTCTGCTCCGATGACCTTCACCTCCTTTTCACTTGGCCATCAACTCTGCCCTTATTTGTTGCATGCCTCTGAAATAATGCATTCACATAGACATCTTCCAATACCTCCAGGTGTCTCATTCAGTTGCTCTAATTATAATCTGGCCTTAATAGAGGTAGGGTCTTCCTTTTCCTCAACCCCATTACTTCCTTTCTTTTTGCTCTATCAGCATCCACAGCCTCCCTCCCCACTTTCGTTGTCACTGTTTTCCTTATTTGACTTGAATTCCATGCCTCATCACTTCAGTCTTCCCTTCTATATCAACCATCTGGCAAATCCCAACCCTCTATCAGTGCAACTAAGTATAGGATGACCCAGTCACTGATCTCATCTCCACTATACTCTCCATGCCCTCAGTTATCCTTTCACATTGCTCCAGAAGGCTCTCTCAAGTTCTCCAAGGTTTCGAGTAGAAACCTGCTTCAGTCTGCCCAACCCATCTCCACCTCCCTTTCCACAGCCAGCAGATAATTTCCTCTCCTATATCAGTGATAAAGAAGCTCCTTCCCTATCATTCATTGCTCTGAGCAAAATGGAAGAAATGTCCCTTCTCTTATTAGTCTCTCTACCTGTGCTGTGGCTTGCATCACCTCCTCACTACTCAGCATCTTTGTAGTACTGAGTATTTACTCCTTTCCCCCATATCTTCAACCTCTCCCTCTCTACTAACTCCTACCCATCAGCATGTCTTTCCCTCCTTAAGCAACAACAGCATCTCTAACTTGATGCCATGCCCCCTCTTCAGCTACCTCTCTATTTTTTCCTCCTCTTTAAATACAATTTCCTGAAAGAGCTGTGTTCACTTCTCCCTTTCCATTTTTTTCCTCCATATGCTGCAGTATTTCTACACATCACTTCACATGGCTTTTTAAAAAACCTAGTGAGCCCTTTCTGTTTCAACTTGAATTCTTAGCAATATTTGGCACATTTGACAACTTACTCCTTATCAGAAGCTTTTTCTTTAGCTTCATGACTCCACATTCTTCTGGATCTCCTCCCATACTTTTGACCACTACTTCTCAGTCTTCTTTGGAGGCTTCCCCCTGCCTGCCCATAAAAGTTAGTATTCCTGAGTTGTATCCTAGGTATTTGTATGTGTTCTATTAATGTATAACAAATCAACACAAACTTAGCAATTTAAAACAACATCCAACATCTCTCAGCTTGTGTGGGTCAAGAGTCCAGTCATGTATAAACTGGGGCTGTGTTCTCATTTGGAGCTTGGGACACCTTTGAAGCTCATTCAGATTGTTGGCAGAATTAAGTTCCTTGTAGTTATAGGACTGAGGTGCCTGGGTTTTTTTGTTGTTGTTGCTGCTGTTGAGTGTCAGTTGGGATCATTCTCATCTCTTAGAGGCTACTCTCAAGTCCTTTCACATGCCTCCCTCCCCACACTCACCAATGAAGAAACTCCTCTCACTGAATCTCTCTTATGCTTCAAATCACTCTGATTTCTTCTTCTACTAGTCAGAGAAATCTCTCTTAAAGAGTTCTATATGATTAAGTTAGGCCCCCTTGGGTAATCTTTCTATTTTAATTTTCATCCTTGGAATGGGAGTGATGGTGGTAGGGGAAGAAAACAGTTTTCCCAAGGAATGGGGCTACTGAATTTAGGAGTGAGGAATACCAGACCAAAAAAAAAAGTTACAGGTCTGTGCTGTCCTCCTGATTTGAGTCTTTTTTAAAAATATATTTTATTGATTTTTTACAGAGAGGAAGGGAGAGGGATAGAGAGTTAGAAACATCGATGAGAGAGAAACATCGATCAGCTGCCCCCTGCACACTCCCCACGGGGGATGTGCCCGCAACCAAGGTACATGCCCTTGACCGGAATCGAACCTGGGACCCTTGAGTCTGCAGGCCGATGCTCTATCCGCTCTATCAGCTGAGCCAAACCAGTCAGGGCTGATTTGAGTCTTTGATTGCTATCTCCCTCCTGCCAGGTTTGTATGTGTCGTTTATAATCTGTTAATCTCTCTATTTTAAGGTTAACTGATTAGTAATAATCTTAATTATATGTGCAAATTCCCTTTTGCCTGATAACCTAACATAATCATAGAAGTAACGCCAGGTGAAAAACATCATGGGAACCATCTTATAATTCTGTTTTTAACAGTACTTTTAAAAGCAATATTATTGTTGCATACATTCTTCTAGAGTGATCTCATCCTCCTACTCAGCTTCATTTACCAGTTCTATGCTGATGACTCACGAATCTCTAGCTCCAGCCCTAACCTGACTCCTGAGCCTTCAGACTTGTGTCAACAACTCTTACTGTCCAATTGAAGGCCCTACAGATATCTGATTTTGAAGGTTGACAAATGAGTTCATCATTTCTCCACCAGTTCCATATCTCAGGGAATCTTCCCCCAGTATCATCCTTGACTTTATACCCACTCCTCTTACTCCCACATCAAACCAAACTGCACCAATCAATCCTACCTCCTAAATTCTCTCCAATCTATCTCCTTTTCTTTATTACTTGTTCAAGCTACCTTCACTTCTCATGTGAATTATTCAACAGCTTCTCAATTGGTCTCTTGGCCACCACTCTTGACTTTTGCAGTGGACATTGTGAATCTGCTTACTCAATATCCATTTCAATTTACTTGTGGTGCTCCTTCCAGAAAATGGAAAACTAAACCACTTAGCTAGGCTTCTGGTTGTGATGTAGATTCCAACAATAAGTTGTGCCCATACAAGATTTGAAAGGGGAAATGATATATCATGTACAGGGGACTTGCCTCTGCTATTTGTGCTGGCAAGTATGTTTATGGAAGCATTTGGCTTTCAATGTCATTTGAAGAGGAAGTCCAATGTCCAGTTCCTAGCCACATGATTGAAAAGAGGCAAGATCCATGGCATCCATTTTGTTGGCAGCAACTTCTGAATTCTCGATCACAACAGAGGAGGTATAGGCCTGAAGCCAGCAGTTATGGAAACAGCTTCTTAATATTCCAGCTCACTGATAATGGCAGGCACAGCATTTCCCTGGCAGTCAAGTTCCGCAGTGCTATTTTGGAAGGTTTTCCTGGAAACTCATCCTACACTTTTCTCTTCCAGCTCTTTCAATCACTTTTAGGCTGCTTCTGTTTGTACCAGTTATAATGGTTTATTTTATCTACAACTAAACTCTGACTACAATATATCCTACAATTAACCACTTTTCATCCAGAGTGAGCTTTCTGAAACTCCAATACTCAAATCTAATAATGGCATTGCCCATGCTTAAAATCTTCCAATGTCTCCCAATATCCTTATATAAAGCCCAAATGTTTTTAGTTTTTATTTATTTCAGAGAGAGGAAAGGAGAGGGGAGAGAGATAGAAAATCAATGATGAGAGAGAATCATTAATCAGCTGCCTCCTGGACGCCCCATACTGGGGATCAAGCCCACAAAGCGGGCATGTGCCCTTACTGAGAATTAAACCAAGACTTCCTGGATCATAGGTTGACACTCAACCATTGAGCTACGCCAGCTGGGAAAAGCCCAAATGTTTTAATCTTGTTTGAAAGGCTCTGCATGATATGGTCCTCCTATTCTCTGACGACTCCTCTTTACCCAGGAGTACCTGGCCACATTCAGGTCCCTAAAACAGTAATGTACTCATCTCTTCATCTTTGTACATGCTATTCTCCCTGTGTGGAATACTCTTGCCCTGTATTCTCAGCTAACTCCCAGTTTGTCTTTTCAATCTTGGCCTAAAAGCTGTGCATTCCAGGAAACCTTCTCTGACCCCACCATCCATCACTACCATCAAGACTCTGGGTTAGGCACTCTTACGTGCTCCCACAGCACCTTGGCCTTCCCCCCTTTGAAACACTCCACTATATTGGAATGACTGGGTGTAAACTGTGTCCCCACCCCAATCATACCATATGAACCTGTTAGAAAGTTCTATGTCTAAGTTGTTCTCTATTTTATCCCCAGTACCCAGTGAGTGTCTGGCCCAGACTTACTAAATGAGGTAATAAAGAAATTGGAGCATTTTAAGCAGAGGGTCTAATCTCTATTGGATTTATGTTTCAGAAAAAAACACTTAGGTGGCCATGTTCAGAAGGAAATAAATGGGACCAGGTGGAAGGAAGGGGCTGAGATAGTCCAGTTTGTTGGTCTGACATAGTGCAATATTAAGGGGGATGAAAAGAATACTTCACATGCTATGGTAGGGGAAGAGAGGCAGAAAAAACTAATAAAACAAGAAGTAGAGATAGGGGCTCGTAGTTTATGGGCAATAGTGGTGTTTTTTCTCTAGGAAAAATCACCTAGAGAGACAGAACATAGGGTTCTTGGTTCCTCAGCTGCTACTTAGTTTCTAATCTTGAACAATTTAATTTCTCTGGGGTTTAATTTCCTCATTTGTAAAACAAAATTTGTGAATGAAATGACCTTTAAAATTATTTTTTATTAAATTTATGGGGATGCAATTGGTTGATAGGATCATATAGTTTTCAAGTGTAAATTTCTATGATACATCATCTGTATATTGCATTGTGTTCCCACCACCCAAAGTCAAATCATTTTCCATTACTATATATTTGGCCATTTTTATTTTTTTTAAAGATCTTTATTATTGAAAGTATTACATTGGTTCCTCCTTTTTCCCCCCATTAACCTCTTCCAGCCCACTCCCATCTCCCCCACCCCCAGGCCCTCACCACCCCATTGTCTGTGTCCACGGGTTATGCACATATGCATACATATTCATTGGTTGATCTCTTCCTACCCACCCTCCCCTGCTTTTAAATTAAATTTATTGGTTTTCTTATTATTAATTTTATTGGAGTAAAATTCTATTTGTTATATTTAAAATGTATGTGATAATTCTGATTTTTTTTCAAATCATTCTATTAAAATGTCCATTTATTCTAGGATGCTTTAGGATGTTTTATCTTTCTCCTATAGTATTTAGAAGACAAGGGCATAATCTGGTCACAAAAATCTATAAATTTTGATTTCTTAATTCTAAAAAATAGATGATATTATTATTCACCTTTGAAAATTAGGGAACTTTACTGGAATGTGCCCTCCCTTTTTTATTTCCTTGGTTCTTTCAGCCTTATGATGTTTAAAATGTCGCCTTACTTACTGCCTGATACAAATGCTAGCCTTTGCCAGAGGACTGTAAAAAACAACCTCAAATCAGTTTTCTTTGCCCCTTTGATAGATGAGGAATTATAAATTCTGGACTCAGATTGTTTGAGAAGTCTCTTCTAATTTCAATGTAAATGAGACACATAAAGTAGCACAAAAAGCAGGTTTAGAATTGAGAAAAAGCTGTCCACTTGAAAATTCACTGCTCTCCCAGTCACTATGGTTCCTTCTCTTTGTAACTAAACATGCAAGAGCTTGCAAAAATGGCTAGTAAATGCAAGCAGTTGTAACAGATGAATCTGGAAAAATCAACGGCTTAATACAAAGTTATTTCTCATTTACTCAAAGTATAATTGGTGGCAGAAATGATGATGGTGGTAGTGGTGTGTGTGTGTGTGTGTGTGTGTGTGTGTGTGTGTGTGTGTGTGTGTGTGTATGTGCTTCATACAATCATTCCACACTGACAGAGACTCAGACATCTTCAAGCTTGATTTCCAAGGTCACTCTGGTGTCAACATCCAGGGAGCAAAAACAAAGTTCTGGAGGGAGAGAGGGAAGAGGTTTTCCTGTAGGAGGATTTTCTGGGCCATGGCTTAACATCACTTCCATCCACATTTCATTGGCTGATCTCAGCCCCATGGGCAAACCTAACTGCAGGTGTGGCTGAGGAACAGGGTCTCGCTGCATGCCAAGGAACAGAAAGGGCAGATTTTGATGACCACATAGTGGTTTCTGTCAATATCTCCAGGGATATTGATTCTGTCTAGCTGTTCCCTCTAAATCCTCTCTTTTCTATCTCATGTTTGTAATTGCTGACAAAATATTTCAGAGGAGATTCCTACTTAGTTGGAAAATATTTTTAGACTAGTGATATTCATCAAGTGAGCATCTGACTCCTATTGTTTAATTTTCAGGCTTCTCTAAGCGCTCTAATTTCTACCAGACTATTATTGTATATTAGTTTGTATAGGGCATACAATGATCATATGCCACTCTGGATTGTGCATAAAGATTTAGCTTCAGGTTCATATAACTGGGAATATTACTCTCCTAATGTTATTAGGCTTAATGAAGTCAGCTATAAAAAATATTCAGATCTCAAGTTACCTTTCGATGATTTGTCTGGGAAAATTATATCACAATTGCTGGCTTTGAGCACTTTCCAATTATATATCATAGCTTTTCTTTGTTATAGAGAAATTGTTCTCACAGTGTGGTCGGACCTGCAGTATCAGCAGCATCTGGAAACTTATTAGAAATGCAAATGCTCAAGCCCCACCTCGGACCTGTTGAATTAGAAACTCTGGGGGTGGGGGCCCAGCAATCTGTGCTTTCCCAAGTCCTCTAGAGACTATCCTAGAAGCACTGGCTAGATTAGTGCTGAAACATTTCATTTCAAGGACCACGTCAAAAGAATACTATCTGAAATTGTTCTGTTGAAAACATATCAAATCTCTGTGGTGGGAGCTGTCCGGTACATTGCAGCAGCATCACCAACTCCCTCCTCCTCCCCACGGTGACAACCAAAATGTCTCCAGACACTTCCAAGTGTCCCCTAGCGGGTCAGAGGAAGGCAAAATTGCCCAGGTTGAGGATCACTGCTCTTACCCAATATTAAAAAGGAAGAGTCATTTTCCTACAATTTATTCAAAGCTATAGAAACAGGTTTCAAGAGAGAGCATATGTTCCACATTTCTCTTTAGCTCATTGTTGAGGACTTTGGCAGTGACAGCTCTATCTCTTTGAAATGCTTTGGTTAACGACTCTCATTTTAGGCCACTTTTCTCTTAGGAACAACTTCATCTTTGGAAATCTTTTTTATACTTATTGTGATCTTCTACACTGATTCAGCACTGAATTCCATTTTAATAATTTATAAATGACATAGCATAGACTAGCTGAAGGAACTCTATACGAGTTCATAATACTAACAGAAGGGTTTTTTAAAAATCTACTTTATTATAATTTTTAAGAAGATTAAGTAAAACCTGCAGTAAAATTAAATGCAGTAATAATCTTTATTACATCCTACCTCAAGATTCAGTCCCTGGAAAAAGAGACATTATTGCTTCTGGAATTTACTAAAAATTCAATTTCTTGGTTTATGTTAGATGTTATCTGTTTTCTTACTGTTAGTGCATGAGGATTTAGCAATATTTCAACATCCCCTCACTTCTGCTTCTCCATATTCTCAACATACACATATTACAATTTTTACTTAAATTGCAGTGTTTAATGATGAGCGACAGTGTACCCTGACTTCCCGTTGACATCCTCTCTTATTGTCCTTATAGATACAGACTTTAAACATTTCTCTCTCTTTTTTTTCATTTAATGGCATTTTGAGAGGGAGAGGAGATAAAATCATATGTCAACACACATTTAACAGAAAACTAAAACTATTTTTGAAAACTTTAAAAAGATTACATAACAAGTCTCAACATTTTATTGTTAGAAAGTAGACTCTCTATTTTACCCTTAGCTCTTGAATTTAGCATACATGAAAGATAGGCTCTTTTTTAAATTTAAGAAACAAATGATAATAGCTAAACTTATTGTGATCATTTTGCAATATATATAAATATCAAATCATTATGTTGTACATTTGAAAGTAATATGTTACATGTCAATTATATCTAAAAAAGTAAATAACAGGCAAGTTACCTGATATACTTCAATTCTTCACCTTCTGTATATGTGAGACAAAATGATCTTTCCTACTTAAAGATAAATCTGTTCTTTCTTCTGACCTTGTTGAATTTTCCTTTACCTACCTGGGCCATTGAACCCAGTAACATCAGGCAACCTTGCATCAAGAAACTACATGTTCTGGTTCCATGAAAATGGTTTTTTAATAAATATCTCTTGCCGAACCGGTTTGGCTCAGTGGATAGAGCATCGGCCTGCGGACTCAAGGGTCCCAGGTTCGATTCCGGTCAAGGGCATGTACCTTGGTTGCGGGCACATCCCCAGTAGGGGGCGTGCAGGAGGCAGCTGATCGATCTCTCTCATCGATGTTTCTAACTCTCTGTCCCTCTTCCTTCTTCTCTGTAAAAAATCAATAAAATATATTTAATAAATAAATAAATAAATAAATATCTCTTGTACAAAAAAGGAACAAGTTAAAAACTTGATTTTTAATTTTCATAAAAATAATTTTGTGCTATCATTAACAACCAAGAAATCAGGACTACCCAGATAACAAAAGCAGAGGATTTAAAAAGATACCCTATTAACATAATAGATGAAGAAGATACTAGGTGAGAAGAAACATGCATATAACAAAGCCCACAATTTAAAAATTGTGGTAATCAAAGTCAAGCGATTAATTACTAACAAAGACAGTAACAGAGCTTCTTTTTGTCTTTCAGGGTGAATGCACAATTAGCACTTAATACTAAGATTGAGGAACAAACCATCTATAATCTACTGAAAAAGACCATCTGCTTCTATAAATTTTGCTCTTATAGACTTGCCAAAAGAAGAGAACGTATTAACAAAATAATGGGCCCTGCACTGTTAATTGCTAGGTTGTTTGCATTTGTGCTGTTGCTATTAGAATTTAATAAGCCATTCCTTCTGCTAAATTAATAAGCAGCCAAGATTATGTAATAGCTGCTTTCAGCTGCTAATTATTTTTCCCATAATTCCTTTCCCTCACTACCTCCAACCCCCACCTTTCTTGGCTAGGAACACCAGAGACTGCCAATGTGTCATCAGCAAGTCTCCCGTCCTCATTTTCAGAACAACAGACCAACATTAGGAGCATAACCAATGAGTTTAAACTTGGAGGTGGTTATCCCTGAGGAAATATGTTTTGTATTGAAAAAGAAAAAAAAAGCAGTTTGGATTCAGAGGGCAAGTTTTCATGGCATGGCATCTGCTTAGTGTAGTAAGAGAGAAATGGGTCATTAACATGTACCTTTGGGGCATGATTAGTCAGGAAACAGAGAAATTGGGGCAGGAGACCTAAAAACCTACAGAAAGCCATCTCTGTGCTTTGGGGGGACCACCTCTTTAATATTCCAGTATACATTAATCATTCATGTTAGTAGGAAATTTTCCAAGCAACATAATAGTGCTTAAAAGAGGAGTTATTATACATTTTATTTAGAAAAGGCCCCCAATCTCCCTCGCCCGGCTATCCTAAACACACAAAAAGGACATAATCCCTAATAAAAGATTCCTTTAAATTGATTACATTTAGCTTCATGAAAAACTTAGCATTTCTTTTTCACTTTGGGCCATTAAAAAATTCTGGCGACTATGTTTGGGAACCTCCGCAAAAAAGGGCATAGCTCAACAAAAGCAATTTTCTAGCTTCCTTTGTAAGAACCTAGGTGACGGGTAATGAATAGCATTAGACATGAGAAATCCCTCCCTGTTCAAACAAGGTCACTTAGTCCCGTGGGGCTCCTCTTTCCTCATCTGTAGAGGATGAGTCGGACTAGATGAATCATGCATTCTTTCATTCAAAAAAATACGGACATCCATTATGTGCCAGACACGATGCTCAGCACTACAGCTCTTAACAAATCTATCATTTTATAATCCTTACCAGCCAACTCACATTTATTAACTGTGTTATATATCAGACAGTTGTACTAGGCTGGGATGAAAAATTAATAGAATTCAAGATATGCTAAACAGAGGCTTAGTGAGCATGTGGGTGAAAGAGAGATTCGTTCTCACAGGGTTTGAGGGTGAGGCTTCGTGGGAGATGTGACATTTGAGAGGAAGGGCATGCCTGGCAGAGCAAGTCATTGGCAAGGCTAAACTGGAACCCAGGTGGTTGGGGGAGGTGGGCGTCCCCGTGTGAAGGAAGCCTAGGGCAGACACTAAAAACGGCTTGGGGTGAAAGGTGTCTAGGGATGTAGCAGTGCGATGGGAAAGAGGGGCCGGATTCCGCACAGTTTAGAGCCAGAGTCATTGCAAAAGGCCCCTGAACGCGTGCACGAGCTCCACGACAGAGCTGACGTGTGTTCCCCAGAGTTGCAGCAGCCCCTCTCTCTCCTCTCCATCATCACCAGCTGTCACGCCTCCGTCCCACCCTCTTGGGCCACTGGGAGTTATCGGAGCTCGAACTAGGCTCTCCGCGGTCCCGACCTTCCCTACCCCGCACAGTGGGGTCGACAAAGGGTCCCATGGAACCCTGTGCTCCCACCACCGAATAGCCTGGGCTGCCGCCC
>NW_005368708.1:1950389-1975572 GCF_000412655.1 Myotis brandtii
TGCCATTGTCTGCCTCTCTCCTTGCCTGTCACCTCGCCGGGGCGCGATTGGTGATGGAGTGCGGCCCCGTGGGGAAGCATCGGAGGCGGCCGGACAGAGGACCGCTGGCCCCGAGCCTGCTCCGTGGCCGAGCCCGTTGTTTTTCATAGCAGTCTCGAGGAATTGAGGTGCCCCTGTGCTTGGCGGCAAAATCAAAGCATTGTTTTTAACAAGAGGGAGAAAATAGTTGCGTCTTGCTGTTCGTCCCGTATCTGCACATCATTTATTTTAAAGAGTGAATTATTTCTTCGTCCTATAAAGTGTTAGGGAGGGGGATATAGAACCCTGGTACAGACAGCCTTGAAGCCCTTTACTCCGTTCGCAAGCAAACCCCCACCCCTCCTGGCCACCAAGATCCTGGAATACCGGTCTGTTCTCTCCCAAGTTCTGGTAATGGGCTTGCATTAAACGTTGTCCAGTTGATGCCGCTACCTTAACAGGACTCGAATGGGAGGCACTTTGATACCACAAATACTGTTCGTTAATTTTGTGCCAGTGAAATGTTTTAAGTGAGGCGCAGTTAGCCAATTTTAACTTTAATAAAGTTAAATTGCTGCATCATACCTTTCTAAGTATCTTGCTGATGCGTGTTTGGATTAGTACAAAAAGCGACAATAATTTCTGAGCAAAATTTAGGACCCATTTTATTCTAAATTGGTTGTGTAAATTCTCCCACCCCATGTTCAAATTCAAGATGGTGTGGCGAATATTAAGAATCAGACTGGAATCTTACTTGCAGTAACACTATTAAAGGAACTTAGAATAGTTAAATAAAAATACCTGTCTGAATTCTACCTTTAAATTACCTTTGTAGAAACAATGCTTATTTGTTTATACTTAAGATCAGTTGAATTACAAGAAGTTTTTCTTGAAAATTAAACATGTAGACTAATCAACAGATTTGCATATTCCAAATAAATATATACAACATAGTATATGTAAAATACACTGGAATTCACATCCACTCCATCTGTAAATGCTATTTTAAAAATTTTTAAATGAAGTATTTTGTATAATGTTTTTGAATGTACATTATTTGGGCTTTTCAAAGGTTTATGTTCTTTTTCATAATTACCACTTTATTGTGTGCATATTTATGTTGGAATTTTTAAAAAGTGAGATGAGAAGGGATACATAAAATTAGGCTTTTATTAAGGAAAGCATGCGTTTATGGGATATTTTGGGTTAATATTTTAGATCTGTTTAAAATATGTAAGCACAAAAATAATATTGAATGTAAACTGTAATTGAAAAATAAAAATAAATAAAATAAAATATGTAAGCATAAACTGAAGAAAGCATTCTAAGTGATAGCAGCCTGCCTACAAGTAATTCATCCTGGAACAAGAACAGCCTAAGGGTGAAAAATAGTAGGTCTTCTGTTTCTTTCAAATGTACCTAACCCAGTTGATGTTAACAGTTCTCTTTTGATGCATATAGAGAGTGTGTAATGTATAGCACAGATAGACAATAGTTTCGTAAATTGCAAGAATTGTCTTTCTTCTACCACAAAATTTTCACTTCAACTTAATGCCTGTTTTTCTTTTTGTTCTGCAGACTCCAAAACTAAGTGGAACAGGGTGGGGTGGGGAGCTCTGCATCTGGTGGGAATATATTTCTACAAGAATTTCTGGCTATTTTAACTGGCATAGAAATATTGATGGCTACTAATCATTCATCAGTTAAACTCCCTGTCCACCAAGCTTCTCTGTGAAACATGTCATCTTAATCTTAACTTTATTGAATCAAAGTATTGCATGTAATTTTGATTCTATTTATCTTAACAGATGCAGTTTATGTTGCTTTTTAGTCGTCAGGGAAAGCTTCGGCTGCAGAAATGGTATGTCCCACTATCAGACAAAGAGAAGAAAAAGATCACAAGAGAACTTGTTCAAACCGTTTTAGCACGGAAGCCTAAAATGTGCAGCTTTCTTGAGTGGCGAGATCTGAAGATTGTTTACAAGAGGTATAATTTTTATTTTTCAGAAAGGGGAAAGCAGAATCAAACGTTGGTCATTTGTAATCTGGAAATTGCAGACTTTTGAGAGAGAACAATTAACAAAGATTTAGATGAAAAAGGTTTTAAGTTAAAGCTTTGTATTTTTTAAAAAAATAACTTGTTTTTATTACCCAGGCTAACATGATAAAATCAGGGAAGTTGTTTTAAAACTAATTATATAATTAAAGTCTTAATCATCTTTTTTAGAAAAATTCAATGAATTCATCCCTTTGCAGGGGGAAATAGAATCAGTATTTTAAATTGTGAGTAATTCTCTGAATTTAGATAAGCATTTTCTCCCTCTTCTATCTATAAAGACTGATAATTGACATGCCTTTCATCTGACTTTTAGAATCTTATTCATTTTTAAACACCTTGAGTACATAGACCATTCGAGTCCTATAAATGTTTAAAAATTTTGTGTATATACAGGATCTATTAGTAGTGTTTATTGATTTGATGTATACTTGTTGCTGTGGTAGAGGTGTGATTAGATCTGATAATTTTGCCAAGAATAGAGTAAAAATTTTTTTAACACTTATCTTTTTAAAAAATGCATATATTTTTATTAGCAGCTGAAATTCTAAGTATATGAAAATAAATTTCTCAAGATTGTTCTAATCATATTAAAATAAATATAATTATTTTGTTTTTCCCCCCTATTTCTTTACCCTTAGGAATAATTTACTGTTTTTAAGATACAAGGGTTGCTGCATGTGAAAAATTCTCTTCTATGGGGGATGTGTAGAGAACTAACAATATGGACTACGAGGAGGGTTGAAGAGAAACCTGGGTTTTATCGCAGCTTTCCTGTATTCCACTCCAAGTGTGGATGGTACATATTGTGGGGGAAATAGTGGAGGAAGTAAGGGAGATTATAGGACATTGAGAATTTGAAAAATACTGTAGACCCCTTTCTCCAATAAAATGAATTTAGTCATCTTTGGGTGATTTTATATTCAGTGTTCGATTTACTACTTGTTGAGAAAAGTCATAGCATTTTAGAGCTGGGAAATGTCTTAGAATATCTAGTTAAGTGATTTTTTTAAATTGAGGTAACTTGACATATAAATTATATTACTTTTCATATGATTAAAGAAAAAGCTTTTTGCCCCAAGGATAGAACCTTAAATGAAACAAATGGAAGTGGAGGTGCTCTTGTGGAATAAAGACTGGGATCCTGTACCCCTGCTCACTTGGCCTCTACCCTCTGTATAGATAGTTCCTGAGTTTGAAAACTACTACTGTTGATCAAACTTCAATTTTATTTTTTTTAAATGAGGATTTGGGGGAAGTGACTTGTCCAAGGTCATATGCTAGTTAGTGACTGACATAGGGGCTACAGCTCAAATCTTAAGCTTGGAGGCAAAGGATTTGACCAGTGATCAAAAAAGATTTGCTCTTCGTAATCGGAGAATGGGGTGGGGGGAAGGACTGAGACTGGAATCTGAGGGGAGATCTGTTTGGAGACCGAATTATAATGAGTCCCTGAAAGAAGACCTCTTGCTGTGTGCTCAGCAGGTGGAAAGAGCTGTTACCCAGGTAAATTTAATAAGACTTGGTCACTGCTAGACGGTGGGAGGGCAGTGAAAGAAGGGGGGAAATGGAGGGATTCCACATTTCTGGTTCCACTGACAGGCTGAATGGTGAGGTGGTAGATAAGTTGACTTTGAGATGCCTGTGTGACTCCCATTTGCAGATGCCTAGTTTTCTTGGAGTAGGCATAGGCATGGAAGTCTGGGGGGTAATTCGGCATAATGTGTTAGATCACCAACATTCAAGTAGGAGGAAAAGGGGGAGAGGGTAAGCATAGGGTCAGTAACATGGTGAAGAGGAGAGAGTCACTGGTGCCAAATGTTGCATAAAGTTCAATTACAGTAAAGAAAGACTTAGATTTTACAGTGAGCATTTCATACAATGCCCTTTGTGGGAACATTTTCAATGGAATACAAGAGACAGAACTCTCCAAAAAATGGGGTGAAGAGGTGAAGACATTTAAACAGTAAGTATAGATTATTTGGGGAGCTTTGCTCTGAAGGACAGAAGAGGTGGTAACCAACCACAGACATAGGAGTGGGGGACAGGATTTTTAAAAAGATGTGAGACTTAAGCTTATTTCTAGATAGGGGAAGGAGTCCCCCGTGTGGAGGAGGAAAATACCAGCAAGGGAATGAATCCCAGGAATGGAGATTCCTGCAGCGGAAGGAAATGGCCTGTTAAACAAGGATGAAAAGCACTAGTTGGTGTACTTACATGCAGTATTCAGCCTACCCATGTTGAGCCACTGACGTTTCTTTTAAAGGCTATAAAGGGAAATGTAACCTGACTCTGATACTTGCATCAAGCTCCTATAAATAAAAGTTGCACTTAAGGCTTTATCAAGATAAAATGTACATACAAAAGTTAAATTTAATCCGTTTTTTCTATGCATACTGAAAACACCTATTGTACTAAGGACATATTTATTGGTTCACATAAACAGGTGATTATTTGTCCCTAGTCCAGCTGGAAGAGAAGACCTTTCAGGCAAAAGAATTACCACTTAGCTCCAGAGAAATTCTGAACTAGCACTTAGCTGTCTGTCTTCCTTCCTCAAGTAGTCTCCTCCACTTTATCCCTTCTCAGCATTTTGCATAACAATTCTCCCTGTCGGGAGGGAGCGGTGGGAAAGAAGTTAAGGATAAAATTAGTATAGCTGAAAAAATCTACTGAAAGTCTGGGGGCTTGAGTTCTATTCCGCTTGTGCCTTTAGCCAGTTTTGTGACTTTGAACCAGTCTTTGGCCTTCGTTTCCTCATCTCTATAATAAATGCTCGTGAGATCTTTTGAAGACAGAACACTATGCTTTTTTAAATTCCTATTTTGTGCAGCATGTTATGGAAGAGGCACTGGATTAAAGTCTTAAAATTAAAAAATAATGCGTCTCCAAATTACTAACTTGAGAATTCCTCGAAGAGCACTGTATTGATTTTCTTTACTAACAAAAGAATTTTAATGACACCGTGGGTACCGAGAACAGTTTATTTAGTTACATTCACCCACCATCAGCTGATATTTAGCTGACTGCGGAGAAGTCATGTGTTTTGAATGTAAGAATAGGCACTTTCAGATGCTCTCTGAGTGCCAGTAATTGGAGTAAGCCTTAATCCACTCGCCAAAAATAACTAAACATACGTTTCTTCTTACTAGTCTATTATTAATTTTACTTCAGATTCAGACTTACAAATATTCACTAAGAGAAAAAATGAGCTCATTGTTCAATTTTTTAAAGCCATTTCTAAAAATAGGGAGTATACTTCAGGTTCTCTTAGTAATCTTTTACTAAATCACTATAGCAATTTTGATCTCTCTTCAAATCTGTTAAAATATTGCTCTGAATATGTCTTAATTTTTGCCAGGTGCTGGGTTACTTTATTTAATACACTTCCTGGCTATAGTTTTTAATATAAAACTTGGGCTCTGGAGTCAAATCACTGTTCCTGGGGAGGTTGCTCAATTAAGCCTGGGTCTCTTAAATGCAAGTAATAAAAGTAATAATGGTATCTCTGGAAGGGTTTTTGTGAGGATTAAAATGGTAAAATATGAGGACTCAATGAATGTTACCCGTTATTATTACGTTTCTCTTTCTCCCGTAAGCTTTCTGGAAAGAAGTACCTTCTTATAATCCTGATAACTAGATGCTCACCTACAATAAAGAATTCATTTAATTTGGTTGCTCTTTTACCTTCTGAGCAAGAGCAAACATTAGATAATGTGTTGTGGAGGTGGTTTTTTTTGTGTGTGTGTGTTTGTGTTTAATATTACTGGTTGGTGCTTAAGACACATCCGTCTGGTGATATTTAAATTAATATTTTAGAAATATTAGAAGTAAATATTTAGAATTGACTAGTGTTAAAATGCTGTTGATTTGTAAGTAAAGAGGCAATACGGTGTTTATGGAGCAAGGACTGTGCAAACATTAGATTACGTAACAGTAACATTGAAAAAAATCTTTTCATTGAGTCCATTTGATGCAATGGATATATTGAAGCAAACAAGACAAAAGGAAGAAACAAAAATAACAACTATGCATTCTTGAGACTTTAAACGCCTTTGAAACTACAGAATGTTCTAAAGATTATACCTGTAAGTGGCTATATAATGGCTTCATGGAAGACATGGTCACATAGGGAGCTGGAGCTGTTTATTTTATTGGGAGATTATGACAAATGAAAAAGAACTAAGTTTGAAAAGCTCACATCCTTTCAACAGAAGGTAACTGTTCTTATTATCCACAAACTAGACAGATTATTTCTAATGAAGTTGATACCATTAGTACATTGTGTAAAACAATGGCTGCTATTTTATTCGCAACTGAATACAATGAAAACTTCAGTTAGTTGTGGATTTGATTTGGATTTGTTTTGTTTTGAATTCCTATCAACTGTTAACATATTGGTAGCTGTAGGGTATTACCAGATGAAATTTAGTTTTAAAAGTTCTTTTGGGCAAATACTTCCATTGTATTAACTTAAATATTGCACTGTCACTGTTGATTTTTGCATCCTGGTGGTGGTGGTGGGGGGGCAAAAATGTATATTTTTAAGCTTAAATTAGACTGATTTAAGTTAAAAAATCTTATAATTAAAAATTTTACCCGAAACTAGTAGTAAATTCTAATGGAATCATTTAGCACTCTGTTCATGTTAGCTAGTTATGTCTGGTTTTCAATCTAGCATTTTTAGTATCAGTTCCTTTAATCTTTAGTTTTCTTAAGTCAGAGCATCTTAATGTGTCTTTTGTATCAACTTCCCCAAATTCAAAACTCTATTTGGTGAGCATGGATTCAGGAGGATGGAGAGTTATAATATCCCATTGCATTTTAAACAGATAAACAAACACAGGTTAGTGCTGGGGGAAAAGAGGGAGAAGCTTCTTTGTTCAAGTTGGAGGTGGTGCCCTCTTATGTTCTTCTTGATAATAAATGAACACATTCAAATGCCTCCTACCCTGTTTTAAATAAATGACTAGATGTAGAAGTCAGGTAGAATGAATATGGCAAAAAGTCATGCCGTGTATGACAAGGGATGTTGGTGTGGTAGATGGAAAAGTGCCTGGAGTTAAGGTCTGAAGATCAGATTTCTTGTTCCAGTACAACCATTTATCAGGTCCTGTATTCTTGGACTTTTTTTTTTTTTTTGTCTTCTGTAATCGATGATGATGCTTGCTGTTGGAAAGATCAAGTAAGATGAGATGTTTTTGATAATATTGAAATTAGTAGGTTGTTATGTAAATAGTTATTCTCACGCTGAAGAGCAGGAATTCATTGAATGGAGATTGTGCTCATTTATATATTTGCATTACTGCTTTGAGCAGTAAATTGCCCATTGTGTTTTCTAAAAATCACTTAAATGCTACTCAGCGAAAATCACAATCTCAACTGAAATTTGTTCAGAATGTCTTAGGTTTGTTTTTTTGTAAAGCCCTTAAATACACTTAAACCATTTGAAAATGCTCTTTTAATCCTCCTCAAAGGACTTGGTCATTTGATATGCCTTGAAGGATTGTATGTTAATAAGTTTTGGCTTTCTTCGGTTAAGTATAACCATTAAAATGCTAATTTGGAGGAGAATATGAGTTTATCAACCTTATTCCTTCAAGGGAGAATAACCTAGACTTCAATTCAACAGGGTAGAACTTGGAAAAATTGAGGCGAGGTCTCAGTTTCCTCTTCTTTTTGTCTAACTTCTATAATAACTTGGAACTGTTGTTCTTTTCTTGGGGTTTATTGCACAATCCTAGAAACTTCCTTTTTAAAAATAATTTATGCTGTTAGAAGCCAAGATGGTAGTTACCCATGAGGGTTGGAGATTGTGACCTGGAGAGGCTAGGAGACGGGGTTCAGTAATCTGTTTCTTGATCTGGGCGCTGGTACACGGGCAGGTTCACTTTGAAAACTCATTAAGCTATACATTTATGACTTGGGTTCTTCTCTCGGTGTATATTACACTTTAATAAAACATTCCAGAACATTGTTTTCACATTGACAATACCTTCAATATCAGTAAGTCCTTCAGTTGGAGAGTTTATATTTTTTCCTGTTTACTTGTAGTTTGAATTAGTCATGAAGTGCATTTTGTTTTAAAATTAATTTCACTTCAGAACAACCTGGGTCAGTTATGTTTTAGTATCTACATAGAAAGGAGCCTGAAAGGCAGAAGAGCAAAATACTCTTTCTAGATTGTGTGATTGAATGATTATTATTATTTTCTTTTTTGCTTGCCTATACTTTTCAGATTTTCTCTTAGGCATTTATTGCATTTGTAATCTAGGAAAAAACTAATCTGTACTATTGTAAAAGAGGAAATAAGCTGTATAAACATGGGGTCTTTCACAATAGGATATGAAAATATATTTAGGAACCATGATTATAGGGTAAATTTTTTTTCACATTTGTTTTTGTTACAGATACGCTAGTCTGTATTTTTGCTGTGCTATTGAGGATCAGGACAATGAGCTAATTACCCTGGAAATAATTCATCGTTACGTGGAATTACTTGACAAGTATTTTGGCAGTGTGAGTAGCATTTTGTTTTAAGGAATTGAATGCCATAGTTTTATTTCTTTAATCTTTTCTATAACAAGTTTGATTGTCTTGGGGATTCTGATTCTTTGAAAGTAACTGTGGGAGAGAGAAAGAAAGACTCTTTTTTGTCAGTGTGCCTAGTCAATCAGTTAACTGCCAAAATTGCTTGACCCCACAGACCTACTCATTTAATTATGATGGTAAGAATGAGGTTTAAAATAGTGAAATAGAAAGGAGTCCAACTGCAAAGAGTAATATATAGAAGTGCTTAGTGAAGAATTTAGATTTTGTTGGCAGTTATAATCACATTACTCAGGAAATGGGTATTTTCAAAGATCAGCTTTTATGAGTAGAAAAGTTGCCCATGCAGAGTTGGTCTGACTTAGCATGTAGGCATTGTGTTTTCAAGTACTTGAGATTTGAAAATTAAACTGACTAAATCAATGATGCTTAGTTAACAAGATTGCCATTTTTAGAAAGAACTTAGATGGATTCACTCTGGTCAGATTTTATTCTCTATACTTATCTTTTGCTTTATTATAATTTTTTGTTTGTTTTGTTTTTCAGGTGTGTGAGCTTGATATCATCTTTAATTTCGAGAAGGCTTATTTTATTTTGGATGAGTTTCTTTTGGGAGGGGAAGTTCAGGAAACATCTAAGAAAAATGTCCTTAAGGCAATTGAGCAGGCCGATCTGCTGCAGGAGGTAAGCTGGGAGTTCTCCAGACACTAGCATGTTTTGCTTTTGTTAGGAAGTGTCAGTCATCTCTCATTCTTACACAGTTTCAGAAATTACTCTGAAGCATGCTCGGCATGCAGTGTCCGTGTGCAGTTTATTGATTGGAATATGTCAGTCATGTCAACTCCATTATCTATGGATGGATCATTTACTTTGAAAATGGTCGGTCATATTGATGGCCAGTTTTGGACCTCAAAAAACTAGAGTCTAAACCTTTAAAGGACAGACTAAGAAGGGAAAAGATTCATCAGATATTAACAGTAATTTGAGAACTCTCCATCCATTGTTCTGAATTACTTAAGATAACCCCTTTTCTCATTAATGTAGATAATCAGGAGTTGACTGAGATTATGGCATTTTCATTCCAAATTTCATCTTTTCACCTCATGTCCATTAAGTGCAAATGTAGCCAAGCAAACCATAGTGTTATAATTACTTTTTGTAGAACCCTATAGTTTTGTGTTAGGAAAACAAACTGAAAAGTACTTTTCTTTGCTCTTAGATAACAATACATGTTCTGTCAAGCTACTGCATTCTTATCTTGCCTTGATATCACTAGAGCCATTAATAAACCTCCTTCCCGTTCTAATTTCTACAGTTGTTCTGGGTTAATTGTATAGTTGATACTTCTGTACCTTTGATTTCTGAAGTTTAAAATTTCATAGATAAGGCTACCTTTTCCTAAAAACTTAATGATACCTTAATTCAGGTACCAAGTTGAATTATGCTTTAGTGATAATTGTGGTTTTAATCAAACAAAGTTTATAGCATAAGAAGAAGGGACTACTCAATATAACAAATGTAGCATGTTTTCATTACAGTAACCACCAACTTGTTCTCTATATGTATGGGACTTTTTGTTTTGTTTATTCATATGTTTTGTTTAAATCCAATTTTTTAGAACTTCTGTTGTAACAGAAGGGTAAATCTCTTTTTCTCCATTATAACTTCTTAACCATTGACCTCTACAATCCCTCTGCATCAGTCACTGACTATGTCAGTTGTGGAAATTGCTCAAAGTTGGGATGACATCATCTGGGCCACACATATATAAAATATGAGACAATGCATTATACATTTAGTGATCTTGAGTTACCAAGACAGTGGTTAAGATACCTGCAAAAGTGAAGCATTTTATTAGCTGCCCTGATGCCATTCACTATTCAGTAGTGAAATGAGCATAGCTCCTCTTCCACATGTGTACAGTTTGCTACGGTGGTTTATTAATTGATTGCAAACATGTCATTGGGGAGAATTTTTTTAACATCAGGTGTGCTGATTGCAAGCTCATAGTCTACTCTTGTTAAGTTGGTTTTAGGGTTAGTACTCATTATTTTGCTGTTCACAGATCAGACTTTTCTAAAAATTAGGTCAGAACCAGAATCAATAATTGGATATTTTCTATATTTGTCCCTTCCCTTGATCACTTTCATATTTCATTATTATGGAACTATAGTCTGTTCTATCAGATCCTGGTATTTCCTCCAAGTTCATTTCCTGATTAATTATATTTGCCTTAAAACATTTCTAAAGTTATTGAAGTTAAACTTTTAATTTTAATGGGGGTTTTTTCTGGAGAGTTTTTTTTTTAGGGTATTGATATCTCCTTGTGTCTGGATTTTTTAAAACTGTACTGGGAAATTGCTAGACTTTAGAGTATGACAAATATGCTAACTTTACTTTATAGCATGTATTGTAAGTAATGTACTAGCTGATAAAAAAAGTTATTACAGGTCCATATTTATTTGTGAGAGAATGTATGTGAGTGTGTGTGTCTCTCCCCTATTGAAGTATTAGAGTAGTAAGTAATGTCTCCCTTTTTGAAGTAGTATTTTTATATCTTCAATTGGGGAAAGTAGGAATGGAGAGACATCATAGTATGACTATAGTCCTGTGTGAAATTTTCTTATTCATCTCACCCTAGTTTTTAAAAAATAACAAAGTCTCTTGTCTTTAGAAGAGAACGTTGGCTCTATTTCTCATCTATAACTATGTTTACATTTTTTTGGTACATAAACAAAAGTGATAGTACATTAAGACATTTTCTATTCAGTGGTCTGAGTGAATCGTTTTTCTTAATTTTGCCATTCAGTTTTTGGGAAGGCAGAAGGTGGCTGGTCTATTATGAAGTTAGAGTGAGTTATGATACATTGCAGGTTAAGACCATTATGAAGCCAAGCTACAGTCTATATAGCTTGGGGAGTAAGGCCTCAGGTTAACAGGTTAACCTGTTATTCAGGTTATTCACCAACATACTGTCACATGAAATCTAGAGGTGACAGATACTTGCTTGTTTCCTGAAATGGATTCATTTATATGTTGATACATGATACATGTTTACATTTCTGGAAGAATATTTGAAAATTTTGTTCATATAATAGCTGGTGGAATAAGATGAGAAAAATCATTCCACAAACTGCTAAAAACATTTTTATATGGACACCATGACAACAAAAGAGAAGTAAGATGATAGCTAATGCTTATTGAGCACTTAAATACGAGGCATCCTATACTAATCCTCAGGATGCCCTGAGAGTCATGAGAGCCTTTGCAACAAATGAAGTAGAGGCTCATTGGGTCCAGTAGCTAGTCCTAGGTAGCAGCTGGCAAAACCAGGATTCCAAACCCAGGTATCCTAGACTCCAGAGCTGTGTGAAGTCTTAACCACTGTGCTCTTGTCATTCCCCCTAGCCCCCATTTGTGTATTGTCATGGTATGTATATTTTAAACATTCTGTTTTAAATACCAACTTCTGTGTTCCTCAGTAATATTATTTTAAAAATTCATCATTCTTCTGGACATTTCTCTGTATTGAACAGAGTAGATGTCCAATGCCATCTTTTACTTTTTGGACTTGAAATTTCATTTTCCAAATTATTAATAGTTGGAATTTTTAAATTGGATATATACTAGATATAAATCATATATTTCAGATCATTTCTTGTTGCATTCATCAGAACACATAGATCTAAAGTAGCTTTTTTGGTCTTATAATTTGGGGTGTAGTATTCATTTAGTTTATAGCTGTAAAGACAGCCTTAAATGCAGCCGTAAATTTGTAAACATTTTAAGTAATTGATTTTTAACCTAGTTTTTCATGTAAAACTAACCCTGAACAACACGGGTTTGAATTTTGCAGGTCCACTTATATGCGAATTTTTTTTCCAATAAATGCCTCTACTCCTCCATTGGGAGTCCCTGGGTGTGGAGGACCAACTGTATGCATTGATGTACATCATTTTATGTAGAGGACTTGACTGTCCTCAGAGTTTGGTATCCACGAGGGATCCTGGAACCAATCCCCCAAGGATACTAAGGGACATCTTGAGTTCTTGGGGGAGTCAAAAGTGATAGTACATTAAGACATTTTCAACTGCATGGTGTTGGTGGCCCTAACACCACCACCCCCCGCCACACACACAGTAGGTGGTTGTTCAAGGGTCAACTATATTGTGATTTTTCTGTTTGGTGTCAGGTTTTTTTACTTAAATTAATTATTTTTAAACACCAAAGATGGCTTAAAGATATATGCAAATCAGAAAATGATTTTGATTTTAGTCCTTTTTAATTTGTGAAATATACATTTCTATCCTTAATTATGTTTATTTTCTTTAGAACAATTTCTTTAAAGTTTCCTTTTTACCCAATATGTAAATGTCATATAGTTTGTTTAGGTAGTCCTTCGTTTATTTAGGTAGTCCTTCTGTAGGTAAACAGGGTAGACAGTAGTGGATAAAGTAGATTTTCAATTAGCATATTATAGTTAATATTGAGAATTTAAATGTGTACTCTGATAATTGCTAACATATCAGACATTGTGATTAAGTAATAAAGATGCCTTTTTTATTTTACTTAATTACTCGGTAAACAAGGGTTTTTTTTTGACAACTCTAGACTGAACTGTGTTTATTCCTTTTGGTATTCGGTTTTATGAATACATAATTAGATTTGGAGGTAAAGCCCAGAAAATTTTGTCCATTATCCAATTTTTAATGCTTGACTGTTGGAATTTAAAATATGTTTTCTTAACATGCCACTGGTACTTAACTAGATTTTTAAAAAATTAAAATGCAACATGCTGAGATTACTAAATTGACATTCTTTTTTTCCCCCTGTACTTTGAACATTTCTCCCCCCTACACATACCAATTAAATATCTATTTTAAGCTAGACTTTTTAGGGGGGTTGAGAGGGGGAGTGGTACAGTTGGATTCATTTTATTAACGTATAACAAAGGGAATATAGAGTGCATTTTCTTTGTAAAGTAAGGCACTTAACAGTTTTTCTTTGCTCCTTAATTTTATAGAGCCAGAATGAAGAATGGGGAGGTTTGTCTGAGGATATCTTATGATAAAGAGCAGTCTAAGACTTTAGTCCCTTTGACCCCCAACTTATTTATTGGTAACTACTAAATTTACCATTTTTGTGGCATGGATAAAATGGAGTGTTATGCAAAGACTGTTGCACGCAAGATGATACCAAGTCCTTGCTTGATCCGTGAAGATCCAAACTTAACTACTTACTGGGCATTGGGCTTTAACCCTCAGCAGTAGATGCATGATGGTGTTGATCAGTGCTTTTTGAGATGTATCAATCTTTCTTTTTTATACTAACAGCATCGTTTTGAAATTTGTGGGGGTTTCCTTTTGAGCTTTGTTTGCTGTTGGTATTGTTTCTCACTGCAACAACCTGAGAAATGAAAGTAAGTGAGGTACCAAAAGCAAGCATTACTCTCATGAATTTGCTTCTACTTAGAGATGATCCACTTTATGAATAGATTTATTGGATTTGCAGTTATTAACCTGCCTGTCTAGAAAGTGGTGCTCTATGAAAATTAGTGCTGGGGCTGCATGATATATTTTAGTACTATGCGATATTTTTGTGGAAGTAGTAATCTGTTGGACTGCATTAAGAAAAAGTGATTTCTTTAAAAAAATAAATCTTTTGTAATTTAAAATTATTTTAATAAGTACTTCTGGAAGGATTTAATAACATTGTCTTTTAATACGAAGTTGGGTTTTTTAATTAAAACTTTACTAATTAAGAATATTTTGGCATGCTATTGAAACTCAAGAATCTTACATTGTTTTAAAACAGATAGATGCTTTCAAATATATATAATATCATTTAGCAGGAAAAAGCATTTTGATGTAAATCTACTTAGACAAACTCCTATAAATCCTTTACAGTTACCACTGTTTATGTTAAAACCTTTAAGCCTAACTCTTTTTCTTTTAAATTGGGTTAAAATTTAGCCAGGCTGTAGTCTTTTGTTTTTTTAAAATATATTTTTATTGATTTCAGAGAGGAAGGGAGAGGGAGAGAGAGATAGAAACATCAATGATGAGAGAGAATCATTGGTCGGCTGCCTCCTGCACGCCCCCTACTGGGGATTGAGCCTGCAACCCGGGCATGTGCCCTTAACCGGAATTGAACCTGGGACCTTTCAGTCCACAGGCCAGTGCTCTATCCACTGAGCCAAACTGGCTAGGGCCAGACTGTAGTCTTTTATGCTAGCATATTTTAATTTTCTTTTTTAATTCTCACCATAGGATATATTGGTTTTTTAAACTGATTTCAGAGAGAGAGAGAGAAATGGGGAGAGAGAGAGAAAAGAGGGAGAGGAAGAGAGAGAAAGAGACAAGGTATATGCCTTGACCTGGAATTGAACCCACAACCTTTTTGGTGTACAGGACAACGTTCTAATCAACTGAGCCACCTGGCCAGGGCCATATTTTAATTTTTTATAGATAAACGTCATTGGTCTGCTGGAACAAATTCTGTATAAGTGAGATGTGATTACATTAATCCTTAAAATGGAAAATACAGAAGGGCAGATACAGAAAAATCAGAAGGGCGAACAAATCTTGCCTATCACTTTATAGTTTATAAGGAACAATTTGTCCAATGTGCTTGGTCACTTGTTTTCACGTTGCAGTCATTTTGCTCCATGTTTGTGTGTTTTTGAGCTCTCTGTATTTGTCTGCTTTTCAGAATTTTGAGGACACCCTTCCCCCACTGTTTGATTTTAACTCATTTCAAGCCAACTCGTGCTACTCTGGGTTATTTGTAATAGTGAAAAGTTGGATAACTTAAAATATTCAGTAACCATAAACCTGATTTTCAAAAGTACTTGACAACCCACAATAATAAATACATTTTATATCACACTAGTTATATACAAATAAACTGGAAAAAACTTTTGTTAAATATTATACTCTTATTTTTTATTTTGTGATCTCACATTTTCTATTCTATTCTTCCTTTTTTTAGTGCTGATCCTGATTTACTAAATTGATTGCATAAGCCCTAGGGTTGGGGCCTGCAAAAAAGCATATTACTAGCTATTGGTGATGATTTTTTTTCTTTAAAATGTGCTTTCTGAAAAATTTTAGGGTTTGAGTTCTTTTTTGTCCTACTGACACATTCTTTTTATTTTCTTCTATTGTTTCCTCTGTTGCTGTTTTTAAAAAATTACCATTGTAGGAAAATTAACAAATACAGGCAAACACAATAGAACACAAACTTACTCACCAACCAGAGATAATTAGATTAACTCAGTAGTTCTCAGCTGGAGTGATGGGCAACTGTGCCTCCTCAGGGGACATTGGGCAATGTCTGGACACAGTTTTGATTGTCACAACTGGTGGTGGGGGTGCTACTGGCATCTGGTAGGTTAAGACCAAAGATGCTGCTAAGCATCCAACAGTGACAAGGATAGCCCTCCCAGAACAAGGAATTACCTGGCCTCAAGTGTCAATGGTGCTGAAATCCTGGTTGAGAAATCCTGGCTTAATTTAACACCATAGAATATTTAAAGGTTCCATTTGTAGGTTGCGTTTACATTAAAGACTGCTACATCTTTTCAGTATAATCCAGGGTTGGATAAAAGTAGGTTTATAGTTGTTTCATGGAAAATAATACAATATTTAATAATAATACAAGGATAAACTCTGTGTTTTGTGTGCTTACAACTATAAACCTACTTTTGCCCTACCCTGTATATAGTCCAGAGTATAAATGACTAAATAGAAATGAATCAAGAAAGAAAACAAAAATCCTAAATATTATGAGAGGAGGACAAATATCCTTAAGAACATGTAAATTCCTGGAAAAATCACCTCTGTGATTCACCAAAATTACTTTACTCGATAACCAGTACCTGGCGAGATAACCTATGGGTGCGTTCAGCACGCACCCACAGCAAAGCTTGTACGATGTCACTACGTAATTTAATTTCCCCCAACACCCACCAAATCTGTTAACATCTATTAAGGTAATTGAGTTTTACCTGGAAACAGAATTGAATATACCCTCCAGGCAGTTAGAGTCTGCTCATTTTGCCATCCACATTAGGGATTTGATAATTTCTTAAAGGAGGAATAGTTAAATGATCAGAATTAGCACATATAGAGGCTTGCATATAGACTTTTTGTGTGTTTTTTTATACCCAATTAGCCTTAAAGAATTTACTTAGTAAAGATACTTAGAGTTTAAAATTCAGTGACTCCAAGAAATCGTTTTTTGGAAAATCCTGATTAAATTTAGCACATTTCAAGTTATGATCCAAATGCAAGAACAAGACAAACACAATTACCCTAAAATATGTGTCAAACTTTCCATATAGTCTAAAGTTATATTTGCTAAGTTAATCTGCTTTAAAAAAATTTTAAAGTACAGTTAACTGCCAGAGAAAGTAATGTATCACTAACAGGTTTTAGAGCAGGGTTTATAGAGATGTAATTAAGTTATCTCCATCATTATTTTTAAGACAAAAATTAAGACAAATATAATAGAAATAGATCAACAACACAATAGAAAAAGACAGCAGTCCTATGAATAAGTCAATCATAGGTGAAAAGACACAAACGGTCCTTTTGCTAAGAGAATATAAATTAAAATATAAGTTAGACCTACTTTTGGTATGTTTCTTTTTGGATTGGCAGAGATGAGAGAGACCCTCTTGTTTGTTGCTTGTGAGCACTTAAACTTGTATTCCATTTTGGAGAATTAGTTTGGTGATCTCTGTTAATGGTTAAATGTATATACCTTTTGACACATCAGTTATACTTCAAGGAATTTTATCCAACAGAAATATACAAATACACCAATACACAAATGTACAAATTCACCAAGACACATGGTCACTTTAACATTAAGCCTTTGGAACATACACAAATGTCCATCAATGGGAAACAGGTTAAGAAAATTACAGGATGACCATACATGAAACTGTTATCTGACTGTAAAAGAAATGAGATCAGTTTCTATGTAATGTTATGGAAAAGATACTCAAGGGATATCCAGTGAGAGAAGATTTAGGAGCAGAACATTAACTTAATGGTATTAACTCTGAAAATGTTTGAGCTCCCCCCCTTTTCCTAGAACTGTAAAATAAGCAGGTATTATAAGTACATTATAAGTATCAAATATTTTATTATTTTTTAAATGACAAAATTCTGTGTGAATGGAAGAGTATACATTGTGTTGATCCATTAGGTAAAACTTAGAGTAGAATTTGCTAGAAAGAAAGTTTCAGCATGTAAAGTGAAGCATTTGTGTACTCTACCATTTTAGATACCATCTGGAGCAATTATTGCTCTTACCACCCATTACTAACTTAATGTAAAAAAATCACTTGATTTTCCTAATGCCTCACAACTGGTTGTGAAATAACACTGACACCATGAGCACTGTGAGCCCTGTCATCTAAAAGGTACTTTAAAAAGTGCTTCTTTTTATTCATTGCTAAAAATAGATCTTAGTGAGTTTGGATACTCTCTGGTCCTTTGGCCCTTTGTTCTTCAGCACAGGGAATAGGGTTCTAGATTTGGGAGTAAGGACTTTGCTACAGAATTCAGTGAGAAGTATTACTACTCACTGAAGTAAAGGACTTCTGTATTCTAGAACATGAAGGACAAAGGATATCACTTTATAATGCAAGGAATAAATGATGCCCATTTGCAAGAAAAAGTGGAGTAGAAATGTGATTTCAAATTACACTTATTTATTTTCATTAAATGTAAATTATTTTCTCATTGACTACATTGTTACTAGAAAGAGAAAATCAGAGATTAGGTTTTCATTTTTGGATTCAATACCACTAGTTTACTTTAGCAATTCTCATTTCAACAAGCCTTAAGCCTTCAGATAATTGCTAGCTTACCAGTTTTCATTGTAGTTTTCCCAGATCACTTTACTTTGCATCATCAGCCTTGTATGGTGAATGTCTGGGGAATTTTAAGGTAATGGGTTTGTCTTTTTTAAGGAACATGGGTGGTTTTGAGAACAGGTGTAACTTAATTCCTCTCAATGTTTGTTATCCTACACTTCCCACTCCATCTGGTCCTTTTTGTAGGGGGGTGAGAAAAAGATTATTCTTAGTATGGAGGAGAGTTGAACATATGTATACTAAGGAAAAGGAGCTAATGCAGAGACTGATGAAAAACAGGAATAGAATAAAGGGAAACGTATATTGGGAGGGTGAATGGGAATGGAATCGAGCACTGGTCTTGGGCAAGTCCAGTTTTTCCTCCTTTCTTGAGCAGATAATGTGGGAAAGCTGTAGATTGCTTTTTTCCTCACGAGTTGGTTGAGTGAAACTGAGAGTGTTGTCATTTTCTTGGCATTGAGAAGCTACATCAGCTAGTGGAGAGCTGCTGGGGACTGAGGAGAGAAGAAAGAGGCAGAAAGATTGAGGGAAATATTGAGGTTTGGGAATAAACTTAATGGGGAGCAAATCAGGGATGAGCGTAAGGATTGCCCAGGATTGAAGGCCCATTTCAAATTGAAAATAAGTGCCCAATCTTTATTCAAAAAATCGGTCTCCAAGAATCTGTACTAAGGGCAATTTTTTATTTATATTTGTGTAATACAACTGGATTAAAACTTTTTCTATTTTCATTCTGGCCTGTGTTCCCACATAATCTACATCACTGATGTTTTAGCGTATTAAGAAATTCAGTTTGCTGAGAAGTAGAAGATAGTAGGTCTAATTCTGCACAGGGCCCCTTGTATGTTAAGGCAGCGTTTACTCTCACCCTCCCTAATTCTAAATATAAGTGTTCCATAACTCCTAAGAGGTACTGGTGGTACAAGGGCCTAGGATACTGGAGTCATGTTTAATCCTTGGTTAGTGATGGACATACCTATCATTGTTAAAAATCAACCTTAAATGGTCATTAAGACATTTGTTTATAGCACATTTTCAGGCCCTCACAGTCTAAAATGGGAAGTTATTTAAAATATGTTATAGCAACTTAAATGTGGTAAAAGAATACATTATTTAGGGTTTCTTTTCTCAAAGGATGTTTTTCCAATAAACAAGGTTTTCTTTCTATGAAGACTATTCTTCACAGTTGATGAATGCTAATTTCTTGTTTAAGTAAAATAATCTGGATCATTGGCTATAAAAGATAGTTTGGTTTATCACCAACCCTTTCCTAAAGGTAGTGAAAGGTCTGTCACCTTTGAGAAATGTTCCTATAGAATTATTTGTTCTCTTTCATAGTAAGTCTCCTCTGGAGAGGAATGGCTGTATACTCAGCCCTATTTGGAAAAACTTACTTTCCTTTTAATGACATAAGCACTCCATGATATAAAATTAAGAGAGAAAACATAGATTAAAAGCTATAATATAAGTACTCAAAATCATTGGTATTACTTAGGTGAAAGGTTATTTGACAGACTTAAACTTTTCTTGTTCTCTCTCCAGAAAACAGAATGAATGTGTATCACAGCAAGAGTTTCATGGGGTGTAAGAAAGCATACTAGAATACGTGCTGGAGTACTGACATGCATCAAAATGTAGTAGGATATATAATTCAGTTTGCAATGATAAGTTCGTTATTTATATTTTAGCATTATCTGAAAAGTCTAATTACATTAAATCCCAAGGGATAGTCCCAATTATTTAATTTAATGGATATTAGGGAATTTTGCTCTTGTAATGATCCATCATTATTTTTTTTTACACAGAGAATACTGAAAGAGGTTCATTGGCAAAAAGTATTATTAAATACTGTGACTCACTAATGCTATTGATACAGATATAGAATTCCCTTGGGAAAATGAGAGCTTCCAGAAGAAAAGGAAGCATTTGGGGGTTTAACTTATTATTAATATTATTATTTTAAGCTGTTTCATTTCAGTATAATCTATTCTGAGTGGGGGGAAAGGGCAGTTATCTCTTTAAACTATTTAGGAATTATCTGAGGATTAAAATTTAACTAGCTTTTCTCTTCAGATACTTTTGTATTTAATGGTTATTTTGTAAGGGATCTATTACATACTTTACTGGAACAATTTGCATGACTTTGTAGCCTAACATTTCAAAGTGCCAAGTTGAAGAAATATTAAAATGAGGATATTTTTAAAGCACTCATATAAGAGTTTTAAACTTTCTTTGAGTCACAAGTATATTGGTGGGGGTATAATCCCAAGGAGTCTGAAGGGCCAAGGTTCCTCTTCTCAGAAAAATCTGCACATAATTTTGCCTCTAGTTTCAGGAGGTTCTTGGCGTCTCTAGAAATCCATCTCCGGACACTCTAAGGTCAGTTTAAAACCTCACCTCAGGTTACCTGTGAGAAACATCTTTTTACATACATTTGTAGGCATAGACATTTAACAAATTTGTTTGGAGATTTCTTTAAAGGATTGTTTTAAAAGTAATATATCCTTAATCTCAAAGGCCTAGTCTTTGGATGTTTTTGTTTTTTTAAGCTAAGTGAACCGTTAAAACCTCCATTGCTACTTAAAATACAGATGGGTGACTACTTTTCTACTTTTTCTTGGGAAAGATTTTCCTTTAGGGTCTACAAAAGTGTTTATGGTCACCTTAGGATGTGATGATTTTCATTAAGGGTTTAAATTCTTTGACTTAGTGGAATGAAATCCTGATGAGCTTGAATGTACTGGCGGGAGGGAGTAGATACTTGCATTTTCAGTTAACTCAGCATTGACCAGATGACTTACACTGAAAATATTTTAGGATTCTGTAGGATGTAGGTCATTTTGATTATATATCTATATCTATAGATAGATAGATCTATATATATAGTAAAATTAAAAGATGAGTGTGAACTCCTGGACATTGTTTAGTAGTTAAAATATTCAGCTATAAACCAAAGAACAAAATCAAAAATTTAACTTTTCTTTACTGTGCACTAAACCTTCTAGAAATCTGATTGTGTCTGTCAGTTTGTATACTGTGTATAAGAACATATGCATTTCTTTTGTAGCCACGTCATGAATATTTTAATGTCCCAGTGTACTAAATGACTACTCGACGTGTATGCAGACTCTTACAGAGGAAATAGAGAGCTGATATACTTATGAAAGAAAATATCCTCAGCTTGGTGACCATCTTATAATAATAGAATGTTTCAAATCAACACCTTTACAATTGTAACTTTGTTCCTCTTTTCTGTTTTATTTTCATTCTTTATGTGATCTTGATGTAGCTTATTCCTGCTTGCAGCTGGTTTAATTTCTTCTTGAAAAAAAATGTGACCTATGAATGTTTTAGTAATATTTCATCTTAAACACATCCATGTCATTTGTGAGCCATTTGTGATTAATCTTGTTAAGAAGAAAACCTAGCAATCATTACAATGTTTACCAAAGAAAATACAGCTGAAATGCGAGGTCCAAATAATCAGTGCCATAATATATAGTGTGGCTTGGTGTTCAAATGTTGAAAAAAAACCCCCTATATTTAGTGTAACTGTATTACAGTCTATATGATCTAATGTGTTTAATGTATCACATAAAAGTATTCAGAAATACAAGAAAGTAAAATCTGTACTGTGACGTAATTTAAGGTAAAACACACAGTTTTTAAGAAATTTGTAATGCCACATTTATTGAAGATCAAACAATCCCTTTAAAAACTAAACAGAAAAAGCTATGTCAGAAAATCTGATCTGCAATATCTATTTAATAGTAAGTAACCCTTTCAGAGCATTAATACTAAGTATATATAGTCAAATTTGAATATTCAGTTTAAATACTTATATTTGAATAGTTGTGGTTTTATCATATAGTCTTCATTTAAAATTCTTATGATTTATTAACTATGGTTTTATGTTTCTTAATATTGATCATTATTTGTATACTTTCAATAAAACATGCAACATACTTTATTACAAAAGGAAAGTACCAAATAATTCATTGTTTATACCTAGAGAGTTCAAAGCCTGAGTTAAGTAAGCTATCATTAAACAGTAAATTCAAAAGATGTTCAAACTGGTTTACCGCTAAAGGAAGACCATGAAAATGTGTATCAGGCAGGCATGCAGATCAGTTCTTACCATTACCATGGCACCTAGATGGGCTATCAAATGAGAAATTTAACATTATACATTGAAAGCACTGGGAAACATTGGTCTTTCATTTCCATTTTCCCCTCCATCCCACCCTGCAATGTATTATTTATCTGGTTTTAATGATGCATAAATATGCATTGTCTCATGCCTGTTTGCCCTGGATGTTGTGTGCTGAGCTATAACAATATGTTGCTTCTTTTGTTTTCTGTATACAGCGGCTTGCTTTAAATAGTAGATTCTGAAATAGCTTTCCTTGCATGTCTAAAATAAAAGTATTGCATGTACTTTGTCTCATGTGAATGACTTTTTTCTTATCCATTCCTTTTGATAATGTATTTTACATTTGTTTTTCCAGCTAATTTCTTTTAATTGTGGTAAAAAAAAAACACGTAACAGAATTTACCAGCTTAACCATTGTTAAGTATACAGTTCAGTAATGTTAAGCATATTCACATTGTTGTGATAGATCTCCAGAAATTTTTCATTTTGCATAACTGAAACTCTGTACCCATTAAACAACTCATTTCCCTCTTCCCCCAAACTTTGGTAACCACCATTCTACTTCTATGTTTTTATGAATTTGACTCTTCAGCAATAATTTTTCTCGGTAATTTTGAGCTACAATTTCAATGTGAACATGTGAAAATTACATTTTTTTATTCTAAACACAATTTGAAAGAAACTCTAATATACTACCTGTACAAATCTCAAAGGAATAAAATATGCAAATAATTCTTTGAATCTAGGCCCTTTAGAAAGGACAAATATTTTATGTATATTTGATATGCAACATGGTTCTCATTGGGAAATGCTATATAAGATTGCAGGCAGTGAGCACACAGGGGAAATCTGGCCAGCTCCAGGGAATTAGGATGAGGGACATTTTTACATGGGTAACTAAAGAACTGAATGTAGGCACCCTTTTAATTAATACATTAAAGGTTGTATGACACTAAAAATTATTTAATGTTAAATGAAAATTATTTTTAAATTGTTTCATTTTACTGTGTATGTGATTCAGTGCATTTTATGTTTAATGCTAAATACTAAAAAAGAAAGAGATTGGCTTATGTCACTCTTTGGGAGTGTTACATAATTTCCATTGGATTTTTAAAAGCTATATCATGAAAGTTGAGACATGCAAATAGAATAGTACTAGGAACCCTCATGTACACATTGCTCAACTTCAATAACCATCAGCAGAATACTCTGATTACTTATTTCATCAGCCACCACCACCCCATTTTGCCTCAGTATTTTAGAGCAAGCCCTAGACATCTTATCATCTTTGAAACTAAAGTATGTATCCCTAAAAGATAAGTACCACACCCCATAAGATTAAAGGTAATTCCTAATATCGTATTCCTGGTTCATTTTTTCCCAATTATCTGAAAAACAAGCTGCCTCCTTAGCTCAGCAGGTATTGTGTCAATCTCATAATCTGAAAAATGTATTTTTATAATTGGTTTGTTAGAACCAGATTCCAACAAGGCCCACATTGTATCTAGCTGATGTCTCTTATGTCTCAGTTTTTAATAACTCCTCTGCTTTCTTCCCTGTTACCTTCTTGTTAACTGAGTCACCAATGCTGTAAAATTCCCCCCATTCTGTATTTTGCTGCTTGTAACCTTGTGGCGATGTTTAACTTTTCTTATCTTTCATATTTAGTTCTGTAGTGTGGTTAGGTTGAGGTTCAATTTTGGAGGAGCAAAAATACTTCATAAAAAATAATCGTTTTTACCAAAGCTGATTTTTACCCATTTTTTTCATTAATATACAAACATACTAAAGGTCATCATATGAACTTCATATAGAGTTGGTTTATAGTGCTTCATTTGCTACTGAATGATAAGTACCTTCATTTAGATTTCAACTGTGTAAGCTATCAGCTAACAGATGTTTAGCACTTCCTGTAAATCAGGCACTAAGACTTATCTCCCTTAATCTCTACCACATAAAGGTAAGTATTATTGATCCTTGCTTTCCCAATAAGGCAACAGACCATGGAGTTTAAGTGTAATTTAGTTAAGATTATTCCATGTAGTGTTTTACATACCATCTAATATATGGATTTATGATTTAATATATTTTTTTCTTTATTTTGTGCTGTACCACAATTAGGATGCAAAAGTAAGTAATTTATTATTGGATACTAAAAATTACATTGTTATCCTTCATGAAAATATACTTTGCCTTTTAATTATAAAATTGTTGTAATACTGAAATTTGATCTACTTGGTCCCTTTATATTTAGTGAAGTGCAAAATCAGCCACTTTGGGAATTTTTTAAATAATTTTTTCTAGATATGCCGGCTTTGTCTTCCTTTGATGTTTAAAAATGAGTATTGGTTGTTACATATGATAAAACTGCCTTTTATCCCAGAGCATTCTTTGTGTGTATGTTGCCTCCACTGAAGTCTGGTTGCCCTGGGGAGGTTTGAGGAGGTGAGTTTCTGAAGCTCTGCTGGGGTCAGTTGAAAACTCTGAGAGGAAGACATTTCTATAAATACATGTGACA
>NW_005368708.1:1975808-2012572 GCF_000412655.1 Myotis brandtii
AAGAATTGGGAGAACTCAGGTTTTCCCCTGCTTTTTATTTGGGGGGGGGGGCGTTAAATTTTAACACTAGGATAACTTACCTTTCCTGTAGATAGATAATTCGGTACCAATGATTTCTTAAATTGCCAATGGGTTTGACTGCTTTTCGTGTTACAGCAATTATTGGTCAGTAATCAATGTAATACTTTCAACAAGATTTAAAAATTTTATATATATATGTGTATATATATATATGCATGCTGAAAATATTCTGTGGCTTCCAATGTATGGGATACAAAACCCTAAATAACCACTGGCTCACACAACACGCCCATACCACTGAACTGCTTTCCTTCTCTGAAAATTGCAAGTCTTATGTCAGTTTCACATTCTCAAGCCACCCCACATTTGCTTACCAGAGTCTCACATTTTCCCTCCACAGGAAGCTGAAACCCCACGTAGTGTTCTTGAAGAGATTGGACTGACATAATTCTCCTCCCTTGTTGATGACTTCTTGTGGCATTTCACACACTGTAGATGGTCACTGCCTTCATGTCCATGTTAGCTAATGGTGTAAGATGTCTTGTCAGTATTACTGTTTCACTAAGCTGCTTCATTCAGGCCTACACAATTTTTTTTAAAGGGAATTTTGGTTAATCAATTGATAACTTAAGGAACTTACATGAATTAGAATGATAGAGAAAAAGAAAGGTACCTGGGTATTTTAAGGTTTATACGTCTGTTTCTCTTAATTGGATATCTTATGAAAATGACAATCAGGTTAAATACATTTATTAATTACTGTCTTTGGCAAAGGAAACTTACGAAGCCAAAAGCCAGTGCACTCCCAGTATATATGAGAATAAAGGGAATTGACATATCACATATCAAATGAATGAAAACTTAACTATGTTGAAACTTTAAAAGAAAAACATCAAATTTATACCAAAGACCCTATTTGGAAACTACATACCTAAAAACAAAGGGAATATACATAGACTAAATTGGAATTATACCGTTTTACACTGAAAATTCTTTGGCATTGCAAACCTGGGATGAAGAAGAGATTGATTGTTTGATAATGGTGAGCATATTATTTTTAAGGCCAACGAACATTTGACTCCTGAGACAAATTTTGTGGCCATAATCATTTAGTCACTTAGTTGGATTTGGATGCCCCAAAATAAAATAGAATGTTGACTTGCCAGGAATTCTTCATGACAGATTCTTCTGGAAAATGTTACTCTCTTCACAAAGTGTTGACTATGTCATTTAAAGCACTAAGGTTCCTTCTGGGGTGCTTGTTGCAGCCAAATTTATTTTGCTCTCCTTTATTGCTTCCTGCTACTTAGAAGTGCTACAAACTTTAGGGAGCTTCCTGCCCTTCAATAGCATTGAGAAATAGTTATGAGAAATCTTATAAAAATATAAGCATACCATCTTTCATATAAAAGTGAGAGCTGAATGAGGTAAAATGGCATTAGTAGGCCCTATATTTTTAAGAGCTATTTCAATGTCACTTTTATACATACTCCATATGTAAACACATCTTCACGGTTTACACTTTAATTTGTATTTGCTGGGCTGGATTAAGCTTTCTTGTGATTGTGACCAATATTCAGGCCATGTGTGCATTGTCTTCATCACATCGCCAATTAGTTGTAATAAATGTTCAATGTACACTATTGTAGTGTGTTTTTATCTATCTCTTCCCAAAAGCTTGTCAAACTATGGAGAGTTGCTGAAGGAAAAATTCTAAGGTCTTTTTTCAGTAACGTTGAAAATTCACCTCCATTTGAATGTGGTGGTTGTTAAAAGCACACACAAGATAAATGGAAGATATAAGGAGTCTTCATATACTTCAAGTTCATTAAAAAATAATGTGGATTCCATGCTACAGAGAGCCTATCTGCACATTTATTTTCAATCAATAAATGCCGCTTTTAAAACCTGATGCACTTGACTTTTCTACTCTTTCGGAATGAGCAACTCCTATTACTCCAGGTAATAAAAAGTATTCCAAAGCAACTGGTTCCCCCCACCCTTGATCCCATGAACTGGAGGTACTAGCACACTCAGAACAAACTAATTTTGCCAACTACTGTGTCATAAGCAGCAAATCAAAGCTTAGTTAAGGGACCTCCTATTAACTACAGGTGGGGAATGTTAGATACTAAAAAGATAAATATTTAAGAATGAGGAAACAAACAAAAAAAGAGACAAACAGTACATGCCTAAGGGGGGGAGGAGGTAGAAATATCTATGGACCAGAAAAAAACAAAACAACTATCATCAAATTAAGTTGCTAGTCTGCTAAAAATAAAATAGTTCTCGATTTAAAGAGCCTCTGTTAGCCTCTAAAGCAGTGGTTCTCAACCTTCCTAATGCTGCGACCCTTTAATACAGTTCCTCATGTTGTGGTGACCCCCAACCATAAAATTATTTTCGTTGCTACTTCATAACTGTAATGTTGCTACTGTTATGAATCGTAATGTAAATATCTGATATGCAGGATGTATTTTCATTGTTACAAATTGAACATAATTAAAGCATAGTGATTAATCACAAAAACAATATGTAATTATATATGTGTTTTCCGATGGTCTTAGGCGACCCCTGTGAAAGGGTCACAGGCCCTTGGGCTGTGAGCAATGTAGAGTTGGAATTTTTGAATTATAAGTGGTAATTAGGTTATAAGTTTAAAAACATTAATATTTAAGATGGACATTTTTCAGGATAATGAACTGGTCTGTGGTTTAAAAACTGTTTCTTCCTGCCCAGCTGGTGTGCTCAGTGGTTGAGCATCGACCCATAAACCAGGAGGTCCAGTCAGGGCATATGCCTGGGTTTCAGGCTCAAGCCCCAGTAAGGAGGGAGAAGCAAGAGGCAGCCAATTGATGATACTCTCATCATTGATGTTTCTATCTCTCTCTTCCTCTCTCTGAAATCAATAAAAACATATAAAAACTGCTTCTTCCCCTCCATATGACGCTGCCCTTTAATACTATAACTCATAACCTTGATTGAGCACAAGCTGGTGTTTAACCTCTATGACATTTTCCCCTCCATGATCCACTAAAGACTGTTCAGCTTTGAATACCACCTTTAATTGTGTATAACTTGGCTGTACTTAGGAAAGTATTAAAAATTTTGAATTCGGTGATAACTATTTGGCATTAGTGAATCCTGTAGATCAAGCACGTCAAACTCAAAGGCTAATATGGGCCAAGTAAATGAGGCATGTGGCCTGCGGGCCGCGAGTTTGACATGCTTTGCTGTAAATAATTACAGAAAATTTATAATTATTTTTATGGTAAAATGTATTTAAAGCCTGAAGCAAATCAATTTTTAAAGTAAAATGTATTCTGGACCACATACTGCCTTTTATAGACTACAGATTAAAGGGCTTTTTCAACAGGTATCACTCAGAAATGCCAATCTTGAAGAAATTTCTATTCCTAATTAACTTCGCTATTTTGTGTATCCTTAAGTCCTTGTTTCCATATACTCTGAAATTCAAGATCCCTAGTATGTCAATGGAAAGGTTACTAAGAAAATTTAAAAATTTATGAGGAAGCGTGAGAGCTTTTATGATCTGAAATCTAAGAACAATATCTTATATTAAACATTTTTTATGGCTTAAAATATTATAAGTAGTACATTTGTCTCCTTTTTTTTCCCTTGACCTTCCCCCAGCCTCCCCTACATTAAGCTTTTAAAATAGACCACTTTTTTTTTTACCAGAATTGCTGTAACACTAGGCATATTCAATAGCAACAACTCCAATTTTCCTGAAAATGACAAAAATTTACCTGTATATAGAGAACTCTCCAATATACTATAAAAAAAGATGAACACCCTAATGGGAAACCTCTAGCTAAGGAGGGACTGCAAATAGGGGATAGGAGGGAGGCAGAAAAAAAAATTGACTACCCTTTAGTACTTTAAAACTGAGAAAGTGAATTTTAAAGTAAAACAAACTGCTCAACTATTGCATGTACAAAAATCCAATAGATTAATAAAGGGCAAACCACCAAATTTAATGGCCATTAAATATAGAAAAAGTGTTTTACTTAGCCAATGTGTACAGAAACAAAGTTAAACACATAAAATTTACCAAGTTGGTGAAAAGTAATGTGGGATGTGGGAATAGCAAAATTTATTATTGATAATTTGTGTAGTTTTTCTGGAGGGCAATTTGGAAATACTTCAGTATTCATATGTCTTGATGTAATTTATCCTAAGGAGATAATCATAAATGTATGAAAGTAAGGATATCTACCACAGGATTTTTTATAGCACAGGGTTCTTTAATAGTGTAAAAGTCAAAATAACTTAAAATCGAACAAGGATATGGTTGAATAAATTAAGAGTTCCGCACTATGCAGTGAGTAAAAATAACATTAAGAATTGGCCTTGAGAAAGTATGACAATATTTTGTGTGACAAAAAGCATATTCAACTGCAGCTATCTATGTTCTTTGTGTAAAAAATGTGCACACACCCATAAGAGGGAAAAAAAAGACTAAAGTAATGCTCCATTGTTAACTGGTTATCTTTAAGGGTTAGGATTACAAGTAATATTTATGTTATTTATACATTTAAATTTTCTAAAAGAAGCATATAAGTTATTAGAAAAAGATTATTTTTTAAAATATATTTTTATTGATTTCAGAAAGGGAGAGGGAGAGATAGAAAGAAACATCAATGATGAGAATCATTGATCCTCTGCCTCCTGCATGCCCCCTACTGGGGATCGAGCCCACAACATGGGCATTTACCCTGACCAGGAATCGATAGGTCAACTCTCAACCACTGAACCACGCCAGCCGTGCTAATATTTTTAAATAGAGTTATAGATGATAGTAGGGTTCTACCAGACTTGTTAATCCACTTAAACTCAGAGCCCTCCACCCAGGTATGGAGCAGCCATAATAAATAACATATGCAATCATTTAAAAACACAATCAGTTTATTTGGATTTGGGACTATGAATAGTTCCGTCTCTACTACCTGACCTTCTCCCACTATAATTTCTGAACTTAGAAGGGCTTGGACTCCGACTCCGGCTCCGGCTCCTGCTTCGGCTCCGGTGGCTCTTGCTCCGGCTGCTCCGGCCCCGACTGCGGTCCCTTTTTCTTTCTCTACTTCGTGAACTGTGTCTTTCTCGACTTTTTGCTGTGTGTCTGTGAGACTTCTTATCCCTGTGGGTACTTCTTCTTTTCCTCTCAGATTCTCCATTTCTTTTATAGAAACGGTTCGGACTGGGGCTTCTTCTCCTCCTGGGCCTGCCATAGTACTCATCATGGTGGCCCATTCTCTCTCTCCTCTCTGAGTTCCTACCAAAGGAAGAGCTAGACCGATCTGGAGACAGGTAGATGTCCCTATTAGCTTCCCAAAATTCATTGTTGGGATTTCTGAACACATGAAGAAAGTTGCAGTGTTTTCCTCTTGGGCATTGCTGCATTTCATATAAACCTGCAATGCAAAGTGAGGAAATAGCATTTCTTGCTGGCACTTTATCCTTTTTAGAAAGTACATTTCTCATGTTGGACATGTCAGAACTATTTTCTTCTTTATATTATTTAGATAATATAAATTGATGTCACAGTTTTGGTTCTCAGAATTTCAAATATATTCAAGTGCTCTAACAAATGGCACTGTGAAAAGTAACAAATCAGAAATCTTAATTAGCCAGGATATCCGGTTTCTCTACTGGATTACTGTGTGGTGTGCAAATGACATAAGTGGTAACTCCAAGTTTTTCTAGGGTTTCACCATCCCACTCACTGACAATGTAGATCCCTAATTAACACTTTAAGAAGAAGATGGTAAACATTGGCCTAATGTTTTTAAATTTACCAAGTATTTTTAATATGGAAGATTCTTGTCAAAGTGAAATCCAGTTGAACAACTCAGAAATCTTTTTGGGGTCTTCAAACTTTTTTTTTTAAAGCAGTAAATTTCCCAAATATGTAAAACAGTTAAAATAGAAATACCTCCATACCACACACTATATACAAAAAGAAAGTTAAAATGGATGAGTCCTAAATGTAAGACACAAAACTATGAAACTTTGAAGCAAACATACAAGTAAAATCTTTGTGACACGTGGCTAAGCAATGGATTGTTAGATATGACAGCAAAAGCACAAGTGAAAAAAAATTAGATAAATGGGTTATCATCAAAATTAAAAACTTTTGTGCTTCAATGGCCACCGTCAAAGTGAAAATACAACCCACATAATGGGAGAACATATTTACAAATCATAGATCTAATAAAGGACTTATCTGTAGAATAAATCATGAACTCTTACAACTCAATAGTAAAAAGACATGTAACCTACATAAAAATAGGCAAAGGATCTGAATACACATCTCTCCAAAGAAAATAGACAAATGGCCAATAACAAGGACATGAAAAAATGCTCAACATCACTAGTTAATGGGAAAAATAACCAAACTGTTATTTTTGAAAAACAAAACACAAGTGAAATAGTCTCCTCCTTTGGGAGAGTCAAAGTCATACTCAGAATTACCTCAGTGAAACCATAGTGGACTGCCAGAACTAACAAACAACTTTATGGAGAAAACGGGTCCACTTCTTTCATCCCCCAAGCCTTTAATCTTAAGGTGTAATGGTTCTTCTCGTTTTCCAAAGCAAGGGATTCCAAAATCTTTCCCCCCTCTTCAATAAGTGGTTTTTAAGTGATAGCATCCATTACGACCAGGTTGCCAAAGATTTAGACTTTGTAAATTGTGTATTTTTAAATAAGAGGTGTTAAGCAGACACGTGTAAAGCAAAGAACAGTAAAGGATCAGGAATGTGCTCCCTTAAGACACAAATAGCTCCATCTCTTTGCTTCCGGTACCTTAGCAATACAGTTTGGATAAGCCCATCCAAGAGAAATAAAAAAGAACAAGGCCATCAAAATTGCTGGCTTCTCAAGGGACTGACTCATTTCCTGATTTGGGGCCACTGTCGATGAGTCAGTCTGACTGAATGTGCCCTCACCACATCCCACAGCTAGAATCAATCTACTGCACAAAAGCATGTATTTCAAGTAAGGCAAGGGATGTTATAGGTAACATTTTAGGTGGCAAAGATGAGCAAAGATTCATTAGGGATAAAGATGGGGAAAACAACACAGCTTAAGTGAGGGGAGCCATCAATAGCAAACACCTCTGAAACCACAATAAGGAAAGGTGGCTTCCAGGGCCACAACTTCTCAGGCTTCCTAAAGTATTAGACACAGGGCCCCAGCACTGAGGACGAGAAGACCCAATTCTAGCCCAACTCTGTCACCAATACACTGTGACTTCAATCATATCATGCACAAAGAGACACACAAGGTCTGTTACAGATCTAAAATGTAATGTCCTTTATATAATGATCTCGGCTCATCTACTGTGTGAGGTAAAAGCTATGCTTCACTTCTCTAAAATATTATTTTTTTCACTAAGAATTTCCTTTTATATAACAGTAGAATAACTGGGGGGAAATCATCATGTTATATTTTACCACAAATTGCCATTTTCCACCGGGTCACTGGGCAGAATTCACACTGAAGCTGTCGTCCTGCATACCATCTTCCGTTAAACAGAGAAAAGGCTGCTTGGCATTCTTCTTCCCTTTTAAACCACAAATTAAAGGACACGCTTTACAGTAATGTTCTAATATGTAGATTAATGCTGTTGTTAACAAACCCTTTTATTCGTTTATTGTAGGACCTCCAAGCTTACTGCTTTTGTACTACTAAGAGAGTACTCATTAGAACATTCCAGCTGCTGAAGCTCACCATTTATTCAGGAACCCTTTTTACCAACTCTCTGAGAGGCTCTGATGCATGGAAACTGGCTTGAGTCAAAGCTTCTTAAACCAAAAGATGGGACCATTAAAAATGCAGAAGTGTTTCCCATTATCAGTGTCAATTATTTCTCAGTTAAGATCACCATTCTTATTACAATGGTTAAATTAACTCATTAGCCACGGTGTGGCCCAGGCAAACAACAAAACAAGCAGAATTGATACACTACTAACTACACAGAGATTACTTGGGGCTTCAATTCCTGGCTCTTTTGATTTATACTTTCCTCTATTCTAGTTATCCCTTTCAGTTTGTATTTTAATTATTAAAATTATATAAGTAAAAAATTACTATATTACAAAAGATTCAAAACTATGTACTTATACAAAGAATGAAATCCAAATGTATTATTTTCAAATCCCTCCTATATTTCTATATCAGCTCTTAATATTTACGTTTTAAAAAAATACCATGCAGCCCTAACTGGTTTGGCTCAGTGGATAGAGCGTTGGCCTGCGGACTCAAGGGGCCCAGGTTCGATTCTGGTCAAGGGCATGTACCTTGGTTGCGGGCACATCCCCAGTAGGGAGTGTGCAGGAGACAGCTGATCGATGTTTCTCTCTCATCGATGTTTCTAACTCTCTATCCCTCTCCCTTCCTCTCTGTAAAAAAATCAATAAAATATATTTTTAAAAATACCATGCATATGAAAGCTATATTATTCCGTGGAAACAATCACAGACACCAACATAGTCACAACACTATACTGTGACAAACTGTGAAGACATTTTATGTTCAGAATACTTACGATTGGTACTGAACATACACATTGCCCCTCAGATGAGGTTCTAAGTTGCAGCTGACCTAAGGAGCAATGAAGAATTCTATCATTAAAAAAAAAACTAAGGAAAAGAAGCCCTTCAGCCATTAAATGCATTTTGTTCAGGCCAACACTATGAAAACTAGTTATTAATAGAAGATTCCAAAATCGAGGTACAACCCCACTCTCACGTCTATTTAAGGGATACTTCAGCACATAGTGGTTTTGCAGGCCCCAATTAGCTGATCCCTGTTCATCCAGATCCTTTCCCCCCATAGATGTGAAATGTTTCACATATGCACAGAAATCGAGAAAAAAAGTCAGCCCATCTACATACCACCCAGATTTAACACTGACATTTTCCTTTTTGACAGAGAATGTTTAAATATGTAAAACATTAAAGACCCAGTTGAATCTCTTCCATCCTTTTCTCCCTCCTCCATCACATACATAGGCGCTATCCTAAGGTTGGGCATATCCTTCACATTCCAACATAAATACACACTTACCCAAATATCCACAGCAACACATATACACACAGAAATGTATGTCCACTATGCATATATGGGCATACACATATTTATGTATACGTATGCAAAGAAACATGTATATATATATTGATGATGTATAGCATTGCTTTGCACATATTAAACTTTTACATAAATAGTATTTATTCCACATCCTTTTTTCAAGATGTAATCCCATAAACTTAAGGACTCATTTTAACTACTGTATACTGAATATATCAAATTAGCAAATCAATTTGTCCACTCCTCGAATGACAGATATCCAAGGTGCTTCCAATTTTTCATCAACAAACAGTGCAGCAGCCAGCATTCTGGAACACATGTCTGTAGGTGGATGGATTTCTCCTGTGTTGCATGACCACAAGTAGCGTGCAGATTTGTAAGTTTACAACTTCACTAGGTACTGACAACTACTGCCCTCTGAAGTGGTTTTACTAATTCACACATCCTTGCCCAGTCTTGGTATTAAGAGAATTTATAATATTTTACCTGATAAGGTGTGAATAATCTGTCATTTTAATATGCACTGTTCCTATTACTAGTTAGGTTGAACATTTGATCATTTGCCTTAGAAAATGACATATCTAATTTGGTTATTTTATTTTAAAAAATATTTTTATTGATTTCAAAGAGGAAGGGAGAGAGAGGGAAGGAGAGAGGGAGGAAGGGAGGGAGGGAAACATCAATGAGAGAGAATCATGGACCGGCTGCCTCCTGCATGCCCTACACTGGGGCTCAAGCCCACAACCCGGGCATGTGGAACCATGACCTCCTGGTTCATAGGTCGATGCTCAACCACTGAGCCACGCCGGCCAGGTGGTTATTTTATTTTATTTGGTTTTATATAATGGTATACAAAGGTCCTCAAATATTCATAGTAATGTTCAGCTTTTATTTTCAAAATAAATGTTTAATTTTACAAATTTGTTCCAGAGTATTTTTATTAGAGTACCCACCCAAAAAGAGGCAGGATCTGTTTGGGTAGCCACATCAGCTGTACCAGGGACCTTAGCAATCACTTAAGCCAGTGGTTCTCAACCTTCTGGCCCTTTAAATACAGTTCCTCATGTTGTGACCCAACCATAAAATTATTTTCGTTGCTACTTCATAACTGTAATGTTGCTACTGTTATGAATCGTAATGTAAAATATCTGATATGCAGGATGGTCTTAGGCGACCCCTGTGAAAGGGTCGTTCGCCCGCCAAAGGGGTCGCGACCCACAGGTTGAGAACAGCTGACTTAAGCCAATGATTCACAAAGACCCATTATTAATTTTCCATGATAAATTTAATGTTTTGGAAATTTTCCTACTAAAAATTTACTAAACAAACACCTTTCCATTTATAACTACCAATGTGATTAGCATGAGCTTGGCTGATAAAATTCTAAACAAAAGAAAACAAATACACCATGGTTAGTAGGTGGCTAGTTGCAGGTAATGGTGTGATTTCCACTAACTGGCCTGAAGTTTTGTTTGTTGTTTTTTTTAATATATTTTTATTGATTTTAGAGAGGAAGGGAGAGATAGAAACAATCAATGATGAGAGAGAATCATTGATCGGCTGCCTCCTGCATGCCCCACACTGAGGATTGAGCCTGCAACCTGGGCATGTGCCCAGACCAGGAATTGAACTGTGACTTCCTGGTTCATAGGTCGATGCTCAACCACTGAGCCACGCCGGCTGGGCTGGCCTGAAGTTTTGGAAGTGGCTCCACCACTGAATTCATGGAGCAGTGTAATGTAGGGATCCCGAGAGGGAAACCACTAATGTTGTCCAATCCCCTCACTTTCGGGATGAGGAAAAGGCATGGAGAGGTAAGGTGACATGTTCCAGAATGCAGGTCTAGCCAAACCGCACTAATGTGGCTCCATGTTGTGGGTAGCCAGGCAATTCTACTTGAGGGTTTATTGGTTGTGCTGAGAAGCAGTGCGAAGACAGAAAGGCATGCACGACAGAAATAAAAGGCAAAGGGGGGAAGAACATTTTAAAATCTTAAAATCGGTAGAAATAAGTATAGCTTTGAATTTCACAAGTGCTGCTGGTTAGCAGTTGCTCTACTCTTGGCTATTCCAACTGTCATTTCCAACAGTGAGGAAAAAAACAACTTTATTCCTATCTTTTCCCAAATTATGGGAAAAGATATGACATTTTCCTACCCTAACATAACAGAATCATTCAGGATTGGATCTGATCATTCACAAAGTAGGAGTCTTCACTGTGGTAGGATTCCACTACCAGGTCCTGCGAGCAGTGGCTATTACATCTGACTTTCCTGTTACCTTAATTCTGTGCAATCTGAATGCCTCTTTTTCATCCCATTTGCTGCACCACAAACCATGACTTTGGGAATACTATGTTCAGTATTGAAATTATCCAATGAATAAAAATAATGTAAAGAAAAGGAATCAAGATCTATGTTCCAGTGTACTTCCAAAAAAAAAAGAACATGTACCTGGGTTGGCACCATCAATACAATGCAACAATATAACAACAAGCTCAGTAAGTGGAGTGGTATTACACTGTGCACACTGCATCTCTAGGTGAGACCCACTACCCACAGAGGGAGGGAGAAAGGGAGGTACTGCATGTTCTCTATCATAGGCGGCCTTTAACTGAATGCTGGTACTACTGTCTGTAGGGACCTTCTGCAGAAAATTCACCAGCTAGGAGAGTTAGATCACAAAGGTACTGAAGAGATGAAAGCCTTTCCCATCTAGTCCCTGACACCCAGGAACTTTCATGCTAGTACATGAGTTCATGTAGTACCTGTACCGAGAGAAGGGGCTAACATTCATTGAGTGCCTGGGTGGCCTACACAGGGCCAGGCATTGTACCATGGCACACAGCCCCACCCAGGCAGAAAGCCTGTATCCTAGCTCTCTTGTCCTACTGGGTACTTCAGTGGGAAATGACCCAATCTCCTCCTTCATGCGCACTGTGCATGCCCACCTTGAACTGGATCACCTTCCCCACGTTCTTGAACTCAGGGAGCACGTCCTCATAGAAGTCCAGGAACTGCTGGTAGGTCTCCTCTTCACTGTACTCCAGGCTGGCGTCGGGGTCATAGTCATCCCTTCTGCACTGCTCCATTCCAAATGTTGTAAACATGCTTCTAATAAGAAGGGTGGGGCTCGATGTTGGGAAATTGTGTTTACGTGAACACCTGCATATGAAAGGAAAGTTTAAATTCAGTAGTCCAATAGTTAGAAATTACACATAAAGTGCTTGCGTTAAATTTGGAGATCGAGACTCAAGTAACTTGGCTGTTTTGACTTAATTGTAAAATAAATCCATTCAGACATCAACTTTCAATACTTAAGAAAACTGTTTTAAGACTGAGCAATATATTGATTCCCATTAAAATGCAAAAATTATTTCCAAGTTCATTTGCCATTCGGTACCCCATGTGGGACTTAGGAGGAAGGTGAGAACAATACAATCCTTGTTCTAGACAATCTTCAACTAACCTGATGCTTAGAGAATAGGGTTATCTAAGAGTTGCCAGCTAATGGAGTACTTCAACCTCATACATGTATAACATAAGTTTTCATGGCATTTCTACATTTTTCCCCTCTGATCCTTGCAAACTGTTGGGATAGTTGGGGCTAGTATTTCTCTGTACTTTGCAAAGAAGCAAGCACTTACCCAAGTCACATGGCTGATAATTAAGAAAGGATCCAAGAGATCTGAGTTAACCTACAGTTCATTAAATGGTATGGCAAATGTAATTAATTTTTATTTAATTGAAGAAGACTAACCATTATGAAGAACAATTTTCTTCTCATTGTGTAAACTGGACCAGTCCATACCTGAATAACTCTTTAAATATCTTTTATTTTTTTATTTACATCCTTCTCCTAAAATAAAATGAAGGGGGAGAAATGTACTTCACAATTCCAAATCATCAAAATTTTCCTGTTAGGTTTCTAGTTATAAAATTGATTAGGGCACAATTTTTAGGAAAAAAAAAAAAAACCAACCCAGAACTTGTAGAAAGAAAAAAAGCTGAAGAACTAGGCATGTGTTGGGAAAAATAATGGCCCTAAAATGACTAAATGTTTAACTCATCCTCACTTTCCATGTGTACAATATGTATCTGTACACCTAGTGAGATACTGCACACAGAATGTCCGCACACACTGTGCCCAGCTCAGAAATGTGCAGTCAGTGTTCATTAATGTGAAATGTTATTTTTCCAAAGGACCCGCCTAGATTATTCAGTTAGGGACCTTCTGATGAGATCCATCTTCCCAAGTACAGCTACCAACAGAACAAAGAGCTATGACTCAACCTAACTGGCAGTGTTAGCCGTGAATCAGAATTTTACAAGTATGAAGCACATGCAGAATTAAACAAGGAACGAATTTAACAAGGTTAACATCCTGCTCATGGGTTTATTACATCTAAATGAACTTGGTTTTAGTTCCCAAGGTGTCAAATGAGTGTTTGTGAGTTCTGGAACAGAGCCAAAGTTCCCATCTAGGGAAAACGTCCCCTTGGCCTGGAGATAGGCCATATAACTGAATATATTCAAGGCCAGCCCTACAGCTCCTACCGAACTCAGCTAAGATAAAAAGAGATTTGGAAAAGCAGTCTAATGCTGTGGTATCAGGCCTGTGTGATTCTTCTGCACACGGATCATCTGTTCGGATTTCAGAGTGGGAGACCCATATTTTCAAAGTAACTCCCCACTTGGTCCTGAAGGTCAGCCATGTTTAAGAACCCCTTGTTTAGAACATGCCACTTACCCATTACTCAGATACTTAAATCAAGTAAGACTGGCACAAAATCACATACCTTAACATTACCTTACCCCAAGGACAGCCAATAAATGGTGTGGGTCTCCAAATGCCCCTCAGGTAAAGCTGACTGATGGCACCTCTTTTTCTCTTTTCAAGGGAACACTCCAGGTACCCACCATCACTGTCTCTCTCTCTCTCTATACACACACACACACACTAGAAGTCTGGTGCACGATTCATGCACAGATGGGGGGGGGGCGTCCCTCGGCCTGGCTGGCCAGTGGCGGGGTAGGGGGGACAGCAGGAGGTTGGCCAGCTGCGGGAGGTTGGCTGTGGGAGCACACTGACCACCAAGGGGCAGCTCCTGCGTTGAGCATCTGCCCCCTGGTGGTCAGTGTGTGTCATAGCTACTGACCAGTCAACCGGTCATAATAGTCATTTAGGCTTTTATATATATACACATACACATACACACACACACACACACACACACACACACACACACACACACTGCAATTAGGCTGCAATCATTTATTGAAGGTCTCTGTAAGAAACATTCTCATGAAAATTACATATGCAACTGTTAACAAAACATCTATCAAAGTTATTGTTTACCTTCCTATTCAATGTCTTTACATAGTTTTTAATGGGAGAAACATTTAGAATCCAATACCAGGAAAATTTCTGCCTTTCCAGAGATACTTCTCATTCTTCCTTTTTGGTAAGAACTATATAGCTCATCATCTGCCTGGGATATATTCAAATCCAGTGTCAAATATTCTGCACATTCACAGCCCACTTTCTCCTCCTTTCCTTAATTTCGATTTCTTTTATTTTATTAAACAGTGCAGGAGACCCTGAGTTTTCTTTATACCTCACGCATTTCCTTAGTGCAGGAAATGCATAAGGTATAAATAACTACTCTGATAAGTTTTACCTTTCATCAGTAATTATGTTCTTTTAGGAAGAAAAAAGTAACAACCCCCCTCAAAGCTCTGACTCTAAAATATATCAACTCCAGAAAGGTTCTAGAATTGAACTGTACTAATTACAGAAACAAAACCAAAGAAATGCTTAGGCTACGGAAGTGTTGACTGATGATGTGACAGATCTCAACAGAAACGAACAGTTGTGTGATCCAGAGCAAGTCCCTACGGCTCCCTGTAAAAGGGGCACAGTGTTTTTGTTGGAAGGGATGGTGCTGGATTTTGTAACTGCTAATTTCTTAGAATTTGATTTCACAACTCACCACTTGAACAATGAAAATATCCAAATTGCTGTCCTACTTTTTTTAAATAGTTGTGATGGTAAAATGTCATATGCCTATCAAAATGTTAAGAAATGTTCACAAACTAATCAGACCACTGTCAGTATTTCCTTGAAAAGACTCTCAGGGGTGAGTTTTGAGAGCCTGATAGGCCATAACCTTTTCTGCAAATAAGCACTGTCAACTGATTTCCTGAAACTGCTTAGGACATTTTCCCTTCTATCTTATGCCCAACAGAAGGAGAATCCCAGAATCAGATGACCACAGTCTTAAAATTCAAGAAAATGTTAGAGATATGTTTCATCAATGAGGAAACCTGCAGCTGGAAGACCTTAAATGCAATCTGGTTCAACTATCTACACAAATATAAACTCATGCTGAGTCTTAATTGCACACTGGTGTTTTACATTAATCATTATTATTTCTTTTTTTAAAAAAATATATTTTATTGATTTTTTACAGAGAGGAAGGGAGAGAGATAGAGAGTTAGAAACATCGATGAGAGAGAAACATCGATCAGCTGCCTCCTGCACACACCCTACTGGAGATGTGCCCGCAACCAAGGTACATGCCCTTGACCGGAATCGAACCCGGGACCCTTGAGTCCGCAGGCCGACGCTCTATCCACTGAGCCAAACCGGTTACGGCATTATTATTTCTTGATGAAACTGAACATACATTTGGAAAACACTTGTAAAAGTACAAAGGGAAATAAAGTTTCATTAGTTACCAGTTCCTCAAGAGGAAACTTTCACTATTGACCAGATCCTGTGAATCCTTTCAAAGATCTTCTGGGCATATATAATCCTATTATAAAATATAAAAGGAGTTAACCACCCTGCATTTGGGACTCTCAATCCTGGGGGACATTAGAAATACTTGAGGACATTTCAAAACTAAGGCTGCCCAAGTCTCAGAGACTCTGATTTATTCAAATTGAATTAGGACATACTTTTTGTTACAGTTTTCTAGGTGATTCTAATGTGCATCTAGGGTTGAGGACCATTGTTCTTAAAAAAAATGTAAAATGGTATTAATGCTTTAATTTAAAAAGAAATAGAAGAGAAAGATAGAGAAGGTTCATATTTTCAAAGAAGGAAATTATCTCATGGCAGGGATAATTTTATGAATAAGATAAACACGAGAGACAACATACAGTTTCTCATCGAATACATATGAAATTGACTATTCATATCCCTTTTTTGGAATTAATAGGACACTAATATATGATTAGAAATTTTCTTCTGCAGAATGCATAGTAATAATTAGATTTTGCCTTGGGTGGATTCATTCATCATTATGAATTATTTACTTAATTTGAGTTACTCATTCATAAACAGGCCAAATTATAAAAATCGCCATTGCCTGGCATACAGTAGGTATGAAGACATCGCTAAATGAAGACATCAACACTTAATTTTCCACATGAATGTTTTGTTTCAAAAACACTGGTGCAAAAGAGGCAGGGAATAAGAGTTTCTCAGAGAATAATGGCAACAATAACAAAAAACACTCCAAGAGTGCTCGCCATTTGCCTGACACTATTCTACCTGCTTTCCCTACATTCACTCATTTCAGCCTTAAACCCCTTATTAGAGGGTAGGGGTAAGGTGTGTGGGGGGAAGCAGAGAACAGACAATGGGGAACTGGAGAAGCAGTAAGAACATAGCAGATGCCTGACTGTGAACACTTCAAACTCAAGCCCAAGTCACCCCTAAAAATAGAACTCAAAAAGCTCAACATTTTGAGGCACTTCATTCTGACATGATAAAGCAAAATTAGTTACCTATCTCCAAATCTGCAAGCTCCCGTTTTACTGTAGAATGGACAGTTAGCTCGATCTTTCTCCATTATTCTTACATCCGTGGGTGGTTCTGGGTTTTGCCATGTGGCACTATTTTCCAACTGTTGAAAATAACCATGATCCATTAAGAATTAAATGTTTAAAATGTATTCAACTGTTTTGGTCAAAAATAAAGATGGATTCTCTTAGTAATATTAAGTTGTACCATGTAACTTAAGTTGTAACATGTAATGGAGACTTGAAAAGCAATTGGGCTGAGACACAAACTGTGTCTCTCTTGGTTCCCAGTCACCACCCATTACCAGGCATCACCACAGCGACCAAGAGCAGTCACCAAGGTTTCCCTTTGTCCAGGCATTCTGAAAAATGGCCAGGAGTTTTTAGAGCAGCGGTTCTCAACCTGTGGGTCGCGACCCCTAAGGGGGTCGAACGACCGTTTCACAGGGGTCGCCTAAGACCATCGGAAAACACATATATAATTACATATTGTTTTTGTGATTAATCACTATGCTTTAATTATGTTCAATTTGTAACAATGAAATTGGGGGTCACCACAACATGAGGTCGCGGCATTAGGAAGGTTGAGAACCACTGTTTTAGAGAACCACCACTGAGAGAAATCAAGGTTACTCTGAAGCAGGAAGGTAAAGGGTCCGTTGGGGGGAGGGGGTAAGAGTGTATGCTGTTTCTTATTCGAACATTAAGGAGTATAAACAAGTACAGCCCACAGGGGTGATTCAATACCATTTGCTTTTATTCATTGATAACTTCTGCAGTTCTTGTTGTTGCATAAATCACAGAGGTGCAAAAGTGACCCCAGATATTTTAGACATGATCTACAGAGCCAACCGCAAAAATAACATTGCTGGAAGTATTGTTTTTAAAGAAATGCTCATCAGTCTCAAATTCTTAACGAAAGGTTTTGAAAATACCTCATTTTCAGCCCGCTCCAGCATCTTCTGCACAGCCTCCTACAAATGGTGCAAACATAGGACTAGTGAAAACCTGGAAGTCAGGTAAGTCACATCTGGTTTCTCTGGTTAAGAATCTCATGTGTAAAAATTTTAACAACCCATTCATACAAAAAGTTTTAGTTTCTAATTTGCTTTCTACAGCACTAATCTTCTGAAAAGATTTCAAAGTTGAGTTTTCATTCAAATAGGACATTTACTGGCTCAGATTGCAAAAATATTGAAAATATCTTAGAACAGTAACAGTCATATTTAGTGTATCTGAGCATATATGTCATGTTCTAGTTTTTAAGATGAGGTATTATGAATATTATAAAACACAATGGTAGAAGAAACATCATAAACATTGAATAGATGCTAAAATGTGACATGAACAGTAGTAATTAGGATTGATGAAAAATTTCAAACTTTTCAATAAGGCAAAGGAAGTCCTGCAATATGCCAATAGATTTGACTTCATTGGCATTTAAACAAGTTTTTGAAATTATGGTCAACGGACTTTTCTTCCCTAGACCCTTAAAGCGTTACATAAAAGACTCATCTATCTAGCTTCTTTCTTAATAACTCTACCTGGTCATGTGAGAGTCCTCAGTAACTTAAAAGATCAAATGAAAACTACTTCTTCCCTACCTCTCACCCCATTTCAGTTCAAACTAAAAACCTACAAGTGTATGACTTAAACTCCCCTTTCTTTTTTTTAAAAATATATTTCTTTATTGATTTCAGAGAAGAAGGGAGAAGGAGAGAGAGAAACATCGATGATGAGAGAGAATCATTGATCGGCTGCCTCCTGCACGCCCCACACTGGGGATCAAGCCCACAACCCAGGCATGTGCCCTTGGCCGGAACCGAACCTGGGACCCTTCAATCCGAAGGCTGATGCCCTATCCACAGAGCCAAGCCAGCCAAGGCTCCCCTCCCTTTTTCCCCTCCCTGTACATTCAATCTACCAGCTAGAGTCCTATTAACTCTGCCTCAACACACCCCAAATCTGTGTACTTTTCTGTATGAAGCACTACCTTCATCCAAACCAACACCATGTCCTATCTGGAACAGCTGCCTTCTAACTAATCACCTTATTTCCACTTTTGCCTCCTTGCTCACTACCCCCTTCTTTATACAAAAGTTAGAATGCTCTGTTAAAGGTAAAGATATAAATTAGATGAAGTCACTCCCTGCTTAAAAAACCTTCAATGGCTTCCCATTACTTGTAATATAAAATCCAAATTCCTCCTTCAAATCCAGGTCTTACATGATCTGACCCTGCCCACCCTCCTGACCTCTCCACCTGCCACTCTCTTCTTTGGTCTCTGGGATTAAGGTACCCTGACCTTCTTTCCACTCCAAGCACAGGCCTCTTCCCTCTGCCTGGACCCCTTTTCTCCCTGAGATCTCTGCACTCAGGTATCAGCTGACAAATCGGCTCCTCATAGAAGTCTTCCATGACCCCGCAATCTAAAAAAGTACTCCCCTACCCTCGTCACTCTATCACATGACTCTGCTTTATTTCTTTACAGCACCTAACATGATCTTATAGCACTTAAAATGAGCTTTTTTTTGCTTACTTATCATCCAACTCTCCCCTCTAGAAAACTAATTCAATGAGAGCAGGGACTTTTTTGATGCTTTATTTCTATCCACTAGAGAAGTATCTAGCACAAAGCAGAAACAGACTGCATATCCCTTTTATAAGCTTAGAATCTACTTCATTTTACCCCTTTCTCCTTAATGTCTCAACAGACTTCCTCTGAAACAAATGCCTTAGTATTTTAAAAAAAGCCTTAGCTTTTATCTAATGCCAGAAAGACTGAAATTAAAGAATATTCTACTACTAAAATGGGAATTGATTACTCTCTATTAAAAAATGACAAGTTCCAAACAACTGCCCTGCCCCTAAAAAACTACTGTGGTCTTGTCTTAATCTGGAAAGCAGTGCTCAAATAAGGGTGTCTAAAAAAACTTGCACTGGAATTAATTGATAGCCTGAGCCGGAGACACAAAAAGCAAAGGTCAAAAAGGCTGCTTCTACCCATCATGACTAGGGTGTAAATAAATGCATTTTCCCCATGATATAGTGATTAATTACCCAATTTTATACTAATCAAACCCAACAATATTACAGAAAAGATACATCCTGATGAATGACTCAGGAAAGATGACCTGTGGTATCTTTGAAATAAATACACTGTTAAGGAACAGCAACAAAATATACCAGATCTTTAAAAAGAATCCTGAAGATACAGACAGGAGATATGTACATATAACCTTATAAATTTTTTTAAATGAGCAACTATGTGTTAGCTACAATTGTATTATAGCCCAAGATAGAAAGGGAGTCAAGATTTAACAACAAAAAAACCTTCCTAATTCCTCAATATTTGAGTTCCTAATTTCCTTCAATCAACTAATTCTTGCCGACATGTCATAAGCAGTTAACTCTTATAAATCAAATGTGAAAACTATACAAAATATTATTCTGTAAGTCAACCCATATACAACAGCATTTGCTCTAGAGTAGTACATAGGATAAAGCAGGGGCCCACCGCCTGTTTTTGTAAATAAAAATAAAGTTTTATTGGAACATAGCCACAACCACTCATTTACAGAGTATCTATTGGCTGCTTTCACGGCACACTGGCAGGGCTGGGTGTTTGCAGCAGACACCGTATGAACCATAAAGCCTAAAATGTTTACACTCTGGCCCTTTACAGAGTTTGCCAATCCCTGGTAAAAAGGGTAAGATGGGTAAAGCTGAAGAAAAACCTTAATTAAAGTAGCCGCCAATGCACAGATGAAAAACTCTAGAGCACCAGAAGCAAATTCTAGTGTATACTTCACTAAAAACATGACTCTTCCTACACAAAAAACTGGAGCCCAAGCCCTGCTATGCCTATACCTTAATCTTCAACCCCATCACTTGCCACATCAGCTCACTAAGAGGATACGCAGTGCGTTTATCCTCCTGTGACAGGAATCACCTCTCTTTCTCTCTTCTCTTGTAGCTTCTGCTCCTCCTCTTCTTTCTCTTTTCTCTGCTGTTCTTCCCATTCTTCCTTTAACTTTCTCTTTACAGGGGGGAAAAAAAGGAAAAGTAGTATTTTTTTCAGACTTACTTTTCACATACAGGGCAAATAAAACAATTTTTTACAACATTGATAAAATGAGTGATATCCATTTTTTTAAGTTCAAGATATTTAACTCTTAATGAGTTTTGGGTTAATTAGTCAACTGGTTGTCTGATAATACTGTACCTCCTGTTCTTCCTGCCTTTTTCTAGCTGCCTCTTCCTTTTCTTTCTTTATTCTGAATTCTTCTTGTGCCTTCTGCTCCCGCAGCAACCACTCCTCATGTAATTTTTGCCTATAAATGTGATAATGCAATCAAATAAAAGAAATGGGCAATAATCTACAAATACACACACACACACATAATAGCAAAAAATGGCATGTTTGGAAATGATTAAACTATCACGAAAGACATTTTCTAGAAAGCAGTTAAGTGGGAGTAAGAGGGTCAGAAGACATGAGTAACGATCTTAGAAAAGCACTACACTTATTTCAGCAACTGTCTTCCTAGAAGGCAATAGCTTAAAATCACTACTACATTTTGTATTTGTGACATCTCTCACATAAAACAATGACACTACAACTTTCCCTGTCGGTTGACCATAGTGATGTTTAGATGCCAATAAAGCAAGTAACAAGTTTCAAAGCCACATCTAGCTTTTCACATTCAAAATGTATTACCCTTCCTATTCTGCACATTCTAAAAGTGGCAATTGCAGGATTGCAGCAGTAGGGAAAACTGGCATCTTCTGCCATAAGCCTTTGGACTGCTACTATATACAGTTAAGAGACTCCTGTGGTTTGTCCCAAGCACTGAAACAACTGAAACAAGGAAAATAAAACTAAATCATCATGTCTTTAAAATGAAGAAAGTTACAGGTTTTAAGAAAAGATGACAAGGAGTTATAAAAATAAATTAGCAGGTATCTAGTTTATTTTAAAAATGACCAATTATAAAGAGTGATGCTATCTTAAATTGGTGTCTTAGACATCAAATATCACAAGTTTCTAATTTAAAGATGGGTTATGGCTCAAAAGTTTATTAGCCAATCGGGGGTGTTTAGAACCCAGATTGCATTTCCCCATGGAATCTCGAAATGGGAAATGAAATATGAGAAATTGTTCTACATCTCTTCAGCAACATTAGGAGTTAAATAAGGTTTTATGTCTAGGGACCTAGTCACAATTTCAAATAATCTATGGGGAAAATATATTCCATTTCCAACTGCAGATTCTAGGAACACGTCTTTTAGCCATGATAGAGACTGGCATACTGCAAATGTTGAGAGTTACACATGGATTTTTGACTGTGCAGAGAGTCGGTGCCCCCAACCCTCATGTTGTTCAAGGATCAACTGTGTGACAGCACTATAACAGAAATCTATAATAATAAGAACCAGAGTTATCACAGCACCTCTTATCTGCTAACACTATGCTAAGTATTATGCATTTATCCCAATTTTATGAGGTAGGTACTATGACTGACTTTATCTCTGTATTTAAGGCAAGGAAATTGAAGCTTAGAGATTAAGCAACTTGAATACAACTACTAAGTAGCAGGGCCAGGCCTGAAATGCAGATCTGGCTGAATCTACTCCATGTTCCCAATCACTATTACATTTTTTTCTGTTTGGCATTTTGATCAATTCATCTAATTATGTGCTTAGGTACATAACAGGAATTAATTATAAGAAGCAACATTTCTAATGAACATACTAAATAGAGAGTGTCTATAAAGTTCTTTCTCCTTTTAAAACATTTTTATTTTTTATTGTGGCAAAATATACCATAAAAATTTGCCATTTTAACCATTTTTAAGTGTACAAGTGAGTAGCATTAAGCAAATTCACATTACTATGTTTAACTTAAACAAAGACAAAACTACCCCCTGAAAAATACTAGAGAATAAAACACACAATATTTTGGCATCTTGGAATGAGGGAGGCCTTTTTTAAGTCAGACACCAAGGCAAGATAACATGATGAAAGTTGACAATATGAAAATCAAATGATGGTAATTAATGCTGTAAGCCAAGTTAGGATTGATGACAAATGAGAAAAAATATACATCACACATATGACAGATAAAGAATATTCTTAATCAAGTAATAACACTGCTCACACAACAAACTTAAAAAATATGTAACAAAAGAGAAATATGCAAGACTTAAGCAAGCAATCTATAAATATGTAATAAAATATATAAAAAGATACTCAACCCTACTAATTAAGAAATGTACATTTGAAACAATGAAATACAACTTTTGACTATAGGAGTTTATAAAATTGATAATACCTAGTGCAAGTGAAGGTATGGGGAGATGGGCACCTTGATTCACTGTTGGAGGGGCTGCAGACTGCAAACTGGGAAGCCCTTCCTACCTGCCCATCTACATTGTATGTGTATTTATCCTTTGATCGCAACCATTTCATTTCCAGGCATTTTCCTAAGGAAATAATAGGACAGTTACCAAGGATATATATGGTCACTGCAATTTTTTTAAAAAATCCTCACCAGATGACATGTTTTCCATGGATTTCAGAGAGAGAGGAAGGCGGATGTGAAAGAAAAACATCAATTGCATCCATATGCTGCCCAACCGGGATCAAACCCACAACTGAGGTACGTACCCTTGACAGGGAATCCAACCTGTGACCTGTCAGTGCTCTGGCCAATGATCTAACAACTGAACCACCGGCCAGTGCCTTTTTAAATACAACTTTTTATATAATAGCAAAAAACTTGAATGTAAATAAATAGTACATAGTAAGCAAATGTTAGTTAATAGTAAATTACCTACATGTCCATTAGTAAATTACAAATTATGAATAAAGAATAAATTATGCTATATCTATACAATGAATACTATGTTGCCATTGAATTGGTTGAATTGGATCTCTGCATCAACACTAAATGACCTACATATTTAGCAAAAAAAGCAATGTACAGAAAACGTATAAATATCATCCTATTATAGAAATACATGTACACTTTCTCTCTTACATTCTTTTTTTTTAATACTTACCTGAAGATTTTTTAATTGATTTTTAGAGAGGAAGGAGGAGGGAGAGTGACAGAAACATGGATTGGTTGCCTCATGTAGGCACTCGACCAGGGATTGAACCTGAAACCTGGGTATGTGCCTTGACTGGTAATCGAACCCATGACCTTTTGGTGTACAGGACTATGCTCCAATCAACTTAGCCACAGGCCAGGGCTCTTTTTTATATTCTTAACAGTGACTATCTTTGGGTGTGTTGAGTTCATTAAAGCCCTTTCACTTTTTACACTTCTTAATTGTTTGGATTTTTTTCGAAAACATTTATGAATTAGCAAAAACAGAAAAATACTTTCATTAAAAATATGACAACATCTAGTTATAGCCTGTCAGCTAGAGATTTAATTATCCAAGGTATTTTATAAGACTTATTTTGGACAGGGTGCTAGAAAAAAGACCCATACTCCTTAGTAAAGACATAATATTCAAATGAAATAACTGGCTTCACAAGAAGTGCTCAGTCTATGCTGACCTCTCTATCTCCAACAGCTTCTCTTCTTGATGTTCAATAAAAGATTCCTCCTCTTCCTCCTGCTTCTTCTGTGAGAGTCCTGGGGGAATTTAAATGTTTTATTAAACTATCTGAGAACAAAACCTTAGTCAATATTACAGGGAAAAAATACAGATACATTCTTTAATTTTTACATTTATGGTATGGCCCTATTTTCAAAACTTTCTAATAATAAGGCTCTAACTGCCCAACTTTGGTACAATCTGAGCATCAAAATGAAAAGGGGTCACGACCCACAGGTTGAGAACCGCTGGACTAGACACTGCCTAGACCAGTGGTTGGCAAACTGCGGCCCCTTGAGTGTGGCTCTTCCACAAAATACCACGGGCGGGCGTGCACGGACAGTGTGACTGAAACTTCGTGGCCACACTCAAGGGGCCAAAGAGCCGCATGTGGCTCGCGAGCCGCAGTTTGCCGACCACTGGCCTAGACACAGCCAATATGCAAAAGTATCTGTTGCCTGATTCGCTCAACTCCTCATCATGCCTCAAACCAAGCTCACACACTCCAGGTGATCACTAAAAGTTTTGGGTGTAGCCTATTCTCTACATTTATGTATCCTTGCATATATTTGATCATACAATATATCTAACTGTATTATACATGCAATTATGTATGGAATCATGCCAGTTTTACAACTTGCTAACAAGGCAGCTCATTCCAGGTTATTTTAAGTAGAAGTTGGTGCTAAAGAGACTACGTGTAATTGAGAGGCCGACATTTCAGAAATTTCTACCAATCATTTGTCAACTCACTCTTATAGCAATTTTTTAGAATACCTCTATAATCTAACCTTCTGGGCACTGTTTACCCATCTAATGTGTGCTATAATGAACTGCCTCTCCACAAAGGCTCAATCCCAACGCACTTTGCAAAGTCAAAGGGGATTAAAAAAAAATCCAATGCAATACAAACAACAGCTATAGGATTTAAAATGGAAAGAAAAAAAGTAAGAAGTTTAAAAAAAAGTGTTAGAAGAAAACAGGTTAATAAAGATAGCTGAGAACTTTAAGGGGGTGGGGAGATCACTAACAGCATCAATAACTTGAACTCACCCTGTTTTTCCTTTTATCCCTGATACTTTATCCTGCCTCTAGTGGACCAGTTTTAAATGAATAAAAAAGGAGGTGCTAACAAAGGTTGCAGTTAAACACACTTTTTCCATTCTAAATATTCCAAGCATTGCCTCTAAATCAAGCATGTCAAATTCGCAGCCCCTAGGCCACATGCGGCCCACGATGAATATGTCTGTGGCCCAGCCAATATAATGGCATGTAAGAAATCCTATATAATAAAAGGCTAATATGCAAATTAACCGAATGGCGGAATGACCGGTTGCTATGACGCACACTGACCACCAAGGGGCAGACGCTCAACACAGGAGCTGCCCCCTGGTTGTCAGTGTACTCCCACAGGAGGAGCACTGCTCAGCCAGAAGCCCTGAGCTGAGCTCATGGCTGGTGAGTGCAGTGGAGGTGGCGGGAGCCTCTCCCACCTCCACAGTAGTAGCGCTAATGTCTGACTGACAGACATCCCCCAAAGGCTCCCAGACTGCGAGAGGGCGCAGACTGGGCTGAGGGAACCCCCAAGCGCACGAATTTTGTGCACTGAGCCTCTAGTGTTTTAATAAAAATTCCGTAACTTAATTTTTACAATATTCTGTTATACATAATTATTAATAATGAACTACAACATTTGCTAATGACTGATTACTAATCGTGTTGCATTCATTCCCCTTATGTGCAGGCATACCATTTCTCTCCACTGATACCAGCAGCGAATATTTTAGCAGCCAATGGCCATGTCATTAGTCTTGGACTGACTTGTTTGGTGTGCGCAACAGGAAATACTGCTCTTTCCAAGAACAAGAAAAATAGGTTTATTTGTGTTACACTTATTAATTTGTGCAGTAATTCAGTGTCTGGTAAAGTAATGTTCAAGAAAAAATATTAATTTTTATTAAAATGTTCTGTTATTTTATGTTAACGATTACGCATTTATTGCAACCCTTTGTATTCAGCATGTCTCTATTGAAATAAACCTACGTTTCTATGAAAATGGAAGCTTTTGGGTTTTTTGCAGCCCACATACACTTAAACCTTATTTATTTGGCCTGTGTTAGCCTTTGAGTTTAACATGTTTGCTGTAAATAATTACTAGGCAACTCCAGTGGTAAATAAAACTTCTATGGCTTTGTTTCTCAAGGCCCAAGAATCCTGGTTACTTAAGGCCAGGGTCTGTGAACTTCAAGAATTGTCAGGATAACTTAATAAGCATATTCTGGATAATCTGTACAGCAACCATTATAGCTCGGTAGTCCAGTGTGATTTCAGTGCTTCCATCTACATTTGTAACTACCATATAATTTTATAACTAAGTTAGTAGTACTAATTTTATTATATTAAACAGACAGGTTTAATATATAAATGTTAGATTCCGCCATGTGAAGGACAAATGATACCATGGCCAGTACAGATGAATGTTCCACAGTATTTTAACAGAAAAATAACCACAGGGCAATAGTATTAGTAATAGCATTTCAAATTCCAATCAGTGCCATATTCATGTTGTATCTGTCTCCCATCATCTGTAACATCACATTAATGTAGATGTGATTTTTACTGGATGTGTAATTTCACTTGGTTTTGTATATATATTATTTATAGTTAAGTAAGAGTTTGGTAACTAGTTTTATGCTTATATATTTCAATAACATATCAATAACAACTTGAGTCAACAAAGGGTCTCTTATATTACTAAAGTTTGAGAGAAACTTGCAAAATGTCTAAAATCCTCAACTCCTGCTGGTTTTGCAAAGAAAAACATTCACCGAATACTTAATACGTGCAAGGGCTGTACTAGCTGCTGTAATTCATGATGTGCGCACCTGTAATGTTAGATAGTTCCTAAGTACCTACACACAATCAGTGGGTGATGATTCACCAAGACCTTTTCCTCCTCTGTAGTACGGTAACAAGGTTTCCGACATGGGTCTAACATAACTTGACTTGGAGCCCCAGCAATTCCTACCAGATACAGTTCTCAGCATCCTTCTGACAAGGGCAAGTTAAGAGAGGGCAGTGGGAGAGCAATTTCATTCATACACAGAAAACGGAGTAAGAGGCCGGTTACCTGAGTCTCTCAATCGAGCGAGTTCCTGACGGCGTTTCTTCCGTTTCTCCTTCTTCAGGGCGGCCCTGTACTTTTTGTGGCTGCGAAAAGCAGACAAGCACACTCGGCGTCAGTGGCCGCACCTGAGGCGCTGCCTGCCTGGGCTCCGCTCTTCTCGGCGCCCAGTGACAGGAAATCCCTCGGCCGCTCAGGAGTGAAATCTTGCTTCCCGTGTTTTATTTACAGGACACGCATTTGCCATCCCTCGCCCTTGCCCGCCCAGACGGCAGGTGTTCTCCATCCCGCCACCTGCTCTCCTGATCACCTCCCGGAGCCCACCGAGAGCCCACCGACGTCCGGGACAGGAGAGCGCCCCGGGAGGGCTGGAGCCGCCGCGGTCGCCGGCTAGGCCTAGCTCCCCCTTTCCTTCCTGCTTGCACACCCTCCATGCCCAGGCTCGGCCCGCTCCGTCCCCTCTTCCAACCAGCTCATCTCCCTCAGTCCAACTTACCTTAGTTTGTCCGGAAGCATCACCGTCTGGGGCGCCGCCATGTTGCCGGCGCCGCCACGCCCACAAGAGCCTGCCGGGAAAGGCGGGCTCCGGCGAGCGCGCAGCTGCGCGGCTGCGGACGGAACCACGTGGCCCGCGTTCTCCGCCCAGACGCACCCAAGATAGAAAACGGGAGGTTGCCGTCGCTGGCTCGTCTTCCGAAAACCCTGCACAAATAAATGTCTCCTTCTCGAGAATCGCTATGCCGGCCTGCAAGTACCTCTTCCCTCCTACCGCTCTCGACACCATAGTGGAATGGCTTGGGGCCCTGAGGTTAAAGTAACACTTCTTCCTCTTCTCCTCATTCCGCCCCCCCGCCCCAGAGCTCTCCTTGCTTCCCAGTCCGACTTCCCAGGCTCCGCCTCCTTCCGCGACTCCACCAATCAGCGCCTCAGACCAAGCTCCAGATTCACCCCTTTCCATTCACATCTGCGGGCTGCAGAGGTGAACTTAACTCCCTGGCCTAGCTTTGTACCTCTCGCCTCTAAATCAAAATTACTGAGCTACCCAATTCCTAAACTGTCCCGGCTTCCCCTAGTTCCTCCTTGTAATCATTCAACGGAAGCACAAACTCTATATAAAGCCTGTCCTACTCCCTCTTACAGAGACACTTGGAGTAACACACCTCCAAGTTGATCTTGTCCGGTTCAGTGCATCGGTATTTAGAGGCTTTGGAGTTGAATGGACTAGGAAACTCAAGCCTTGGCTCTCTGATCTTGAGTAAATTCCTTAATGTCTAGTCCTCAGTTTATCTGTAAAAATCGAGATAGTAACAATAGTTTTCAAATGTATGCTACGTATTGGCATGCTGCCTGGCAATAGCTGCTATATCATCACCGGTGTGAAAACTTCTCCACCCCCTCAAGAGTGGGTTAGGTATTTGTCCTGCCTGCGCTCCAAGCATAGGTATTCCACCTTTCATAACACCTATCACAATATATTGCACTTTGTTGCTTTCACAAGTCTTCTTGCACTGAATCTTTAACTCCTTGAAGGTAGAGACTTGGCAGTTATATTCTGAAACTAGAGAATGCCCTGAGTGATGCAGAATGTACCTATGCAAATCACCATTTTTCTATTTCCTGTGACCAGGACTTATGCTGAGAATTACTGCCATACTGAAAGCATCAGTGTTCGGGTTGCTGTAACATTTCTTATAAATTGCACTAGACTTTCACATAATAACAAGAAGGAATGTCTTCTAATTTTAAAAGTCATTTCCAAATTATAGTTACCATCATTTAAATCAGCGGTTCTCAACCTGTGGGTCGCGACCCCTTTGGGGGTCGAACAACCCTTTCACAGGGGTCGCCTAAGACCATCGGAAAACACATATATAATTACATATTGTTTTTGTGATTAATCACTATGCTTTAATTATGTTCCATTTGTAACAATGAAAATACATCCTGCATATCAGATATTTACATTACAATTCATAAGAGTAGCAAAATTACAGTTATAAAGTAGCAACGAAAATAATTTTATGGTTGGGGGTCACCACAACATGAGGAACTGTATTAAAGGGTCGCGGCATTAGGAAGGTTGAGAACCACTGATTTAAATGGATAAATCATAAGATAAAAATAAGGTATGTAAACATTTAATGCAAAGATACATTCTGCTTTGATATTCCAATAAATAAAACAAGGTTATCTTTACTCTGCAATATAACATACATTTCCTATTTTCCTTGGTGACTAAATTATATCTACTTATTCTCAAGTAAGTATATTTCAGTTTATGCCCCTTCTATGGGAAAATGCCTAAATTTTTATTTTATGTTGTCAGTAGAAAATAGCTGATTATCTAAAAAATATTTTACTTATATAAATCATGTAGTAGATAATGCTATTATTAAATGTCTTAGTTAATATAAAGAGACCAAACGATAGCCCATAAGTATATTTTTTATTTACTGCAAGCATAAAATGATTTTTAAAAAATGTCTACTCTGAATGTCAGGTTTGGACTCTTTCAATTAGTTTTTTTTTCTTGCTCTAGTAGGACAATGGTATTAGGATTCACTCAATGGTCAATGCAGAAACCCTCAGGAAAGAAAATTTCATTTTTTAATAAAATATGTTTTTATTGATTTTTAAAGAGAGAGGGAGAGGGATATAGAGATAGAAACATCAATGAGACTACTGACTCCTGCACACTCCCAACTGGAGATTAAGCCTGAAACCTGGGTATGTTCCCTGACTGACTGGGAATTGAGCTGGGGACTTCTTGGTTCATGGGTTGACGCTCAACCACTGAGCAATATTGGCTGGGCAGAAAATTTCATTCTTTACCTACTATTAATTTCAGTATTAAATTTGTTCAAGGACATACAACAGGGTCTCAAGTCTCTGCAACCCTCACTGCTATGCCTAGGGATATTAAAATAGCAAGATAAACTACTTATGAATGCATATTAATATGAAAAATGCTGATTTGTAAAAACTGATTGAAAGTTTTCTTTGGAGGAGAGAACTATACAATAATAGTTGTTATTATTTGAGTCTTGTCTAGTGATAAGGTCAAAGCAACACAACTTCAGGTGGTTTGAGAATGAATGGTGGCAGAATTGATCTCCCCACCTAGAACCCAAACAAAAGTACCATTTCTGAAGACTGGTTGAATTAAAAAAAAAACAGTAATAAAAATGTACATATACTGACAATGTCTTAGTCAGTTCTGGCTGCTGTAACAATATACCAGAGATTGGGTGGCTGATAAATCACCACAATTTATTTCTTACAGTCTAGAGCAGCCGTGGGCAAACTACGGCCCGCGGGCCGGATCCGGCCCGTTTGAAATGAATAAAACTAAAAAAAAAAAAAGACCGTACCCTTTTATGTAATGATGTTTACTTTGAATTTATATTAGTTCACACAAACACTCCATCCATGCTTTTGTTCCGGCCCTCCGGTCCAGTTTAAGAACCCATTGTGGCCCTCGAGTCAAAAAGTTTGCCCACCCCTGGTCTAGAGGCTGGGAGGATAAGATCAAGGTGCCAATAAATTTGGTGTCTGCTAAGTACCTCCTTATTGATTCATAGACGGCCCTATTCTCCATGTGTCCTCACATGGTGGAAGGAGTGAGAAAGTTCTCTGGGGACTCCTTTATAAGGGCACTAACCTCATCATGAGGATTCCGCCCTCATGATATAATCACCTCCCAAAGGCTCTACTTCTTAATACCATCACTTTGAGGGTTAGGATTTCAACATATGAATCTTGGATGGGGGGGGCGGGGGCATAAACACTCAGTCCATAAACACAAGAATGCATTACTATTTATCTGCAAAGTAGCCAGTATTGTTTATATGTACTAATTATATGGTAAAATTAGAGCTTATTCACTTAAATGAACTACCCACTTTGATCAATAACATTTTATATGAAACAACTTAACTAACAAAGTTGAATTAAAAATACAATACAACATTAAGTTAAATAAATATCAAATAAATAATGTGTTTCTTCTAGTGACAAAGAAAAATACCTAAAGCAATTTCAATACTGTATTTTTGCTAATATCATGTCCCCCAGAAAGACATCTTCCTAAACTTTTTTGAGGTGGATGCCTGGTTTTAGAATAGCCAACATTACCCTAACGGTCCAGTGGCAGGCAAACTGCGGCTCGCGAGCCACATGCGGCTCTTTTGGAAGAGCCACACTCAAGGGGCCAAAGAGCCTCATGTGACTCGCGAGCCGCAGTTTGCCGACCACTGCTAACCCATGTAGCACTGGGAAAGGAGAAAGGGGCTGGCAGCTTGCCCTATTGATGATGTCAGCAGATCATGCCCTGGTTTCATAAAAAGAGGTGAGCTGAGGGGAGCAGGTGGTTCTTTCCATTCTGGCTTCTCTAGTAAAATCCTTATGAGTTTTCCATTCACTTTCTGATCTACATGTTAGGATAGCTCGCAAATTTTACACACATATTCCATACTCAAAACAACTAATAGGAAGAAAAGCTCGTTCAACAAAACTAATATTATAAAGATGGTTTTATTAATCTAGCATTACTTAATGAAGATGAGCAGCAATTTAAATACAAAATTCTTTCTCAAGCCCTTTGACAGATCTTATCCCCTTCAGGTCTAGGAAGGTAGCAGTAAAACACTTTTGGAGACATGAAGACATAAAATGTTTCCTGCTAGGGTGTCTCAGTAGCCAGGGAATCTCTATTATCCCTTTTGGGGGCAGATAACTAAGGCATGCATGAAACCACACCCCAAGGCAGTTTCCATAACCTCCACAGGGAAGGTGACCAAAAATGTATTATGCAAACATACATACAGGACATGGCTAAGAGTGAAGAGGGTTCTGTTATAAATTACACCAGAACATGAGTAAATCAGGAGTTGTAAACTGAGAAACACCCTATAAATACAGGGCGGGGCAAAAGTAGGTTTACAGTTGTGAGTATGCAAAACACTGAGTTTATTAATTATTGTATTATTTTCCATACAAACAACTGTAAATCTACTCTTGCCCCACCCTGTACAGTTAACCCTTCAACAATGCAGGGCTTGGAGCACTGACATCCTTGTACGGTCAAAAATCTGTGTATAACTTTTGACTCCCCCAAAACTTAACTACTAATAGCCTACTGTTGACTAGAAGCCTAGCTGATAATAAACCATTGATTAATACATATTTTGTATATTATGTACTGCATTGTATTCTTACAATACAGTAAACGAGAGAAAAGAAAATGTTAAGGAAATTATAAGGAAGAGAAAATATTTCCAGTACTGTGCATATTTATTGAAAAAAATTTCGTGTAAGTGGACCCACGCATTTCAAATGCAGTTCAAGGGTCAACTGTACACCCTTTGTACCTCTAAGATATAAGGGTAAGCGGGTGTTCTGTACATTGCTTCTGGCTCCAATTTGGAAGACTCACAGCAATAGAATTTTGCATTAAGAGTTTGCAAGAGGCCTAGGAGGGAAGCTTGTATGAGAGGAATAATGTATATCTTGTGTGTTTACCCTTTCAAAGACAACTATGGTTTGAAACAGATCAATTGAGGTAAACTTTTCCCCCCACATTTATCTTTTTAAGAATTATATTCATTTCCCAAGGTATACTTGCTTCCCTTTCCCAGAAAAGGCATGCACCCTAGAAGCAAATGCCTTCACTCCCCCTTCCAACCTTCTTTAGGGCAGATATAGCCCCCTAAGTTTACATATACAACTTCAATTCTATCTTTTCTTCCTACCGAATTATTTATTTTTAATTAATAATACACATAGCATAAAACTTATCATCTTAACTTTTTCCAGTGTATGGTCCAGTAGTGTTAAGTATATTTATCCAACTCTATCTTGCAGACCAGATTAACATATTCATGAAAGAAATACTACTAATTAATGCAATATTGAGTCTGAACACAGGCTTATTGGCCATTAGAAACATTCCAAGATATTTACAAGCAGGGGCAACAGTGGCATGGATTCCATGGAATACGTAGAATTACCTAGATTTCAGCCTGTCCAATAAGTTTCTCCCCCTTTTATTGTAGCAAAAGTTTTCTAAGCCACTGTATAAACTGGGAGACTTATTTTGATCACCTGTCTTGCCCAGAACATCAACTAAGGAAATAAAGTTCAGACAGTTTTAAACGGAAGCTAAGACTGTTTTGTCTATGAAACAGTGTACAAATAATGCAAAATAATATTATAAACTATATATTACTAATCATTTGAAAAATACTTCCATAAGTATGTCATGAAAGAATTGTAAGTTCCAGGCACTTCAAGCATTTTCTTTAAAATGTTCTACACTGCATATGCTTTTTATATGATCAGGCCTTTAAGTAAAATATCTGATCTTCAGAAATGTAAAAATATTTTCAGGTATCAGTAAATCTTTGTTTTCCTAGGATTACATAATATTTTTTTCTGTATCATAAGTTGATAGTAAGTAAGCAAGCATATCATCTACTAGTAAGATAACTAAAGATCAGAGCAAATATGCTCACTGAGAAGGCCTTATAAAAGAAAATTCATCCATGTTTTAAAATAAAATGTACCTAAAATCATGACCAATGTTCAGCCAGAAAGTACCAGTTTGTGCCTTACCAGTGGTTAAATATTTTGATTGTCATCCCTACTTACAACTCTATATAACCACTAACTGATAATATAAAAAGACAGCTCAAAAAATGTCAGACATTAAAAGACATTATAAAAACCAATAGGTTGCTTTAAGAGAAACTTGAGTTTCTTGTTGCTACTTCAGTGATAAACATCATTATCAATAAAAGACTGAAGGAGCACTACCATACCAAGAAATGCACCTCTATAATTAGTATTAGGTGTTTAGAATAGTCTTAGTTAACAGTTTTTAAAAACCTATTATGTATTAAAGCAAAACACCACCTACATATGGGCGTCTTAGGGGCTAGCTTGGCTGGTCGATGGCTTGGATTTTGCTTGTATATTGAGGATATAATCATGACGGAAGGATGAGCGGACAGTGCGATTCATGAGGGGCTGCAGGGGACGGAAGTTGTCCACCATTCTTTTTTCTTTCTCCCCCTCGGAAGTGAAAAGCAGGGTCCGAAATTGCTCAAGCTAGAAATAGAAACAGGAAGCATAAATAATTTCAATGGAAAAACAGCTTCACTGCATTAATAAATTACTTTCATTTTTACGACTCTGAAACATTCCTCTAAAATTGGACACAGCAGAACTTATTCTGGGTAGGAATGCCTTCAGCATTGGACAGGGAGGAAGGTGTGTGGAGAGGAGAGCAGTAGGAGGTGGTGAAACCAGCCGGGCACTTGGAACCCAAGGACTACGGGTCAAAGGCCCTGTCCCCCACATATTGGCCATTTGCCAAGAACAAGTTACTTCATCTTTGATTCCAGGAACCTCGTCTTGAAATAGTTAAAACAGCAGCTCACTGAATGAAAAAGGAAAGGCCTGGTACATAAAGTAACAGCACCAAAAATGTTTTTGTGGGGTGTTTTTTTTGTGGGTTTTTTTTTCTTTTCAAATTTTAACTGAATTGTTAACACAATGTATCCTTGATTGCTTACCGCACCTGGACACTGGGATGCACCTTACTGACACTGTCCAAAAGAACTTTCTTAAACGATGGCAAGGTTCTCTGCAGTTCATTAGGGTAGACACAAACCACAGATAGCTTCTGAGCGCTTGAACTGTGGCCAGTGTGACCAAGGAAGTGATGTTTTAATTTAATCTTCATTTTAATGTATTTATATTTAAATTTAAATGACCACATGGGGCTAGTGGCCGATGTATTAGACACAGCAGCTCAGTACAAAAGGAGCAACCCCAAATCAAGGGTTCATTAATGTGGCAATAGCATTAATCAGTAGCACCTTGCCTTTCTGGGCAACTATGGGGTGGACTCTCAACTTCAAGCCAGCCGGAAAACCTATTCACAACCTTTCTCATTATTCAGTCAGGTGCAATGCAGCTTGAAGGACAACCTGAGGCATAGTAGAGCTGCAGAGGCAGGATTGGGACCAGAGGCAAGCACCAAACAATTACCCTACTTACAAATTACATGTATACCCTCATTATACCCTCATTAAATAGGAATGTGTCCAAGTAACTAAGGTTGTTCTGTTTTGTTGTTGCTGTTGTTTTGTTTTGTTTTTTTACAAATTGCAAAGATTAGAAATAGCCCAAACACCATTAGATCTATAAAATGGATTGGTACATAGCCATTAAAAATAATACTGAAGATAATGTTTATTATCTACAAAGTATTCCACACATCAATGAGGGAAAAGAGCAGCAAAATGGTTCATACAGAATGATTCCATTTTGTTTAAAAAACTACATATATTTATACAGATAAACCAGAAGGATTTACCCAAACAATGATTAACACTGAGTGGTTAGATTGTAGGTGACTAGGATTATAGATGACAGCTCTATCTTTTTTTTTTCTGTTGAAATTTTCCCTGTTGAAATTTTATTTCCAAAGTCTTCCATATAGGACACTGACCCTATGGTTTATTTATTTTATTTACTTATTTTTCAGTGTCATGTCAATTTTTAAATATGAAGGATAGTAGCAGATTAAATGTATAGGCAACCAAGGCCAGGCTTATGGGCAGGCAAGATCTGTATTTTGCCATTTGTTTATAATGGATTTCATCACACAGAATTAAAAAAATACACAGTCTAATTCACTAGTTGCTTTCTTTACGAATTCTGGTTTTGATACATAGTTAGAAAAGCTTTCCCCATTTGGAGATAAAGGGGAGCAGAATTTGTGAGCCCAAAATATGCCTTTAGCATAAGGATTATTTTGAGCTGATTATTTTTATTAAAGTGCAGACACAGAGAAGCTCTAAAAACCCAGTAGAAGTTACCCTTTTATTTATTTGTTTAAGATGTTCTCTTTTCTTTCTTTTAATATATTTTTATTGATTTCAGAGAGGAGGGGAGAGGGAGAGAGAGATAGAAACAACAATGATGAGAGAGAATCATTAATTGGCTGCCTCCTGCATGCCCTCCTTTGGGGATTGAGCCTACAACCTGGGCATGTGCCCTGATTGGGAATTGAACCAGT
>NW_005368708.1:2016911-2017228 GCF_000412655.1 Myotis brandtii
AGATGTTCTCTTTTCTTTCTTTTAATATATTTTTATTGATTTCAGAGAGGAGGGGAGAGGGAGAGAGAGATAGAAACAACAATGATGAGAGAGAATCATTAATTGGCTGCCTCCTGCATGCCCTCCTTTGGGGATTGAGCCTACAACCTGGGCATGTGCCCTGATTGGGAATTGAACCAGTGACCTCTGGGTTCATAGGTTGACACTCAACTAATGAGCCACACTGGCCAGGCTGTTTCCTAAGTTTTAACTTCTCTTTCTGGTTAATTTGACACATTTCCTAATTCATACCCAAATTAGACAAGAAGTTAGCACAT
>NW_005368709.1:0-759 GCF_000412655.1 Myotis brandtii
ATTGGAATGAAAATAAGGAAGGGAGTCCCTTCTTTAACAACATTAAACTTGCCGGCCAGTTTCATCTCCTCCTCCCAAGTGGTTTTATGATGATACTTAGCTTGGGGACCACAGCCGACATTAGAAACCCTGGTGGTGGGTGACAGGCCAGCGAGGACATTGGCTCAGGCGGACTAGAAAGTCCCGAACGAGAACGTGGCCCCAGCCTCATCTTGTGGAACAGCCTGCGGTCACCCTGTCCGGCTCAACGGGAGGCAGCAGGCCAACAATAACAAGGGCAGCCTACAGCCCACAGCCTCAACGGGCCAGCACTCATCGGTCTGAAGGACAACGCACTCCATCTAATCAGACTACAACACTGACATCCCTCAGCCTGCGCCCCTTGCTGTTTGGGCGCATGAGATTCCACCCCAAGGACAGTGAAGGCTGAGTCCTAACCTTCCCCACTTGTGGCTCCATCCCCCATTCCCTCTAATAAACTTCCCTCCTGCTTGCTCCCTGTGTCTGCCTAAATCCTTGAGCGACTCCAATCTCACAGTGGGTCCAGGAATGTTCAAGGCATAGTTATCAACTGTTACCAATGCAGCCAGTCCAATGGTGGGGTCAGAAGTGCAATTGTCGCCCGGCTGGTGTGGTTGCGCATCAACCCATGCACCCAGAGGTCACCGGTTCCATTCCCGGTCAGGGCACATGCCTGGGTTGCCTGCTCAATCCCCAGAAGAGGGCGTGCAGGAGGCAGCGTATCCATGATTCTCTCTC
>NW_005368710.1:0-644 GCF_000412655.1 Myotis brandtii
CCCTCAAAGATGGCAGCGCCCACCGCCACAAGATGGCGGCGCCCACTCCTCTCAGCCCTGCCTGAGTGGCAGGCACGCAGCAAGGCCGGGCCCAACCCCAGGCAGTCCTGGCCACTCCACGCACCTGCCTCCAGAGTCCCCCAGGCCCCTAGTCCCCCAGCCACCCAGGGCTGGCCTGAGGTGCAGGCAAGCCTCGGATGGTGGCTACCCAACCACCCAGGACAGGCCCGAGGCACAGGTCAGCCTTGGATGGCGACTGCCCAGTCGCTCAGAGCTGCTCGAGGCTCAGGTAACCATGGCTGTTCGAGGCTTGCACTGATGGCAGTGACAGCAGCAGAGGTGTGATGGGCCGTTGCCTTGCCCTGATTGCCAGGTAGCCTCCCGCCCCTGAGGGCTCCCGGACTGTGAGAGAGGACAGGCCAGGCTAGGGATCCCCCCTCCAGTACATGAATTTTTATGCACCGGGCCTCTAGTCTAAAAATATAACATTCCTAGAAGAAAACAGGACAAAATCGTAGTTTCTTTATGTTTGAGACGGATTTCTTACACATGGCAAAAAAAGTAGGAACTATAGAATGAAAAGAATAATCAAACTAAAACTTTTTTGTTCTTAAAAGTCACTGTTATAGAACATCCCCCCCCCC
>NW_005368711.1:0-797 GCF_000412655.1 Myotis brandtii
GAACCTGGCTGGAGATCCTAACCAGAACTTGGCCAGAGATCGTGGCTAGAGATCCTGGCTAGGCTGCTAATCAACTGAACGCTGCCTCCATGTCCTTCATTTTTCACCAACTCCGTCCACACCTTTGGGGACCCCTGGACCTGCTGGGGCTGGACCCCAGCACAATATAATATAATGAAGAGTTCAATAAATGTTTGCCACTTTACTAGCTTTCTTATTATGTTACTGGAGGCCCCGTGCACAAATTTGTGCACCACTGGGGTCCTTCGGCCTGGCCTGCACCCTCTCGCAATCTGGGACCCCTCGGGGGATGTCGGAGAGCTGGTTTTGGCCCGATCCTGCAGGCCAAGCCGAGGGACCCCACTAGTGCATGAATTCCCCCTCCCCCACCCCCTTTCCCTCTGGTCATCACCATACCATTGTCTGATTATGAGGTTTGTTTTGCTTAATCCCTCCACCTTGTTCACCCAGCCCCTCCCTTATTAAGAGATATCATCCTGTATGCTATTAGCTTGTGAAATTGCCACCGTGAATCGGTGCTAAGTACATTTTTAAAAGACACACACACACACAAGAAAAGACCAAGACCCAGGTTTGACGACAAACTTGCACTAATGGCTGATCGCACACGCACCGTGGTCCGTTACTTCTTGACCTTGCCCGCAGTCCTGCTCACACATGGCGCACCCGGCCCCTCGGCAGTGGAACCCCGGGACGCACTTGCACTCGGCGTCGCTGGTGGGGGAGCACCCCTTCTTAGTCCTGAAAACACCTGCAAGGCCCCCCCCCCCCCCCCC
>NW_005368712.1:0-826 GCF_000412655.1 Myotis brandtii
TGACTGCAAGAAAATTAATTCTGCTAACAAACTGAGAATTCAGAAGCAGATCCTTCCCCAGTCAAGCCAATGATGAGAATCTAGCCCTGGATGACGATGTGTGTGCAGCTCTGCACAGACCCTAAGCAGGGGACTCAGCTAAGTCATGCCCAGACTCCTGACACACAGAAACTATGAGAAAATATGTGTGTTGTTTTAAGTGTTAATGTAAAAACATTCAAACCTGTAAAGAATTTTTGTGAGGTTATTTGAGCCAAACTGTTGACAATTGCCAGGAAACAGAACCTCAATGGATTGGGATAATGCTCCAGAGAATGGCAGTTCTTCACCTTGTTTAATACATTTAAAATCAAAGAAGACAACATAAGTGGGTTACATGAAATCCATTGGTGATAGATTAGGGAGGTGAGAGAGGGCAAAGCTCAGGGGGGACCTCTGGGATTGGATGAAAAGTAACATGATAGACACGCACTTCCTTTACCCATGTAGGTGCAGGATAGTTAACAGTCAACAATTAACATGATAACAATAACAATGAAGGAATGCTAAACTTTGGAATAACTTCAAGGAGTAGCAGGACTGGGACCAGAGTTAATATAGGAGTTTCAGATTGTCGCGCTGCCTCTTTAGCAGCCTCATCTGCCAACCTATTTTCCCCAGGCTTCCAGGGTCCCCCCTTTTGATGACCCGGTGTGTAGACAATAGCAATTTCTTCTTGCATCATCAGGTTGTCCAGTTTTAGTTAAATTAATTTCAGACCATCCTTTGTGGTTACTTTAAGTCTTCGAATTTGCAAAACTGCCATGCAGGCCTTCCCTGAGCTAGT
>NW_005368713.1:0-205 GCF_000412655.1 Myotis brandtii
TTCCAAAACTCAATCAGGATGATTCTAAAAATCTCAAAACGCCAATAACTATGGAAGAAAGTGACGCAGTCATTAAAAAGCTACCAGCAAACAAAAGCCCAGGTCCAGATGGCTTCACAGGGGAGTTTTATCAAACATTAAAGGAAGAACTAAAACATATCCTCCTCAGACTATTCTAAAAAATTCAAGAGGAAGGAACACTTCC
>NW_005368713.1:541-743 GCF_000412655.1 Myotis brandtii
AGGAATAGAAGGATCATACCTCAACATAATAAAAGCCATATATGACAAAACCACAGCCAACATCATACTCAATGGGCAAAAAACTAAAACCATTTCCCCTAAGGACAGGGACAAGACAGGGATGAACACTCTCACCACTTCTGTTCAACATAGTACTGGATATAATAGCCATTGTGATCAGACAAGAAAAAGAAATAAAAGG
>NW_005368714.1:0-2628 GCF_000412655.1 Myotis brandtii
TTCATGTACCAGTAGTGCACGGGAGTGCCTTTTCCTCTCATGTGCCAGTTCTGGTCGTTATTTTTTAAATAAAATATTTATCATTTTAAATTTAAAAAATGGTATCTTATTGTTTGTTGATTTACATTTTTTCTGATTACCAGGCAAGAATCAATCTCCCTAGTAAAAATATAAAATTTGTTAATCATGAATATTTGCACAAATTGAAATTTGTTTTATAGGAAAAGAGTAATTACCTATTATTAAATACTGCTGTAGGCTTACCTATCAGAATCTTCGCTCCCCATAACAGGAAGCTGCTGCTTATTAGTTTGTTCAACTTTGTTTTTCTGACTCCTTCCATCACTGTCATCAGCAGCAGCATTATACATGTTTCCTGACACTTTCCTTTCACTGCTTTTCTGCTTTTTTTCTTCTTCGACCTTTGATGAAAGTTTGATATTAAGGATATTGTTACTACCTTATTCATTAAAAATACTGTTTTTTCTTTAATTTTATCATTTGGCTTTTAGTTTAATTGCCATGACTTTAATCAATAAAAATATTTTGTGTGTTTAATTTTATCATTAGAGGTCATTGAAATTGTTGAAAATTCTGCTTCATTTTTGTTTCAGTAAAGAAGCAGAATTTTCCAAAATTTTTAAAAGAGCTGTCTTAATTTTGTGCTCCTATTCACATCACACCCACCTTTGTTACCTAACATCCCCCTTACCTACCCCACCCCATTTATCATCTAGCAACAGAGAAGTAAAAGGACAAAAAATGCAAAATGTGTCCTCTTCTGTCTTTCCCACCTGGGTCTTGCATTACCCACCAGATGATTCGACTGTGACATTGTGCATCAGTAACAAATAGGAAGCTATCCTCCTTCTGCAGGAAGCTATTCCTTCCCCTCTTGCCTTTTACAATTTTTTTTTCTTTAAGATCTTTGAGGGCATCAAAAAAGTGGTGGTATTCATAAAATATATGAACCACAGTTTACCACAGCACTGGAGTAGAGTGAAACCAATGGATTGTTGGTTAATGTATAATTCTGGAAAATGAGTAATGCTTCCCTAACGTCACATACAATCACTATAAAATCTTACAGCTAGAGGACATAGAAGTAGTTATCTACTTACTTTAGCCCATATTTACTGATAACGAAAATCAAGGTTTAATGATCTGTCCAAAGTTCCTAAAGATGCATTACCTACCATTTTATGGCACCAAAAGAAGAGATATCTTGTATAATAAAAACCTAATGCTAAGTGTCTGGTCATCTGGTTGGATATTCAACCAATCAAAGTGTAATATGCTAATGATATGCTAAAAGGCCATGCAACTGCTGTCTATGACGTTCATTGACCACCAGGGGCAGACAGTTGACCAGTTGACCAGTCTCTATAACATGCACTGACCACAGGGGGCAGATGTTCTGACCAGTAGGTTAGCTTGCTTCTGGGGTCCGGCCATTGGAACTGAGCGAGATGGGCCGGACACACCCTGGAGCCCTCCCACAGTTCCTCCCCAGCTGGCCAACCTCCTGTGTCCCTTCCTGGCCCCAGTCATGACCCAGTGGGGTGCCTCAGCCTGGCCTGCACGCTCTCGCAATCTGGGACCCCTCAGAGTATGTTGGAGAGCCGGTTTCAGCCCAATCCTGCAGGCCAGCTGAGGGACCCACTAGTGCACGGATTTGTGCACTGGGCCTCTCATAATTCTATAATGCTGAATCAGATAAATAAACAGAAAATTTTATTAAATTAACCAGGTAAAATAAGTATGACTTTTGAAAAGTAATTTAATGCCTTAGTGTAATGAGAAGGCTCATCCACTTTTTCTTATAAAGGAGCATAATGTCTCATTTTTTTTTCCATCTCAAAGCTCAGGTTCTCTTTTAGAGACAAATATTGAGTTTATGGCAAATAACTTATGTGACCTATATGATACACACATTTCAAAATGATAATTGCCATGCTTTTATTTTTGGAAGGTATTCTACATTTCTATATTTTTAATCTTTCAATTACATTTCACATTCAACATTTTGTATTAGTTTCAGTTGTGCCACATAGTGGTTAGACAATCAGATACTTCACAAAGTGATCCTCCTGATATTCCAAGTGCCCACTTGGCAGCATACATACTTATTACAATAATAGAGGCCCGGTGCATGAAATTCATGCACAGGGCGGTGGGTAACCTCAGCCCAGCCTGCAACCTCTCCAATCTGGGACCCATCAGGGGATGTCCTAAACCAGCAGTCGGACATCCCTCTCACAATCCGGGACCGCTGGTTCCCAACCACTCGCTAGCCTGCCTGCCTGATTGCCCCTAACCACTTCTGCCTGCCAGCCTGATTGCCCCCTATCCACTCCCCTGCCAGCCTGATTGACACCTTACTGCTCCCCTGTCAGCCCGTTCGCCCCCAACTGCCCTCCCCTGCCAGCCCGGCCCCCAACCCTGCCCTGTAGGCCTGGTCCCCCCCAACTGCCCCCCCTGCTGGCCTAGTTTCACCCAACTGCACCCCCCTGCCAGCCTGATTGCCCCTTACTGCCCCCCCCACCAGGGTTTGGTCGCTTCCAACTGCCCCCATCCCGCCAGCCTGGTCACCCCTAACTGCCCCCACTGGCCTGGTCACCCCTTACT
>NW_005368715.1:0-447 GCF_000412655.1 Myotis brandtii
TGAGGAAAGATTAGAGTCACCCCTAAGTATATTGAATGAATTTATTATTTCTCCCGTAGAGATTTTTAGATAAGGTCTTAAGCAATTAATGTCGCCTAATAATTTTTGAAAGACATTTAAGGTCTTAAGGCAATCCTTCCCTATTTCCACTGTTTGAGGCCTAATACATTGGTTTTCAATTATGGTTCCTAGATATTTGAAGAGCATTTCTCTCTGTACCTTTTCTGGAGCAATCTTTAAGCCCCATTTAGGGAGTTCCTTCTCTAATTGGGAAAACATTGCTAAAGTCTGCTTCTCCTGTGGGTTTGCTAAGAGCAAGTTATCCATCTCATCTAATAATAGACAAACATGTAAATTGACCATCCCTCTAATACGCTCACCAGCCAGTCAGGAGAGAATGCAAATTAACTCAACAAAGATGGAGGTTAATTTGCATACATAGGTGCC
>NW_005368716.1:0-4955 GCF_000412655.1 Myotis brandtii
GGAACGGAGGGTGTGCCGAAGGCCCCTTCTCCCAGCCCCTCACCCTCCCTGTCCCCCGCTCTGGCTGGCCCGGCGGCCGCAGTCCTGCGACCTGGAAGAGGCGATGATGGACGCGCTGGTGAGCAACAAGCCGGAGTTCGTGCGGCTCTTCGTGGACCACGGCGCGGACGTGGCCGACTTCCTGACCTACGGGCGGCTGCAGCAGCTGTACCGGGCCGTGGTGGCTGGGGTCCCTGAGGGAGGAGAGGGGGGACAGGGCCGGCCCCTGGATGAAGGTGGACAGCAGCACAGGCCCTGGGGTGGCTGGGGTCCCTGAGGGAGGAGAGGGGGGACAGGGCCGGCCCCTGGATGAAGGTGGACAGCAGCACAGGCCCTGGGGTGGCTGGGGTCCCTGAGGGAGGAGAGGGGGGACAGGGCCGGCCCCTGGATGAAGGTGGACAGCAGCACAGGCCCTGGGGTGGCTGGGGTCCCTGAGGGAGGAGAGGGGGGACAGGGCCGGCCCCTGGATGAAGGTGGACAGCAGCACAGGCCCTGGGGTGGCTGGGGTCCCTGAGGGAGGAGAGGGGGGACAGGGCCGGCCCCTGGATGAAGGTGGACAGCAGCACAGGCCCTGGGGTGGCTGGGGTCCCTGAGGGAGGAGAGGGGGGACAGGGCCGGCCCCTGGATGAAGGTGGACAGCAGCACAGGCCCTGGGGTGGCTGGGGTCCCTGAGGGAGGAGAGGGGGGACAGGGCCGGCCCCTGGATGAAGGTGGACAGCAGCACAGGCCCTGGGGTGGCTGGGGTCCCTGAGGGAGGAGAGGGGGGACAGGGCCGGCCCCTGGATGAAGGTGGACAGCAGCACAGGCCCTGGGGTGGCTGGGGTCCCTGAGGGAGGAGAGGGGGGACAGGGCCGGCCCCTGGATGAAGGTGGACAGCAGCACAGGCCCTGGGGTGGCTGGGGTCCCTGAGGGAGGAGAGGGGGGACAGGGCCGGCCCCTGGATGAAGGTGGACAGCAGCACAGGCCCTGGGGTGGCTGGGGTCCCTGAGGGAGGAGAGGGGGGACAGGGCCGGCCCCTGGATGAAGGTGGACAGCAGCACAGGCCCTGGGGTGGCTGGGGTCCCTGAGGGAGGAGAGGGGGGACAGGGCCGGCCCCTGGATGAAGGTGGACAGCAGCACAGGCCCTGGGGTGGCTGGGGTCCCTGAGGGAGGAGAGGGGGGACAGGGCCGGCCCCTGGATGAAGGTGGACAGCAGCACAGGCCCTGGGGTGGCTGGGGTCCCTGAGGGAGGAGAGGGGGGACAGGGCCGGCCCCTGGATGAAGGTGGACAGCAGCACAGGCCCTGGGGTGGCTGGGGTCCCTGAGGGAGGAGAGGGGGGACAGGGCCGGCCCCTGGATGAAGGTGGACAGCAGCACAGGCCCTGGGGTGGCTGGGGTCCCTGAGGGAGGAGAGGGGGGACAGGGCCGGCCCCTGGATGAAGGTGGACAGCAGCACAGGCCCTGGGGTGGCTGGGGTCCCTGAGGGAGGAGAGGGGGGACAGGGCCGGCCCCTGGATGAAGGTGGACAGCAGCACAGGCCCTGGGGTGGCTGGGGTCCCTGAGGGAGGAGAGGGGGGACAGGGCCGGCCCCTGGATGAAGGTGGACAGCAGCACAGGCCCTGGGGTGGCTGGGGTCCCTGAGGGAGGAGAGGGGGGACAGGGCCGGCCCCTGGATGAAGGTGGACAGCAGCACAGGCCCTGGGGTGGCTGGGGTCCCTGAGGGAGGAGAGGGGGGACAGGGCCGGCCCCTGGATGAAGGTGGACAGCAGCACAGGCCCTGGGGTGGCTGGGGTCCCTGAGGGAGGAGAGGGGGGACAGGGCCGGCCCCTGGATGAAGGTGGACAGCAGCACAGGCCCTGGGGTGGCTGGGGTCCCTGAGGGAGGAGAGGGGGGACAGGGCCGGCCCCTGGATGAAGGTGGACAGCAGCACAGGCCCTGGGGTGGCTGGGGTCCCTGAGGGAGGAGAGGGGGGACAGGGCCGGCCCCTGGATGAAGGTGGACAGCAGCACAGGCCCTGGGGTGGCTGGGGTCCCTGAGGGAGGAGAGGGGGGACAGGGCCGGCCCCTGGATGAAGGTGGACAGCAGCACAGGCCCTGGGGTGGCTGGGGTCCCTGAGGGAGGAGAGGGGGGACAGGGCCGGCCCCTGGATGAAGGTGGACAGCAGCACAGGCCCTGGGGTGGCTGGGGTCCCTGAGGGAGGAGAGGGGGGACAGGGCCGGCCCCTGGATGAAGGTGGACAGCAGCACAGGCCCTGGGGTGGCTGGGGTCCCTGAGGGAGGAGAGGGGGGACAGGGCCGGCCCCTGGATGAAGGTGGACAGCAGCACAGGCCCTGGGGTGGCTGGGGTCCCTGAGGGAGGAGAGGGGGGACAGGGCCGGCCCCTGGATGAAGGTGGACAGCAGCACAGGCCCTGGGGTGGCTGGGGTCCCTGAGGGAGGAGAGGGGGGACAGGGCCGGCCCCTGGATGAAGGTGGACAGCAGCACAGGCCCTGGGGTGGCTGGGGTCCCTGAGGGAGGAGAGGGGGGACAGGGCCGGCCCCTGGATGAAGGTGGACAGCAGCACAGGCCCTGGGGTGGCTGGGGTCCCTGAGGGAGGAGAGGGGGGACAGGGCCGGCCCCTGGATGAAGGTGGACAGCAGCACAGGCCCTGGGGTGGCTGGGGTCCCTGAGGGAGGAGAGGGGGGACAGGGCCGGCCCCTGGATGAAGGTGGACAGCAGCACAGGCCCTGGGGTGGCTGGGGTCCCTGAGGGAGGAGAGGGGGGACAGGGCCGGCCCCTGGATGAAGGTGGACAGCAGCACAGGCCCTGGGGTGGCTGGGGTCCCTGAGGGAGGAGAGGGGGGACAGGGCCGGCCCCTGGATGAAGGTGGACAGCAGCACAGGCCCTGGGGTGGCTGGGGTCCCTGAGGGAGGAGAGGGGGGACAGGGCCGGCCCCTGGATGAAGGTGGACAGCAGCACAGGCCCTGGGGTGGCTGGGGTCCCTGAGGGAGGAGAGGGGGGACAGGGCCGGCCCCTGGATGAAGGTGGACAGCAGCACAGGCCCTGGGGTGGCTGGGGTCCCTGAGGGAGGAGAGGGGGGACAGGGCCGGCCCCTGGATGAAGGTGGACAGCAGCACAGGCCCTGGGGTGGCTGGGGTCCCTGAGGGAGGAGAGGGGGGACAGGGCCGGCCCCTGGATGAAGGTGGACAGCAGCACAGGCCCTGGGGTGGCTGGGGTCCCTGAGGGAGGAGAGGGGGGACAGGGCCGGCCCCTGGATGAAGGTGGACAGCAGCACAGGCCCTGGGGTGGCTGGGGTCCCTGAGGGAGGAGAGGGGGGACAGGGCCGGCCCCTGGATGAAGGTGGACAGCAGCACAGGCCCTGGGGTGGCTGGGGTCCCTGAGGGAGGAGAGGGGGGACAGGGCCGGCCCCTGGATGAAGGTGGACAGCAGCACAGGCCCTGGGGTGGCTGGGGTCCCTGAGGGAGGAGAGGGGGGACAGGGCCGGCCCCTGGATGAAGGTGGACAGCAGCACAGGCCCTGGGGTGGCTGGGGTCCCTGAGGGAGGAGAGGGGGGACAGGGCCGGCCCCTGGATGAAGGTGGACAGCAGCACAGGCCCTGGGGTGGCTGGGGTCCCTGAGGGAGGAGAGGGGGGACAGGGCCGGCCCCTGGATGAAGGTGGACAGCAGCACAGGCCCTGGGGTGGCTGGGGTCCCTGAGGGAGGAGAGGGGGGACAGGGCCGGCCCCTGGATGAAGGTGGACAGCAGCACAGGCCCTGGGGTGGCTGGGGTCCCTGAGGGAGGAGAGGGGGGACAGGGCCGGCCCCTGGATGAAGGTGGACAGCAGCACAGGCCCTGGGGTGGCTGGGGTCCCTGAGGGAGGAGAGGGGGGACAGGGCCGGCCCCTGGATGAAGGTGGACAGCAGCACAGGCCCTGGGGTGGCTGGGGTCCCTGAGGGAGGAGAGGGGGGACAGGGCCGGCCCCTGGATGAAGGTGGACAGCAGCACAGGCCCTGGGGTGGCTGGGGTCCCTGAGGGAGGAGAGGGGGGACAGGGCCGGCCCCTGGATGAAGGTGGACAGCAGCACAGGCCCTGGGGTGGCTGGGGTCCCTGAGGGAGGAGAGGGGGGACAGGGCCGGCCCCTGGATGAAGGTGGACAGCAGCACAGGCCCTGGGGTGGCTGGGGTCCCTGAGGGAGGAGAGGGGGGACAGGGCCGGCCCCTGGATGAAGGTGGACAGCAGCACAGGCCCTGGGGTGGCTGGGGTCCCTGAGGGAGGAGAGGGGGGACAGGGCCGGCCCCTGGATGAAGGTGGACAGCAGCACAGGCCCTGGGGTGGCTGGGGTCCCTGAGGGAGGAGAGGGGGGACAGGGCCGGCCCCTGGATGAAGGTGGACAGCAGCACAGGCCCTGGGGTGGCTGGGGTCCCTGAGGGAGGAGAGGGGGGACAGGGCCGGCCCCTGGATGAAGGTGGACAGCAGCACAGGCCCTGGGGTGGCTGGGGTCCCTGAGGGAGGAGAGGGGGGACAGGGCCGGCCCCTGGATGAAGGTGGACAGCAGCACAGGCCCTGGGGTGGCTGGGGTCCCTGAGGGAGGAGAGGGGGGACAGGGCCGGCCCCTGGATGAAGGTGGACAGCAGCACAGGCCCTGGGGTGGCTGGGGTCCCTGAGGGAGGAGAGGGGGGACAGGGCCGGCCCCTGGATGAAGGTGGACAGCAGCACAGGCCCTGGGGTGGCTGGGGTCCCTGAGGGAGGAGAGGGGGACAGGGCCGGCCCTGGACGAAGGTGGGCAGCAGCCAGGTGCTGGGGAGGGCCCGGGACACCAGCCCCCGGGGGCACTCCCGGGCCGTCACGGGCTCACTGGGTCGTGGAGGCTGACCCTGACCTTCCAGCTAATGAGGCAGAGCCGCGCGGTAAACATTTGCCCGGAGGCCGGCGCGTGATGGAAGCGCACAGTCTGGCCT
>NW_005368717.1:0-863 GCF_000412655.1 Myotis brandtii
GTGTGCCCATGGTGGATTAGCAGTGGGGCCCAGTGTGCCCATGGTGGGTGTGCAGTGGGGTCCAGTGTGCCCATGGTGGGTTAGCAGTGGGGTCCAGTGTGCCCATGGTGGGCTGGCAGTGGGGTCCTGTGTGCCTATGGTGGGCTGGCAGTGGGGCCCAGTGTGCCCATGGTGGGTTGGCAGTGAGTCGTACATTAATTATTTCAGAAGAGGAACGTGCTCTTTAATTCAGGCCTGGGAATCGCCCGTCGCCCCTGCAGTGTGGTTTAGAAGTTGGCACTTCACTAAATCTTTCCCAGTTGCTCTGTCGGCCTGTCCTGAGCACAGAAGGACCGGGAGGGCTGCTCAATGTCTTGGTTGATCAGAAAAGCGAGTGTGCTGGGAGGAGCACACATTGAGGTGCGTGTTTAAAGTTCAGTGTCTCCGTCATCTTACGTGGAACGGTTTGAGAATTCCCCTGAAGTGACTGATGGACCCTAAGCAGACACTGTGAGCACATCGATCACGTCTGATCAGGACAGAAAAGCAGGAGTAAAATAAGGGAAGAACTCACTTTCATTTCAGATGCTCAGAGCAGATTTCACGTGGATGACTCGCCTTTACAAACATGCAGCAAACGTATAGCCTTTGATTTTATCGTTGGGGGAGGAGGGATCATCTGCTCTCTGCTGCCGTGGGTGTGTGTGTGCATGAAATAATATTTTGCTTTAATTTTTAAAATTAAGCTTAGGAGAAAGGCTTCTGATGTCAGTCATTTGATAGAGAAAGGATTACGAGTTCCCTCCCTCCCCCCTCTCTCCTTTCCTTCCTTCTTAGAACAATATTTTACATTTGTATGCTGCTTTACTTGTCTTTGTTTGTTT
>NW_005368718.1:0-813 GCF_000412655.1 Myotis brandtii
TTTCTTCACTTAACTGATTATGACACAAATGTCAGCTGTTTGGAATTCTTCTACATCAGAAATAAGGATTCTTTACTTACGGACTTGGTTGAATGCTCTGTAATCAATACAAAACAGCTTTTTTCTCATTGGATTTGCTCCAGCGAGACTGTGTGTGTGTGGGTCAGTTATGACTTCAAAATACAGAGGCAGCATGATATCAAAATCTATAACAATAGGTGTAATAAATAGGATAAATAGATCTCTCTTAATCCTGCTTACTTTGAGGATTTATCAAGCAAGCTTTCAGTTAATACGTTTTAGTGACAGGTTAAACATAGGGAATTTAAAGAGAAATCATATGTGGAAAGAGAACACAAGGTGGGGTATGTATTACTATGTAACTTGTGTTACATCAGTGTTTTACCATTGGCAGACTTCCTCACCTCAGCAGGGAAGGAGGGGAAGCAGTTTACGGAAAGTGGGTGGCTGGACCCATTGGGAGGGTACCCTAGAGATACAATGAGAACAGAAGGTCTAGAAAGCTGAACTATAAGGGAAGAGGTTTTGGAACTGCTTTCCAGGTTTTGTTCTTTTATTCTTCCCTTGAACTCAGTACTATCCTTTTAAAACATACATATATTTGTTTTATTGATTTCAGAGAGGAAAGAAGAGAGAGAAATATCAGTGAGAGAGAATCATTGATCAGCTGCCTCCTGCAAGCCCCACACTGGGGGTTGAGCCCACAACCTGGGCACGTGCGCACATCAGGAATGGAACCATGATCTCTGGGTTCGTAGGTCAACCCTCAACCACTGAGCCATGCCAGCTGGG
>NW_005368719.1:0-435 GCF_000412655.1 Myotis brandtii
TTATTTCTTCAAATAGGTTTTCTATTCCTTGCTCAGCCTCCTCTCCTTCTGGCACCCCTATTATGTAGATGTTTTGTTTCGTGTTGTCCCAGAGCTCCCTTAAACACTTCTCCTGCTTTTTAATTTTTTTTTCCCAGTTGCCTCTCTGCTTAGGTGTATTTTTCTACCTTGTCTTGTAACTTGCTGTTTTGGCCCTCAGCTTCTTCTAGTCCACTGTTGAAATCTTCCATTGTTTTCTTTATTGCAGCTATGTCATTCTTCATTTCCTCTTGGTTCTTACCCGTGTTGGTGAATTTCTCATCCAGATGTTTGAGCATTCATATAACTATTACTCTGAATTCTTTCTCTGAAAATTGATTGCCTCCATTTCATTTAGTTCCTTTTCTTATTCCCCCTTTCCTTTCATTTGGGGGTTGTTTCTTTGTCTTACCATTT
>NW_005368719.1:539-863 GCF_000412655.1 Myotis brandtii
GGTGCAGTCTCTCAGGTCTCCTGGGTTGGATGTTCTACAGAGGCCCCCTATCTGAGATATTTGTGTTCTCCTGATGTAGGTGGGTTCTGAATGTTATTGTCCCATTTGTGGATGGAATCTCCTCTCAGGCTGTCTGATTATGTAGTTCGCTCCCTACCACGTCATGCTGACTGAACAGCACAAAATACAACACAACAAGACATGACACAGGAGGAATAGAACATGAATGTACAAAAGACACCTACAACCCCAAATAAAAGTTAGTACCAGAGAAGAGAGAATTAGGAAAGAGAAAAGAGCAACAATAGTAGTGAGAAAAAAAAA
>NW_005368720.1:0-489 GCF_000412655.1 Myotis brandtii
GTCCTCTCTCTTTGTTTCTTGATGAGTCTAGCTAATGTTTTATCAATTTTTTAATTAAATATTTATTGTTCAGATTATTACTGTTGTTCCTCTTCCCCCCCCATAGCTCCCCTCCACCTGGTTCCCCTCCTACGCTCTGCCCTCACCCCCCACCACTGTCCTCAATCATAGGTGCACAATTTTTGTCCAGTCTCTTCCCGCATCCCCCACACCCCTTTCTCCCCCAAGAATAGTCAGTCCACTCCCTTTCTATACCTCTGATTCTATTATAATCACCAGTTTATTCTGATCATCAGATTATTTATTCACTTGATTTTTAGATTCACTTGTTGATGGATGTGTATTTGTTGTTCCTAATTTGTATCTTTAACTTTTTCTTCTTCTTCCTCTTCTTAAAAAAGGATACCTAGCATTTCATATAATACTGGTTAAGTGGTGATGAACCCCTTTACCTTTTCCTTATCTGTGAAGCTCTTTTTCTGACCTTCA
>NW_005368721.1:0-583 GCF_000412655.1 Myotis brandtii
GAGGTGGACGGTCCTGAGAGGCCGTTTCATGGTCTTGACCCAGAGGAAGGGAGCCGCCCAGCCGGGAGGGCCGGCCGCCCCTGCTGTGGGGCACGGGGTTAGTTTGTCCCCCGATTTTCTGAACTTAGAAAAAATGTGAAACCACATACATTTAAAGAGTCCAGTGGGGTCCGGCTGGTGTGGTTGAGCATTGACCTATGAACTAGAAGGTCATGGTTCGATTCCAGTCAAGGGCACAGGCCGGGTTACGAGCTCGATCCCCAGTGTGGGGCGTGCAGGAGGCAGCCGATCGATGCTTCTCTCTCATTGATGTTTCTCTCTCTCCCTGCCCCTTCCTCTCTGAAATCAATAAAAATATATTAAAAAAGAATAAAGGCGGGCACATGGAGGCTGTGCGTCGGCCACCGGAAGAGGTCCCAGGAGACAGCACCAGCCATGGGGTCCCACGGGGGTGTCGGCCCCCATGCCGGTCACACAATCTTCCCTTCTCCCTGCACTGCGGAGTGTCAGTGTCCCTCAAAATGGTTTGAATTGGGGGTGAGCCCCCATCTTGTGGCATGAGTGTCGCACACAGTGCCCGAGG
>NW_005368722.1:0-1593 GCF_000412655.1 Myotis brandtii
GGGTACAGTGTCCTGGGGGGACAGTGTCCTGGGGGGGAACAGTGTCCTGGGGGAGACAGTGTCCTGGGGCCCCTCCTGCGTCTGCTCAGCCAGCGCCCCGGGGCTCGGTTTTCTCTGACTCACCTTCTCCTCCGTCCTCACGTCCTGTCCGCCCCTGACCAGGCTGCCGCCTGCATTCCGTCCCCGATGACATCACACGCTGATGAGCCCGACCTGGTCACACCTGCGGGTCCCTTTGCCATTCAGGTGACATCACAGGGGCTGGGGGCTGGGACGTGGACGTCTCTGGGGACATTGTTCTGTCACATGGGGATCGGGGCGTCTTGGGGGACAGTGTTCTGTCACATGGGGATCGGGGCGTCTTGGGGGACAGTGTTCTGTCACATGGGATCGGGGCGTCTTGGGGGACATTGTTCTGTCACATGGGGATCGGGGCGTCTTGGGGGACAGTGTTCTGTCACATGGGGATCGGGGCGTCTTGGGGGACAGTGTTCTGTCACATGGGGATCGGGGCGTCTTGGGGGACAGTGTTCTGTCACATGGGGATCGGGGCGTCTTGGGGGACAGTGTTCTGTCACATGGGGATCGGGGCGTCTTGGGGGACAGTGTTCTGTCACATGGGGATCGGGGCGTCTTGGGGGACAGTGTTCTGTCACATGGGATCGGGGCGTCTTGGGGGACATTGTTCTGTCACATGGGGATCGGGGCGTCTTGGGGGACAGTGTTCTGTCACATGGGGATCGGGGCGTCTTGGGGGACAGTGTTCTGTCACATGGGGATCGGGGCGTCTTGGGGGACAGTGTTCTGTCACATGGGGATCGGGGCGTCTTGGGGGACAGTGTTCTGTCACATGGGGATCGGGGCGTCTTGGGGGACAGTGTTCTGTCACATGGGGATCGGGGCGTCTTGGGGGACAGTGTTCTGTCACATGGGATCGGGGCGTCTTGGGGGACATTGTTCTGTCACATGGGGATCGGGGCGTCTTGGGGGACAGTGTTCTGTCACATGGGGATCGGGGCGTCTTGGGGGACAGTGTTCTGTCACATGGGGATCGGGGCGTCTTGGGGGACAGTGTTCTGTCACATGGGGATCGGGGCGTCTTGGGGGACAGTGTTCTGTCACATGGGGATCGGGGCGTCTTGGGGGACAGTGTTCTGTCACATGGGGATCGGGGCGTCTTGGGGGACAGTGTTCTGTCACATGGGATCGGGGCGTCTTGGGGGACATTGTTCTGTCACATGGGGATCGGGGCGTCTTGGGGGACAGTGTTCTGTCACATGGGGATCGGGGCGTCTTGGGGGACAGTGTTCTGTCACATGGGGATCGGGGCGTCTTGGGGGACAGTGTTCTGTCACATGGGGATCGGGGCGTCTTGGGGGACAGTGTTCTGTCACATGGGGATCGGGGCGTCTTGGGGGACAGTGTTCTGTCACATGGGGATCGGGGCGTCTTGGGGGACAGTGTTCTGTCACATGGGATCGGGGCGTCTTGGGGGACATTGTTCTGTCACATGGGGATCGGGGCGTCTTGGGGGACAGTGTTCTGTCACATGGGGATCGGGGCGTCTTGGGGGACAGTGTTCTGTCACATGGG
>NW_005368722.1:4660-4923 GCF_000412655.1 Myotis brandtii
AGACCACAGAGCTGAGCTGGTCCCCGGAAGGAAGCCCCTTGTTCAGGTCCTGCCCCAGCTGCTCCGGGCGCTGGTACCCGGGGTCCCTCCTGTACACGTACTTGGGGGCCATTCCTGGGACTCGGGGTCCCTCCTGTACAGAGACTTGGGGGGCCATTCCTGGGACTCAGGGCCCCCCCCCACTAGGCCTGTCTCCACCCCCACCCGCAGGTGCTGGCCGACCAGCCACCCAAGGGGCTTCAGTCAAGCTTTGGGCTGTTGCA
>NW_005368723.1:0-566 GCF_000412655.1 Myotis brandtii
CTTGACCGGAATCGAACTAGACCTCCCCTTTCTCTTCCGCACATGGAGATAACGTTGGTTTCTGCTTTATCGCCCTGTAGTCAAGGGGTCATTAAAGAAGAAAACCCAGAAAACTGGAGTTGCATGTGCTGTGAGGGAGAGAGCAGATCATGGCTTCTAAACATACCTCCTCCCTCAGAAAACTCAGACAGGGCACCTCAGACCGCAGGGAGCGAGGGCCAGAAAAGGAGTGAGAGAGAGAGAGAGAGAGAGGGGGGTGGGCAAGGCCCTGACCCCGAGCTGCCTGGGGAAGGCGGTCGGCCTGCCCGAGGTCCACCCCTCTGTGGCCGTGCCAGGTCGGAAGCCCATTGGCTTTGATGAGAAAACAGACCTGGGGCCTGGGAGAGGGTCCATTTCAAGGAGCCATTGATCCACGGAGGCAGGACCTGGGTCACACCCTCCCTCGTCCTGGGTTATGGAGTCGCCCAGGAGGGACGAGTTCTATTTGCAGCAACTAGAGCGGTGCACTGGGGCCCTCAGGGTGTCCCTGAGGCCAGCTTGCGCCCTCTCCCAGTCTGGACCCCTCG
>NW_005368724.1:0-722 GCF_000412655.1 Myotis brandtii
TGACCTCCTGGACCGCGGCCGACATGGCAGCTCAGATGACCTGGCGCAAGTTGGTCTTTGCCCCTGATCCTGATTTTTGGAAGGTCACCTTGGAGAGCTGGTGCGTGCACCACCTCCACGTTTACCTGGAAAATGGGAAGGAGATGCTTCCTCGAGCAGGTACCAGGGTGAGGCCTCCGGAGCAGGGCATCTGTAGGTTGAGGCTGGCTTCCCACGAAGAGGATGGAAATGGGATCCCTGTCGGAATGGGCTCTCCTGGTCGGACAGGAGTCCTGCAGCTTATTCAGTGACTCGCGCTCCAGCCCACCTTTCACTAACGGTCAACCCAGAGATCCAGCCCCTCCCGGAAATGACCACTATGCTCCCCGGGATCTTGGACTGCAAAAGGTTTGGGCGCCTGACTCCAGGTCTTCCCAGTCATTCAGCCTCCAACTAAGTGATGACATTAGTCTGTGTCCCCCCTAGAGACCTGGAGACTCCCACCCTAGGGTCCTGCCCTGGTTCTGGGTGTTTACAAGAATTGGGAGGTTATCTCCCCGCTCCTATCCAGGCTGGTGTGTGGGCTGTGTGCTCCTCCCCCCACCCCAAGGGTCCTGTCCATTCTCAGGATGGTCACATGAGCGCTGCTTGAGTGTCCCATGGTGGATACAAAGTTCCTGCATTTTCTCCCCTCCCCTCAGACCCCCCAAAGGCACATGTGACCCACCACCCCGTCTCTGCCC
>NW_005368725.1:0-857 GCF_000412655.1 Myotis brandtii
AACATTTTACCATCTTCCAAATCAAAAAGCATTTAATGTACATTGATTTTATTTGGTTATAATTATAATAACAATATAGATAATTACCATGAATTGAGAACTTACGATGTGCCAAGTCTTGTCATTATTTTATATAATTCCCATAATAATCATTTGAGATAGCTATTATTACTATCCCCATTGTGCAGATGAGGAAACTGAGTTTTGGAGCAGTTGATGAAATTGTTCCAACTTCCATAGCTAGTGTATTGTGGAGTCTGACCCAGTGCCACCTGATTCCACAGTCTGCACACTTAACTCCCAGGTTGTGCTGATTTCCCATCCTCACACAGGGGTAGAGCGATTATGATCATTATCTCAACCTTACAGATGAGATAATGTGGATTACTTATACTGTGAGGATAATAATGGTAATGATAGTGAAACTGAGGCTGAGAAAGTTTAAGTGATTTGACCAAGAACACACAGCTAGCACATTCTTCCGAATCTAAGACACATGTGGACCATTTCTTAACAAACTTATTAAATGGTAGTTGCATATTGAAAAATATTCTTCATATTTATATTTTGCCTCTACATTATCTTTGATTTTTTTCTTCTAATATTTTCTTCTGTTTTTTTTTCTAATATCTTCTTAATTTCTGCTTTTAACTAATGGGTCCTTCATAATTTTTCCTCCTATCTTCGAACTCTAAAGATGCATGTCTTACTCTTCTTTCTTCTAAACACACATTTTTCAGAAGTTGGTCTTGCTTGCTCTAGTTTCCAAATGAATATAACAACCTTGTCCTATAGCTATCTCATGCTGACTCTCAAATAAATATTTCTAGGCCTGAATTCTTATTTCATTTTCAGCC
>NW_005368726.1:0-532 GCF_000412655.1 Myotis brandtii
CTTTCGTCAGCTTCCTATTCACGATGGAAACACAAATCAATAAGTTCCCCAAATCACAGCACCGCGGGGCGGCCCTGGCGCAGAGATACCCCGGGGGGTGAGTTTGATTTGGGTTCACCCCTCGCGGCATATGCACATTTGTAAAATGCGTTCGGATGGAAAGGGACCCCGAAAGCAGCTCTCAGAAGAGTGCGATCGGAGCGCTTCCTACATATGAGATGTTGCCCTGAGCATTGGAATGTATTATGTGATTTAATCCTCACAGCAGCTCTATAAGGCAAGTAGTGGGTATTACCGCTGGTCTGAAAGGGAAGACGCCCAGGTGCAGATGGGCAAACTAGCTTCCCCGACGTGAAATAAAAACATCAAAGGACTTTCTTTCTAGCCCAAGTGAGGCACCAAAGAAAATCTCTGCAAAAGGACATTAAACTGAAGATGATCTGGAACGAGATAATGCTCGCACAACATTGGATTCTAAGTGCTAAAAGTGTATATGACCTGTACACTTGAAAACGGTTTCAAATGGTACATT
>NW_005368727.1:0-507 GCF_000412655.1 Myotis brandtii
GGTCGACCCCTTCCAACTCTCCCATCCACACTCGTGTTGTATGCTTGTTTTGTCTATCTCTTTTCGTTTTAAGTCAACTTAGCAGTATACGTGCACGCCTTTTGTTGTCCTGTTTCTCTTACCCTTTTCCTGCTTTAGATTGTACCTATTCTGTCTTTTTACCCCCTGTCAAAATTTCACCCTACTTATATATCCTATTCCCAATCCACTGCTCTAAATACTTATACACCTCTCCCCTATCTTTCTTCACTACACAATTTTTTTCCTTTATCTTTCTATTGTTTTGTTGCTGTTTGCTTGATTGTTGAGTATATTGTTTTTTTTCTTTTTCTTTTTCTTTTTTTTTTTTTTAGGATTGCTTGTGAGGTTGTTTTGCTTTTTTTTTTTCTGCTGGTCCCCCCCCTCCCTCGGTTATTTTTGTGCTTCTGTTTTCCCTTGACCACTTGATATTATAGGTTGTTTGTAGATCACATTCATTTCCAGGGATCTGTTGCTGGAATTTGTTGG
>NW_005368728.1:0-985 GCF_000412655.1 Myotis brandtii
TAAAATGTTAGTGCATCCATTCATTCTATGTATGTTACGCAACTGTTAAAGAGAATAAAAGCGACTGGCGGTATGGAGTGATCCCAAGATGCATTGGCGAGAGAGGGGAGTAGAGTGAACATCAGTGACGAAGAGTGTGTGGCCGTTTGTAACAACAACGAAAGGGAGGGTGTGTGATACGTAGCCACTTGCACAAGCTGTGGAGACGATCATTGTGGAGACGATCTCTAAGAAGACTGTCACTGCGGTCATTGTGTTCTATTGGAAATTTGTCTTTTTCTTAAGGATTTTTATGAGTTTTTGCGTTAATTATCCTTTGTCAACTAGATGTCCTACAAATTTTCCTCACCTGGTGTCAGCCACAGTGATTAGGAAACCCAGCAGGGGTGCGAAGCAGGCGTGGCCACTCTTCGCTGGCTTTTTGTCTCTCAAGCATTATTTGGCCATTTTCAAGCATTTTTTTTTTTTTATTGTGAAGTACGTCAAGATCACACGTGACATTTATTTACCCACTCTATTGTAGGTGAACATTTGTGTGGTTTCTGGCCTCCTGCCATGATAGATATTGCTGCCGGGAACATTCTTACACGTTCCTGGTACACAGGGCTGCACATTTTCCTAGGCCATCAGTTCGCAAATGTTTTGGTCTCAGGACAGCTTTCCACTTTAACAAATTAGGGAGGACTCCAAAGAACTTTTGGTTATGTTGATTTTTCTGTACTGATATTTATCATTAAAATGGCCATCATATTAGCTATTAAAACTGATAACTTTTTAACTTATTTATTTATTCATAGCAACCCACTATACACATAGTTACCATATTTTATGAAACATAGCTATATTTTCCAAAATAAAAAAAATATTTTTTACTTTTCCAAAATAAAAAAAAAGAGTGACGTTGTTTTAGAGCATTTTAACAAATCTCTTTAATGACTGATTTAGAAGACAGCTGAATTCTCTTATCTGGTTCTGTATTCAATCT
>NW_005368729.1:0-556 GCF_000412655.1 Myotis brandtii
TGGCACCCTCTGCTCACACCCACTGATGGTGCCAAGCAATCAGGGCCAGCGGTACGCACCGGCAGCAGGTACAAATGGTTGCTAAGATGCCGGCAGCGGGTGTGAGCAGGGCCTTCGCTGGCAGTGGGTGCGAGCAGTGACTGCCAGCTCCTATCGGCCCTCAGGAGCAGGGGGAGGCGGAGAAGCCCTGAGGGGCGACTGGGGCCTGTGTTGGCAGCAGGTATGAGTGCTGGACGGGACTGCAGCACACAGGAGCAAAGAATTTTCAGTAACCACCAGAGGCTCACCCCGATGATAGTGACCGGTGCCCTGCCTTGGTCTGGTGCCCCCACTCACCAGTTCCACCATCCCGCCTTGGCCGATGTCCGCCATGTTCGGTGCTCTGCTGCCTGCTACCAGTGCCCACCATGTTCCACACATGCTCACTGGTGGTCAGTGCACGTTATAGAGGCCAGTTTTCTGGTTGTTTGATTTTTCTGCCATTTGGCCTATTTGCATATTAAGGTTTTATATATATAGATAAGCTTAATAAGTAATTGTTTCATTTCCCTCCTTC
>NW_005368730.1:0-506 GCF_000412655.1 Myotis brandtii
GCATAAGTATGTGTGTAAGCATAAGTATGTGTGTATGCATAAGTATTGTGTGTATATGTGCAAGTGTTTAAGCATAAGTATGTGGGCAAGCATGAGTATGTGTGTATGTGTGCAAGTGTGTAAGCATAAGGAAGTGTGCAAGCATAAGTATTTGTGTATATGTGCAAGTGTGTAAGCATAAGTATGTGTGTAAGCATAAGTATGTGTGTATTTGTGTGCAAGCATAAGTATGTGTGTATATGTGCAAGTGTGTAAGCATAAGTATGTGTGCAAGCATAAGTATGTGTGTATTTGTGTGCAAGCATAAGTATGTGTGTATATGTGCAAGTGTGTAAGCATAAGTATGTGTATGTGTGTATGTGTACATGTGTGTATACGTGTTTATGAATATGTGTGTGTTATATATATAAGTGTGTGTATGTGTTACTGTGTGTGAGTGTAAGTGTGTGTATATGTGTGTGTGGGTGTTCCTGTGTTAAGGGATAGATGGAGACAGCTGGCAGGGT
>NW_005368731.1:0-858 GCF_000412655.1 Myotis brandtii
TCCAGATTCTGCTGCCTGCCACAGCGAACACCAAACTTTGTCACTGAAGTTCTGGAATTTTTGGAAACATCTACAAAGTCAGGATCAACACCAAAACAACAACAAACCCCACAACTCACTGGCACCAAGAGTAAACTAAGGCAGGCATTTTATAGAGGGGAGACAAAATTTGAAGAGGTGGCCAGGATGGGAGGTAAGTTTTTCTGGTTTTTGTTTGTTTTAGCTTTTTCCCCTCTGTTTCTGGAGCTGGGCTCAGCTGCAGAACAGTAGTGACAGTTAAAAATGCAACAGATCCTTTAACCACTAGATGGCAATCGTGAGGATATTTTTAAGACAATTTACTGAATGTGGTTGATGGCAATGGTGTCCTTTTCATGATTAAAAGAGGTATGGAAATTTAATACTATTTAGATACTAGAGGCCCGGTGCACAACATTCATGCACTGCGGTGCAGTCTGGGACCCCTCTGGGGATGTCTGACTGCCAGTTTAGGTTCGCTCCCCACTAGGCCAGCAGGTGGACATCCCCGGAGGGGTCCTTAGCACTGTCATGGAGGTGGGAGAGGCTCCCACCACCGCTGCTGCGCAGTGAGCCCTGCTTCTGGCTGAGCGGCCACCCCCTGTGGGAGCGCACTGACTACCAGGGGGCAGCTCCTGCATTGAGCGTCTGCCCCTGGTGGTCAGTGCACATCATAGCAACCAGTCATTCTGCTGTTTGGTTGATTTGCATAGTGGCCTTTTATTATATAGGATTCATTAGAAAAAGCAGCAATCGGAGTACACCCTGTCTTTAGCAAAATGGACTAACTCCATATGAACAAAAAATTCTTTTTTTTAAAATTAAATCTTTATTGTTCAG
>NW_005368732.1:0-748 GCF_000412655.1 Myotis brandtii
GCTGTTTATTTTGATGTAGTCCCATTTGTTTACTTTCACCTTAGTTTCCATTGCCACAGGGGCTGTATCAGTAAAGATATTGCTACTACAAATGTCTGCTATTTTGCTGCCTATGGATTCCTCTAGTATTTTTATGGTTTCCCGTCTTACATTTAAGTCCTTTATCTATTTTGAGTTTATTTTTTGTGTATGGTGTAAGTTGGTGGTCTAGTTTCATTTTTTTGCATGATCCTTTCCAATTTTCCCAACACCATTTATTGAAGAGACTGCCTTGACTCCATTGTATGCTCTTGCCTCCTTTGTCAAATATTGAGCATAATGGCTTGGTTCCATTTCTGGGTTCTCTGTTCTGTTCCACTGGTCTACATGTCTGTTCTTGTGCCAGTACCAGGCAATTTTGAGAATAGTGGCTTTGTAGTATGGCTTGATATATGGTATTGTGATCCCTCAACTTTGTTCTTTTTTCTCAATCTTGCTGCAGCTATTTGGGGTCTTTTTTAAATTCCAGATGAATTTTGGAGTTTGTTCTAGGTCTTTGAAGTATGCCATTGGTATATTAATGGGGATTGCATTGAATTTATAGATTGCTTTAGGTAGTATGGACATTTTAATGATGTTGGTTCTACCAATCCATGAACATGGCATATTCTTCCATTTGTTCATGTCTTCCTCTACCTCTTTTTTCAGCATCTTGAAATTTTCTGAGTATAAGCCCTTTACCTCCTTGGTTAAATTTATTCCTAGGTAT
>NW_005368733.1:0-793 GCF_000412655.1 Myotis brandtii
TTAGCCAAGAGTGATGGCAGTGTGACAGAGGAGAGTCGCTGAATCAATAACTATTTCCGAATTTGAATAAATAAAAGTTGGTAATGAATTTTATGTAATTGGTGGAGTAAATGCTGTGGTGCCCCACCCAAGTCCCCTCTACTGGACCAGCACTGTTTAAGCTGTTTGCTAGGCTCACAGCCAATTTCTTCTACAGAGAAATTCAAGAAGCTGCTTGGAAGTTAGATACCACCCTTCATTCTTCATACCCACACCCTAAGCCAGTGACTGGCAGTTTCCAAAGGACTGTCACCCTTGACACAGAATGTCTTCTGTAGCCAAGTCCCTGTCTCAGTCTCCACTTCTAGGAAACCCAAAATAAGGTAGCTGGGCAATTGGCAAAAGACAGATATTTCCAGAATGATTCTCATTCTCCTGGCCAATGTAACTTTTGCACAGACAGTAGAGCTGGTTATGAAGATTATAGATGTGAGTTCATTTTGGAACTTAGTTTGAGACCCATATAAGCCAACCAAGTGGAGATGTCACGTTGTTGCTTAGCTATAGATGACTCTAGACTAGTGGTCGGCAAACTGCGGCTCGCGAGCCACATGCGACTCTTTGGCCCCTTGAATGTGGCTCTTCGACAAAATACCACGTGCGGGCGTGCATGTACAGTGCGAATGAAACTTCATGGCCCATGTGCAGAAGTCGGTATTTTGTGGAAGAGCCACACTCAAGGGGGGGCCAAAGAGACCACTGCTCTAGACCTCTGAAAGGAAAGGAAATAATAGATTGTATAGCTGTCAAAAAG
>NW_005368734.1:0-822 GCF_000412655.1 Myotis brandtii
GGCATATGAATGAAGTGATGTTGGAATTAATTTAATGCTATTTAGCATTGCGTACGTAAAGCTGATGGTTTATAAGTTGTTACACATGTTATATTTGTCAAGCTTTGTGGTTTTTTTGCATTTTAATTGTTTAAAAAGCACACTGGGAAGATAAAAATTTACACACACACACACACACACACACACACACACACACACACTTGAATGGACATACCAACACCCTTGGTTTAGAACAGGAACTACCATGTTGGCTATTCTCATCATTCAGCCAGTGTCACTGGCAGCTGTGCCAGCTGCTCCGCAGGAAACCCACGAAGTATGTGATGCAGCCTCTCTCTCTAGTGCACAGTCTGTCTTGGAGAGATTAGAAATAGGGTAAAAGAGCGAGTAACGTTAAGAAGATGACGGTTAATAAAATGTCCAATGGGAGCTCCGACAATACGTTACCGCAGGCATTCAGGAGAAGGGAAGACCCTAGAGTTGTTCTCATTGGGAAACCCTTACCAAGAAACAGGACTAAATGGGTCTTTAAGATCGTGTGCGATTAGATATGAGCTTTGCTTTACTTGTGCAGGAGTCTGAGGGTGGCCAATGTGCTGGAGAAATGACAGACACATATCTGTAAGTCCCCACGGTGTCCTATGCGTGGTGGTGTGGCTGTGGCAGCTCCCTGTGTTACCGCTTCTTGCAGGCAACCCCTCCGTTTCCCTGAACGCAACTTCCCCTGAGGGTGTTGCCACCCACGGGCACTGGGCACTGGGCACTGACATCCTTCAAAAGGCAGGCACGGGCGCTGGTCCCAGACACACGGGAAAGGCCCGC
>NW_005368735.1:0-329 GCF_000412655.1 Myotis brandtii
CTATGACTGCGAGAGGCGCCCCTCTATTTTGCAGTGATTGGAGCTGGTGTGAGAGCAGTGCTGGGAAGGCACATCTCAGGATCCGTTAACCGCATTGCAGTGCCCGCCATCCGACGTGAGCGGCCTTGCCGGTTTGGCTGAGTGGCTAGAGTGTCGACCTGCTGACTCAAGGGTCCCGGGTTCGATTCCGGTCAAGGGTGGCGGGCTCGATTCCCAAGAGGGGGCGTGCAGGAGGCAGCCGATCAATGATTAAATGATTCTCTCTCATCATTGATGTTTCTGCCTCTCCTTCCTCCCTTCCTTTCTGAAATCAGTAAAAATATATTTTT
>NW_005368736.1:0-596 GCF_000412655.1 Myotis brandtii
CTATAGTCACTCCCTGTCCAAGCACTCTCTCCATCACCAACTCCAGCTCCTGGGAGTCTTTCTGTGCATCTTGGTTCTGTAGTTCAATCCTTATCAGATTCTGTTTTCCCAAGTCCCTTTGTATATTTTTTTTTATTCATTCAGACTGTCCACTACCTCCTAGAAGACTAAGTATAGAGGGTTAGAATATTTTATTTCCTCTTGGGCATTAGAGAAAATTAATCATATACACATGTGTTCTTACATCTGGGGAATTGGGCATTATATTATTATCAACTAGTAGCCCTGAGCACCAATCCAGGCACCAGTAGCTCGCCAGTAGCTTGCTGCTGCCCTCTAGTAGGTCTCTGCCAGCTGCCCTGCCCTCCTGTAGCTCCCCCCACCTGCCTCATAGCTCACTGTCCTGACCCTCCTCTAGCTCTCTGCTGCCTGCTTGTAGCTCCCTGCTCACCCTCCTGCTGATCAGTGATCCAGTTGTTATGGAGTCAGTCCATAAGCTTCACCGCATAACGAATATTTGCATATTACATCTTTATTATATAGGATGAACAGAGGCAAGACAGGATCTCTGAAAAGAGAGAGTAGAAAAGAAATTC
>NW_005368736.1:844-1234 GCF_000412655.1 Myotis brandtii
ACTCTATACCCAGTGGGGGGCGAGCAGGAGGCAGCCAATCAATGATTCTCTCTCATCATTGATGTTTCTATCCCTTTCTCCCTCTCTTTTCCTCTCTGAAATCAATAAAAATATTTTTTTAAAAACAAAATCTGCTGATTATTAATCATCAAAAAATCCTTGGGATGCCCTACTCAGTGGATAGAGCGTGTGGACTGAGGGGTCCCAGTTATAATTCCGGTCAAGGGCATGTACCTAAGTTGCAAGCTTGATCCCTGGTCCTGGAAGGGGCATGTGCGGGAGGCAACCAATTGATGTGTCCCTCTCACATTGATGTTTCTCTCTGTCTCTCCCCCACTCTTCTGCTCTCTTTAAAAAAAAAACCAATGGAAAAATATCCTCAGGTGAGGA
>NW_005368737.1:0-724 GCF_000412655.1 Myotis brandtii
AGAAAATCCTTCATATCAATTTATGAACCTGCTTTTTAAAAAATATATTTTTATTGTTGATAGTATCACAGGTATCTCCTAGCCCCTACTCACCCCTTTATCCCTCTCTTCCCAGACCCTTTTTACCCCCAGGACTTCATTACCCTATTACCTCTGTTCATGGGCTATACATATCCTATATAATAAAAGGCTAATATGCAAATAGATCAAACAGTGGAACAGCCGAACAAACAATTGCTATGACATGTGATGACCACCAGGGGGCACGTGCGGAAACATGGCAGGCGTCAGCAGCAGGTGGCAGAGCGTGGAACATGGCGGGCGTCAGTCATGGGGATGGTGGAGCAGGTGAGCGGGGGCACCAGACCAAGGCGGAGTGCTGGTCGCTGTCATTGGGGCGAACCTCTGGTGCTTACTGAAAATTCTTTTCTCCCTCACACCTTGGTCCTGCCCTGAGCTCACACCCGCTGCTGGCGCTGGAGTCATAGCTCACACCCACTATTGGCACCCAGCCCTGATCGCTCGGCATTGTCAGCAGGTGCAAGCGGCAGCTGGGGGCCCTGATCACCCCTCAGGGCTTCTCCACCTCCCCTCCTTATGGCCCTGCTAGCACCCACAGCTGGTGCCGGCCCTGCTTGCACCCACAGCTGGCGCCAGAACTGCCACTTGCACTCGCTGCCAGTGCCCGGCGCTGGCCCCGCTTGCGTCTGCTGCTGGTGCTGGT
>NW_005368738.1:0-1345 GCF_000412655.1 Myotis brandtii
AAAAGAAGTTGTTGGGCACAGACTTCATTTCATTGCTTCTAATTTTGTTTTGAGGCCTTAAAAATAATTTAATAGCAAACATTATACAGAGTTTTAGAGGTATGTTTTAATAATCAATTGGATTTGGAAATTAAAAACCACAGAATTCCAAGTTAGAAATGCCATTATTATACCTCTATATAGTTAAGCTGGATATAAAAGAGTTAAGTCAATTATACAATAATAAAATAAGAAGGTTTAATAATTACTTTTATAGTTTTAGAGCAATTTATGTATATTTATAATATGCTTTGACATCTAGAGCAAGAGGTTTTTTTCCATTTAGTTTCCATTTTAAGCATAAGCCTGTAACAGAGAATTATTTAAGGCCTTGATTATTCTCAGACAGCAAGATTCTAGAGTCCTCATATATCCTAATTAGCATAAGATATAGGATTAACAGTATTAATACAATCTCAGAGGGTAATGTATATTGTTTGGAAACACGTTTACTGATGAGTTCATGTGCAAGTCATTTATGAGCCTGTGTACCACTAGGGCTGTGGAGAACCAGGGTTAGGCAGGGATCTAACAGGGATGTTGGAATTACCAAAATTGCAAATGTTTGTCCCAATCAAAATAGCCCAGTGGTCAGATGAATACAGTCTAAAAAATTAGTCATTTGGATAGTATTCAGGTAATTTTTGGCCTCTAGAGTTTCAACCAATAAGAAGCAGATAGAAACAAGGCATCCTAAGCAGTTGTTCAAATTGAAAATTAGGAGAATATGCTGAGGCAGAAGTCCAATGCTATAAATGGATTTAGTGGTGGGAGAGGCAGATCATGAAGTGCTACTACTGAGCATGGCATGAGTTTTTGTTCATCCTGATTAAATTGTGGTTCTCATTAAGAGCAAAGGATATGCAGGAGACTGGCTTCTGGCTTCCTGATTTCATGAGTCACTTTAGCCTTTTGCACTTCTGGATGAATTCTCTCGGAAGAAGGGAGGAGTCTGCTGACATATGCACAGTTCCTGGTAGGAATGTCTTAGAAACAGAGACAGAATTGGACCAACAAATGGCTCTTCACCAAAGATCTGCCATAGAGATTTTAAAAAAAAAGGTGAAACAATAATGGCTAAAATTATCAGGAAACATTGAAGACATCACAAGTATAGGAATACATTTAACCTGTCATTAGCTATGTAGTTAATCAGAGAAAATAAACACTTAATTTATTAATGCCATAAAATAATTATCAATTTGGGGAAAGTTACAACAATGGGAGGAATAAAAGAAACATTAATAGTGGGAAAAAAAAAGAGTTGGCCAAAGGAATCAATAAAGCAGTAAAGTAGGAAAAAAAA
>NW_005368739.1:0-554 GCF_000412655.1 Myotis brandtii
GCTCTATCCACTGAGCCAAACCGGTTTTGGCATATATTCATATTATTAATTCTCATCAACATTGAACGTGGATGACATCCTGAAATAATCTATATATATAAAAGCCAAAAGCTACCATTATGACTGGTCAACTGAATGACTGGTCATATGAAGATGCACTGACCACCAGGGGGCAGATGCTTAATGCAGGAGCTGCCCCCCTGGTGGTCAGTGCACTCCTACAGCCAACCTCTCTCAGTTCCCTCCCACCAGCTGGCCAGTCCCGACAGGCCCCAGTTGCTGGCCAGGCCCAGGGACCCCACCCATGCACAAATTCGTGCACTGGGTCTCTAGTATATTTATAAGAAATAAATGCTAACCATTCTAACAACATTATTTAGTTTTTTTCCATTAATATGAAACAATACAACATTAAGTATAATGAAGAAAGCATGGAATGGCATTTTGTAATGGGTATATAGGCTAACAGCTAAATTCTCTGAAGATAAAACTTTTTGCTGTGTAATTACTGATAATTTTTTTAGATATAAAGTTATATTGTTAGGCTCAGGAGG
>NW_005368740.1:0-878 GCF_000412655.1 Myotis brandtii
TGTTAATTATGTAAAACTATCCTGTATTCATCTATGTAAAAGAAACACATGTCCATCATTTCATTTTTTCCCTATCCCAGAGGTTTCCCCTGCTTTGTTTTATCCCACATTCTTAGTCAATCACCAATGAATTTCATGTAACCCACCTATGATCCTTTCCTTTGATTGCTATGTATAAATACAGATGTAACCCGCCATTCTCTGGAGCATTATCTCAATTCATTGAGGAAAAAAGGAGACTGAAACTACTAAAATCAGGAAGGAAAGAGGGGACATTACTGAAATAAAAAGGATTATAAGGCAATCCTATGAACAACTGTATGGCAACAAATTAGATTTTAAAAAAATGGACAAATTCCTAGAAAGACATAAACTACTGAAACTCTCTCAAGAAGAAATAGCTCATCTGAATAGACTTGTAATAAGTAAAGAGGTTGAAAACTACCACTGTTGTGGACCAACATTCACGAGAATAAGACCACCGACTCCAATTAGGTCTTAAGCAGCAAGCGAGAATTTATTGAAAACTCGCCAGTGACTGCAACAGGTGCCTCCGCATAGGGAGCCTCACACTGTTGCAGCCCCGAGCCTTTCTCTCAGAGCCTATTTAAGAGTGTTAATCACAATTCATTCTTTGACAAGCTCAATGGAAACCAGTGTCACACCTGGCTGGAGCATTTAACCACAACCTATTCTTTTACAACTAAATCGGTGTCACACCTGGCTGAAGCGTGTCTGTGCCTTTGAGAAGTACTGATTAACATCAAGTTATTGATACATAGGGTACAAAGTTAATTAAAAGAAAAAAACACACTCTGGTTACAAAAATTTTCCTATGCTTTACAGAGATTACATATCTATTTCTATTCCCAAACATG
>NW_005368741.1:0-769 GCF_000412655.1 Myotis brandtii
CTAACCTGAATAGGGATTGAAAGCGTTAGCAGGAAGCAAACGATGAGGAGCAACGCGAAACAAACATTTGCGAGCAGGACCCCTGGCCCTACGTTAAGGAATTGCAGAGTACACAGGCAAGGAAGTCAAAGCGTAGCACGGCAGCAACACCATGCACCGTCAATGGGCCCCACCATGAGCACAGCAACCTGGAAAGGCCTTCCCAGAAACAGAAGCGCACAGCAAAGGCAGCAAAGCACGGGAACAGCACAGTGCAAGCAACAGGAAGGCAAAACACGAAAGGCAACGCAGCAAAGCAAGGAAAGTCCTGGAAGGGGTTAAGCGGGGAAAACACGAAGCGAGGACAGCGAACCCCGAGGAACCTAACACTGCTGCGAAGGAATCCTTGAAGACGAGGTGAGTGGCATGACAGCATGACAACAAACGGCCACAATTGCTCCTGACCAGCAGCACAAGGCAGGCACCATGGATCTCATCACCGCACACACACAGGGTCCCAAGGAGAAGAGCGCAAGGCCAGAGCAACCCAGCAATTCTGTGAAATGGAATCAGAACACATGCATGCGCACATGCCACGCACCATCCGCACAATGCAGACAGTACCGGACAGCCATTCCCACACACCAAGGACACTTGCAATGAAAGGCAGGACGCATGCACCATTATGCAGCAACCTTGGACAACGCAGTCATTGGGTCATTCCCACACAGAAAGTTCCCTTGCAAGAAGTGTAGGAATCACACGTACCTCAGGCAGCAAAAGGAAGATG
>NW_005368742.1:0-727 GCF_000412655.1 Myotis brandtii
CAGAGGGCCTGCTGGGTGGTCCCATTCGCGCAGGCGCGGAGCTGCCACCACGCTCTGTTCCATCCCCGGGGAGTGGGGGGGAAGTGGAGGATGTGCACCAGCAGCAGGTGGAGGCCCCCGGAGATCTGGGCGCGGGCTGACCCCCAGGGGGTTCTGGGGGAAACAGGGGTGAGGATGAGAGAGGAGAGAGGAGAGATGGAAGGCAGCACCCCTTGCGTAACTCCCAACACGAGCACACACAGCGAAGCACACATTATGCAGCAACATGGACGACAGAAGTCACCGTCTGTCCTGCACTGGCTGCCAGCTCACCTGCAGGCCCCATGCCTCCCCTGCCTGCGCTCAGGTGCTGGCCCTGTGGCCCTGCAGTCCCGCCCGCGGCCACGCTCATACTACCTGGTACGGTTTGTCATCAGAACAGTCTGTGTGTTGACATGTAAGTCCCTTGCATTATGTAACGGTCCGCACATCTCTGCTTCCCCGTCACTGTGGCTCCAGCGATAGGACCTATGAGAAACTAGTTTCCTGCAATACAGTCTTCTCATCCTCAAAACTGTGATGGTAATGTTCCGGCGGGATCTTTCCTCAGCAGTGAACGTGCCTGGGTTACTTAAAGCAATCCTTCAAGACCGTGCTATTTGCATATTCAAGGGGAATGGGCCTACAGCAATGGTCAGCAAACCGCGGATCGCGAGCTGCATGCGGCTCTTTGGCCCCTTGAGTGTGG
>NW_005368743.1:0-656 GCF_000412655.1 Myotis brandtii
GAATATTTGGCTGGTGGTTACTGTGATGCTACTAACCATTATCTTCCATCTTTTACTGTTGGACCCCTTGGCTGGTTGTTAGCATTTAATTTCCCATTCAAAGAAGTGCTATCTAAATGCCCTTTCCCCACACTAATCTAGAGTAAGCCTCCGTTGATCCAAAATAATGGAAAATTGGGTCTTAGATAATCAAAGCACTACTTAATAGAGAGTTCACACATATAATATGTTGATTATAAAATGCGTGATGCTAGAGTTTTACTTATGTTAATATTATAAAATGCGTGATGCTAGAGTTTTACTTATGTTAATATTATAAAATGCGTGATGCTAGAGTTTTACTTATGTTAATATTATAAAATGCGTGATGCTAGAGTTTTACTTATGTTAATATTATAAAATGCGTGATGCTAGAGTTTTACTTATGTTAATATTATAAAATGCGTGATGCTAGAGTTTTACTTATGATTTAACCTCTTTTCCACATTTCAAAAGTATCTAGTGCCTCAGCATCATCATTAGAAATATTGTTTTTTGATATATAGTCTTGTTATTTATTATAGACTAGAGGCCCGGTGCACGAATTCATGCACAGATGGGGTCCCTCGGCTTGGCCTGCGGGGATCCAGCAGAAACCAGCTCTCCAACATCCCCCG
>NW_005368744.1:0-538 GCF_000412655.1 Myotis brandtii
GCACCGGGCCTCTAGTCCTATATAATAAAAGGCCAGACCATAAGCGTAACAACCGGAATTACCGCTTGACCAGTCGCTATGAGGTGGGGAGCCGGCAAGGGGAACCGGCTGGCTGGCGGCGGCCAGGGACCCTACCGCGCATGACTTCGTGCCCTGAGCCTCTAGTACAGGGGTGGGCAACCCCTGGCACGCGTGCCAAACATGGCACGCTGGTAACTTTTGCTGGCACGCGAAACCCTCTCTTATCATCTTCCATTTACATTTTTTTTCTTTTCTTTTCTTTAAATATATATATTTTATTGGTTTTTCACAGAGAGGAAGGGAGAGGGATAGAGACTTAGAAACATCGATGAGAGAGAAACATCCATCAGCTGCCTCCTGCACACTCCCTACTGGGGAGGTTCCCGCAACCAAGGTACATGCCCTTGACCGGAATCGAACCTGGGACCCTTGAGTCCGCAGGCCGACGCTCTAGCCACTCAGCCAAACTGGTTAGGGCTTCAATTTTTTTCTTAATATCGACTTTTTATTTTTCAGA
>NW_005368745.1:0-815 GCF_000412655.1 Myotis brandtii
AAGCAGTGCTGGGTTTGAACCCCAGCTGTGCTATTTCGGAGCTCTGCGAACTTGTGCTAGTTACTCCAGTGACTTCATACATTTCCGGCTCAGGTACTTTATCAATAAATGGAGATTTTAAAAGTTCAACCTCATTTATTCCTAAAGATTTGCGAGATAATGTATGTAAAATTCCATTGCATAGAGGCCTGGTACATAGTAGGCCTTCGATACATGTGTGCTCAGATTATTATAGTGGAAACACACCAGGTACATAGATAACCCAGAACCAAACAGAGGTAGAGCTGAGTGGTCACAGGGAGACTCAATAGAGCAGCTTTTCTTTCTGTGTTTAATCCCTGAACTTTGACAGCAAAGGCTTCCACTCACACACACTCACCCTTGAGTTTGCCTAAGCCCTAAGGGATATTGTTACCGGGAAGCACCCGGTTGGGCTGGGCTGCCTGTCGCCGTGTCCAATAACGAAGGCAGGGTTGATCATACAGGGCGTTTATTGAGAAGGCCAGCCAACCAAGAAGACAGGATGCTTACAAGCATTCAAATCCTGTCTTACAGCGAGGTGCAGGGGACAAGGTTATACAGGGGAAGGGGCTAGGGTGAGGCTGGGGACGGAATGCAGCTACAGGCAGACGTCAGCTGTTGCCCTTCGTCATCAGGTAATGAGATGATGTTGATGAGATGATGTTTTGACTCCTGGTGGGTCGGTCTGACCATGCTTATTGGTTCTGCTTGCTGGGTTCACAGCTGAGTCACCCATCGCTTCTCACAGGCCTTGGAGAGGAAACTTAGGAACAACTTAACCCCCTATTCACATA
>NW_005368746.1:0-816 GCF_000412655.1 Myotis brandtii
AATCTGAACAATAAAGATTTAATAAAAAAAAAAGAATCTGGGAAAGAAATCACCTCTGCTTCCTGCTCAGAAGAAACCACGCATTTCAGTGTGGTTCCCCCTTTCACTTTGGTGCCTTGGCTGGGAATCTTCAGAAGTCAACCTCTGCATGTCGAATGGTGAGTGTATGAAGGACCCAGACTCCTTGGAATTCTAGGTCCTCTGCGAGGTGACAAGGGGACAGGACATGGGATCCCAGGGCTCCTGCCCTTAATATTGGGTGTGAGGCGCCAGGCCAGAACCTAGAACAGTGGACTTGGCAGTGGCGGAGGGGGCTCTCCCAAGGCTTGCCTTCAAGGTCCCTGGTGCCCCTGATGTCACAGATCCATGCCACCTGAGTTACAAGACAGGAGGGCAGGAATTCCTAAGTCAAGGCTTGATCCTGCCCCTCCCCTGGGGCTAGAGTGCAAACTGGCTGCTGGCCTTTAGCAGCTGGCCATGGCTGGCCACAGCAGCTGCAGCAGATGTTAAGTTAACCCATTAATTACTAGGCTGCCTGCCTCTTGCCTTTATTGTGATCTCTGTGAAATGAATTTAGAACTGTGAAATGTCTTTTTGCTTGGTTACTTTGAAACTTAAGAGTTTGGAATGTGCACATAGGATAAGAATTGTGGAGGTTTTGTAAGCAATTGGAAGAAAGTTTTAGTTGAAGTAAAGTGGAGGAAGGTGGTACTCCCAAGCATGCCTGAGTAAAATATGCAGATGTGCACTAGTCAGAAAAGAGTGATATTTGAGAGTAAATTAGCATAACCAATGGACACAGACACTGGGGCGTTG
>NW_005368747.1:0-738 GCF_000412655.1 Myotis brandtii
TGTTTTCCCCTTATGTATGTCACAGCACTTACAGCATCCTATCCTATATAATAAAAGCTCAGTGACTAAAACAGTGGAATGACCAGAGACCAGAACACCACGGCCCTTTGCCCAGGCCCCCCAGGGAGCAGTTAGGGGTGCTCCTAGGCAACCCGATAGGGTGCGAGTTTGATGGGGGAAAGTCAAAGAAATAGGGGGGAAGGTCTTAAGGGTCTGCGGGGTTGGGGCGGTCGGCCAGAGTAGGTTTGGAGTGTTCTGGGGAAGGAAGAGGAAGATCCGATTGGAAATGGCTCAGCACAGTACCTTTCTCATTGTGAACCAGGATGGCACCAGCCGTGGACTGAATGGGCGGTTGTTTCATGAGTGTCTTGGGGCCAACATGTTCATGGCAGCGGCTGTACTCCCAAAACTTCACTGATTCCAAATAGTAAACAGCTATCAACTCCAAAACAAAAAAATCCTCTCCAACTAGAGGCCTTGGACGTTGTCACTCGACTAAAGGAAACACCACCTAAGGAGGAGCTAGAAAAGCCGGAAGTATGCAACCAGAGGATTGTGGGATTGTGAAGGACCCCTGGGTGCCTACAGCTAGAGCAGCGGTTCTCAACCTGTGGGTCGAGACCCCTTTGGCGGTCAAAGGACCCTTTCATAGGGGTCGCCTAAGACCATCCTGCATATCAGATATTTACATTCAATTGAGATTTGCTGTTCCCTTGCGGTGAGGAAGATCAGAATTAA
>NW_005368748.1:0-770 GCF_000412655.1 Myotis brandtii
ACATCATTAAAATGTTCACAGTACCTAAAGTAATTTACAAATTCAACAGAATTCTTATTAAAATATCAACAACATATTTCACAGATCTAGAACAAATATTCCATAAGTTTATATGGAACCAAAAACATCCCAAATAGCCTCAGCAATTTTGAAAAAGAAGAACAGAGTGTGAGGGGTCACAATACTCTATATTAAACTACACTACAAAGACATTGTAATAAAAGACAGCATGATACCGGCACAAGAATAGGCTTATAGATTAATGGAAAAGAACAGAAAGTCCAGAAATCAGCCCATGCTTAAATAGTCAATTCATATTTGATAAATGTGACAAGAGCATACAATGGAGTAAAAACAGTCTCTTCAATAAATGGTGTTGGGAAAACTGGACAGTTACATAAAAAAAGAAAAAGAAACTAGACCACCAACTTACATCATACACAACAATAAATTCAAAATGGATACTTGACTTAAATGTAAGTCACAAAACCATAAAAATCCTAGAAGAAAAAATCCTAGATGGAAAAATCTCAGACATCTCACATTACAATATTTTTGCTGATATATCTCCTCAGGCAAGGGAAACAAAGGAAAAATAAACAATGTGACTACATCAAACCAAAAAGCTTCTGTACAGCAAACGGAACCATGAACAAAATGAAAAGGGAACCCACTGCATGGGAGAACATATCTGCCAATGATACATCTGATAAGGGATTAATTTACAAAATACATAAAGAACTTATAAAACTAAACACCAGGAAAATAAA
>NW_005368749.1:0-578 GCF_000412655.1 Myotis brandtii
GTGGGTGGGCGCCCAGGCCGGGCGTTGAGCTAAATGTGTATAACGTCACCCCTTCAGGCCGATTTGGGCGGCGTGACCTGGGTCACTGACTTGCAGATATGTTTGAGGCCCCCTCCATCTTGACCAGAGCCCCCCCCCCCAATCCAGAAAAGGGGCTCAGAGCTTGAGCGTCGACCTATGAACCAGGAGGTCAGGGTTTGATTCCCGGTCAGGGCACAGGCCCGGGTTGCGGGCTCTGTCCCCAGTGTGGGGCGTGCAGGAGGCAGCTGATCCATGATTCTCTCTCATCATTGATGTTTCTCTATTTCTCTCTCCCTTCCTCTCTGAAACCAATGAAAATGTATTAAATGTAAAAAAAAAAAGACACCCCAAGATTCCCTCCTGGGTGCGTAAGCCACACCCTAGGAGTGTGAAGAGGGAGGGACAGGCGCCCCTGGTGAGATGATGTGTCCACAGATGGGAAGGCACGGCCGTCCCCATGGTTACCTTTCCTACAAGATCTTAGTCAGACGGGAGAGACGCCCTCTGGACTTGAGGAAGCCGGGCCCGGGGGTGAGCCGGGCCCCTGAGAGCCGAGA
>NW_005368750.1:0-854 GCF_000412655.1 Myotis brandtii
TGAACTTGATCTTAGAGACAGACAGAGGGGGAAGAGGTGAAGACGCCGCCATGGGAAGTGAAAAACTACTTCAGGGGAGGTTTTGAAATGTTACAAGTCAACACCTTAAATACAAGAAAATGTTAACAGCAGCTACTGCTTAACCAGGAGGGAAAAAAGTGCCCTAGCCAGTTTGGCTCAGTGGATAGAGCGTCAACCTGTGGACCAAAGGGTCCCGGGTTCGATCCCAGTCAAGGGCACAGGCCCGGGTTGCGGGCTCGATCCCCCATAGGGGGTGTGTGCAGCAGGCAGCCACCAGTGATTCTCTGTCATCATGGATGTTTCTATCGCTCTCTCCCTCTCCCTTCCTCTCTGAGATCAATAAGAATATTTTTTAAAAACCACAAATGTATTTTTTTTTAAAAAAAAAAAAAAAAGAGGGAAAAAAGTGCCAGTTAACTGGGTGACTAGCTGGTTAGCACCACCCGAGTACGTAGTGAAACAGATTTGGGGAGGAGCTCATATTGTCCTGAAAATAGCATCTGCGAGAATCGAGTGCAAGGCACAATGGCCTTTTTTTTTTTTTTTTTTTCCCATAATCAAGGTTACAGATTTCTGGCCTTGCTCTTCTTTTCATTCTGTGTGTCCCTTTCAGATGATTTGTGATCTGCATGGCCTACCTGAGCTATAAGCTCTAGCTTTGCTCATGGAATCCCACTGGAGTCAAATGAGGTCGAATTCCTATGGGCAGGCAGGGCTGTCAGTCATTAGCACGTGGGTTGGCCTTTCTCAACCCAAATACTTCCTGAACCTGAGCGATCCAGAAGGCAGAGACGAGGAGGGGGAGAGGACCGAACATTCATCTTTTTTTAAAA
>NW_005368751.1:0-1078 GCF_000412655.1 Myotis brandtii
CACCCTAGATTGGCAGGTATTGGAGATAAGTATTGTTTTTCAAGAACTTGCCTCTTATGCCCTACTCCACCCTAGAACGCCTAGGGTCATGCAGGTCAGATTCCCATGAGGTTAGTCATGTGGTAGGCCCCCACCCTTAGAGGAGAACTAGGAATGAAGGAGAGCTCCATCTGACTCCCCATGCAAGGACTGCGGACCATCCACAGGACAGGCCCTAATAGGTCAGTTGGAAGAAGAAAGCAGTTAACGCCCCTGGGAAGGATGGGATTAAAAGGAGCCCTACCCCGCTCTCCAGGGCTGCTCTTTGAGGCCCCCCCTGCTGGAAATTTCTCTCCAGTGTGCTTTCTCTTTGCTTGCCCAAAAAAATCTCTAGCGAGTTTGAGTCTTGGCTCTGAATTATTTTCTTGGCCAAAACTCGAGTACTGAGGTTGCGCGGAAGCCAGGATTGGTCTGATTCACTGGCCAGACACATGGTGCCCTTCCGCCGCCCACAACAGAGCGATTGATTGACAGAGAAGTGGAAGCGCTTTGCAGGACAAACGGGTGTTTGTCTCACAGGTGAGCTGGCCAAGCTGTTGCTTCGCGTGCTGTTGACAAAGGCCCGACCACTTGTGGGTGGGCTCACCTGCCTTTTAAATGTTGGGCACCCACACCGCGCGCCCCGCCACGAAAGAGCTAGTCTGGCGCCAGCAGGACAAACAAGACACAAAAATCGCGGCGGAGTCTCGCCCGCTCCGCTCGGCTACGCTGAGCCCTCACCGGCCGCCGGAGGCAGAGTCCAACGGGGGAGTCGGAGACTGCGGGGTGCGCGCCCCCAGCCCCGGGGAGGGCAGCGGAGGAGAGCAAAGTCCCGCCCCCAGGAGGAGCACCAATCCGGCTCGTCTGCCTCTTTCTCACCCTTCAGTTAGCTTCCAGCCCGTCTTCATCACGCCAGACCGATCCTGCCGCCGATTGGTCGGCATCTTCCTGGTGCGAACCGCCCTGGCCAATCAGCGCTTGTCAGTCCACCTCACAAGCCCGCCGGAAGCGGCTCGAGAGCCCGAGGCCCGTTAAGATGGGCGGGAAGTGGGGGTGGGGG
>NW_005368752.1:0-246 GCF_000412655.1 Myotis brandtii
TCGCGATCCAGCCTCTGTCTGGAGCCCTAGACACACGCACCCAGAACGAGGGCGTCAGAGACAGGCCCCCAAGAGAGCGCTGTCCCCCGCACAGTGGGTCCGGGGGCTTGGCTCTGCCCCGCACAGTGGGTCCGGGGGCTCGGCTGCCCCCCTCACAGTGGGTCCGGGGGTTCGGCTGTTCCCTGCACAGGGGTCCGGGGGTTCAGCTGTCCCCCGCACAGTGGGTCCGGGGGTTCGGCTGTCCCC
>NW_005368752.1:4251-4849 GCF_000412655.1 Myotis brandtii
CTCTCTCGTCCCCAGGGAAGCTGTCCTTGGAGGAAGGCGGCTCGGACACGGAGAGCCTGTATGAGATCGAGGGCCTGAACAAGATCATCCAGTTCCTGTGAGTGTCCTGGGCTCCTCCCAGCCCCAGGCTGATTCTCTCTCATCATGGATGTCTCTCTCTCCCTCTCCCTTCCTCCCCGAAATCAATAAAAATATATATTTTTAAAAAAAGACCTGAGATTGTAGAACAGCCGGCTCCACCACTCACATGACTAGAGGGAGGGGGTGGTCAGACCCAGTGTGGCCAGGGGCGACCTGGAAGGTGGGGCTTAGGTAAAGCGGTCTTCCTCCGCTCTGTCCCGCCCCTCCCCGCCCAGCCGACACTGGAGGCAGTGGAACCGGATCTTTCGCTGGAAATGCCACGACCTGGTCAAGTCCCGGGCCTTCTACTGGCTGGTGATCCTGATCGTGGCCCTCAACACCCTGTCCATCGCCTCCGAGCACCACAACCAGCCCCTGTGGCTGACCCACCTGCAGGGTGAGACTCCCGCCTGCTCCCCCACCTGCTCACCCACCTGCTCACCCACCTGTAGGGTGAGACTCCCACCTGCTCACCCAC
>NW_005368753.1:0-771 GCF_000412655.1 Myotis brandtii
GACATATTGAAGTAATACACTTGTGTGCAAATTTGGGACTAGGTTTAGACTCTCACTTGTTATCGTCCAGCATCCAATCTACGAACTCCCGGACACAGTCGTTTTGCAGAAACTCGTCAAACTCCATGAGCAGCGTTTCTTCGTCTGTAAAGGAGCGCTTCTCTTTATGTATCTGATGCAGATCATTGAGCAAGTCTGCATGGGGAGCTGGGAACGAGCTGTGAAGAACAGTGATTGGTGCAACTAAGTCTCTTCCTGAGTGGACTCACTCAAGAAGCACCTTGAAAACACAAGACCACAGGAAATTGAAAGGCAGGTGCCTTGAGCATTTCAGTTGATATGAGGGACACCTTGTTTGCCACGGGAATCTCAGAGTTCTGTTAGAGTTGAATACACTCTGATTCTGAATCCTGGGAGCAGATTTTTAACTGGCTTCCTCTTTACTGAAATAAGATCAAATAAGTAATTTTTTTAAAGTAATTACTGTACTTATGATTCTGCTAGTAATGATAGAAGAGAGCAATGACTTGACTATTTTAAAAGAATGAAGAATCCCAAATCATTTGGGCAGCTGATCTGTGTTCTGAATTTTGTTTGCATGTGTTAATATAAAAATGTAGCTCCATTACCTGGTTACATGATAGCTGATGATGAAAGAGAAAGACAATTAAAAATTTAAAGAAGAATGCCAAAAATCCCACTTGCTAATTTCAAAGTGGATAATCCACATGGCGGTAATCAACAGTTGTTTGCCATGGCAAATAAGGAGAA
>NW_005368754.1:0-848 GCF_000412655.1 Myotis brandtii
CAATAATGAACTATTAGAAAGAGAAACTAAGAAAACATCTCACTCATGATTGCTTAAAAATACCTAGGAATAAATTTAACCAAGGATGTATTCAGAAAATTTTAATATGCTGAAGAAAGAAGCTGAAGAAGATATAAATAAGTGGATGCATTTCCATGTTCATGGGTAGGAAGAATTAGCATCATTAAAATGTCCATACTACCCAACAATCTGTAGACTCACACAATTCCTATTAAGATACCATGGCATATTTCATACAACTAGAACAATTATTCCAAAATTTTATTTGGGACCACAAAACACACACACACACACACACACACACACACACACACACACACACACACTCGCAGGCACGCACACACATCTCAGACAGCAACAGCAATCTTGAGAAAGAAGAACAAACTTGAAGGAATCATGCTACCTGATATCCAGCTATACTATAAGACCATAGTAATCAAAACACCATAGTACTGGTATAAAAACAAACATATAGATCAATGAAACAGAATAGAAAGCACATAAATAAACTCACACCTTTACACTCAATTAATATTGGGCAAAGGAGGAAAGAACATACAATGGGGTAAAGACAGCCTATTAAATAAATGGTGCTGGGGAAAAATTGGATCGGTATGTGCAAAAAAAATTAAACCAGACCACCTTCTTACACCATACACAAGAATAAAGTCCAAAGAGATCAAAGACTTAAATGTAAGACTCCAAACCCTAAAAATCCTAGAAGAAAACATAAGCAGCAGTAAAATCAACATTTCTCATAGAAATATTTTTTTCTGACATATCTCCTCGAACAAGGAAAACAAAAGAAAAAATAAACAAATGGGACT
>NW_005368755.1:0-1144 GCF_000412655.1 Myotis brandtii
TGATGCTCAACCACTGAGCCACGCCAGCTGGGCTACAACGTGTTTTCATATACTTTTACCTTGTGAAATTGTTACCATTGGTAGCTAGTTATTAATAAAGAAAATAAAGCTAAGGGAAGTCAGGCATTGTTGAGCATATTCAGCTGGGAAGCAGCGGCCTGATGGCTTCACCTGGAAGCTACAGCCTCATACTCCCCCCAGGAAACCCCCAGTCCTTCCCCTCCCAGATCACTGGGGGAAGGGACAGAACAAAGGGGAGTAAGCACAGGTGCAATGAAGTCAAAATGGTGCAGGGGGAGATGCCTGTCAGCTAACCTGGGAAAAAGTCATCGGCTAGGGGGGCAGAGGCGAGGCAAGCCTGCTAAAGTTTGGGAAGCTGATTGGCTATTTTGAATAAGCTTCTGGTTCTTCCCAAACCTGAGAATACATAATTCCAGGCGAACCAAGAAGCTCTCTCTCTCCCTGGGTGACCCACATTCACCCCATTCATTGTGTACTCTCCTGTCCAGGAGCAGTAACCATGCGGGTCTAGTGGCCACTGGCAGACTGTGTGGGCTTCAAAGGGCCATGCAGCAGAAACTCTGGGCACTGGCCCTGGGCTTGGCCTGTGGAAGACACGGTTGTACCTTTTTCATGATGGGGCAGATGGAGATGGGACATTGGGTAGCCAGGAGGATAACTCTTTTGATATTATATCGCACAAATAAACCTTGTCACCACACCACAATCTCCCGTGCGTGGGTCCTCGGAATTCTTTCCTCATGATCCTGTGGGAGAGCATGATTTTAAGCCACAGGAAAATGATCATCACAATCCAGCTAATTAAGATATCCATCACAAAGTTATATTATTTTGATAGTGAAAACTCATGTTTTATTTCTTCAAAATTACTTTCCAGGTGAAAGTGAGGCTTGAGTGGGTGGGGAAACCTATTCAGTGAAATATTGTAGAATTATTTAGAGTGATTAACTATAGAGAGAAAAACTAAATAAATGTCATTGAAAAGTTTCACGTACCTTCAGCTTTTATTCAAAACTAGAGGCCCAGTGCACAAATTTGTGCACCAGTGGGGTCTCTTGGCTTGGCTGGCAGGATTGGGCTGAAATCGGCTCTCTGATATCCCCCAAGGGGTCCCGGATTGCGA
>NW_005368756.1:0-776 GCF_000412655.1 Myotis brandtii
GTTGGTCTTTTTAAATTCCTCCTGTTTAGGTCTCTCTATACTTCTTGGAGTTGTGTGAGTTTTTACTTCCCAATATCAGGAAGGTTTTCTGTCATTATTTCTTCAAACAAGTTTTCTATTCCTTGCTCAGTTTTCTCTCCTTCTTGCACCCCTATTATGCACATGTTGTTTTGTTTGGAGTTGTCCCAAAGCTACCTTAGGCTCTCCTTCAGCTTCTTAATTCGTTTTTTCAGTTGCTGCTCTGCTTGGGTGTTCTTATTACCTTGTCTTCTAACTCGCTGATCAGTCCTCAGCTTCTTCTAGTCTACTGTTGAAATCTTCCATTGTCTTCTTTATTGCACTTATGTTTCCTTCTTCATTTCCTCTTGATTCTTACACATGTTCGTGAACTTGCCAACAATATATTTGAGCATCCTTACAACCATTATTCTGAATTCTTTCTCTGACAAATTGTTGGCCTCCATTTCATTTAGTTCACTTTCTGGTGATTCCTCCTTTTCTTTCATTTAGAGTTGTTTCTTTGTCTCCCAATTATTGCTACTCCATTGTAACTCTTTCTATGTATTAGATTACACTGCTATGCCACCCAGATTGTTTGAATTAGCCTTATGTAGTAGATATTTTGTGGGTCCCAGTGGTGCAGTCTCTCAGGTGTCCTGGGCTGAGTGTCCTAGGGACGCCCCCTGCTGGAGATATTTGGGTTTTCTTCTTGTAGTTAGATCTTGAATATTATTGTCCTGTTCATGGATGGAGTCTCTTCTCAGGGTGTCTCATTT
>NW_005368757.1:0-1397 GCF_000412655.1 Myotis brandtii
TCCCTAACCCACTTTTTCTCATCTTTCCTCTTCTCTTTCTCTTCCCCCATGACACAGTAACCTTCGAAAAAAAATTCTCCTATTTTCCAATATCTTTAATAGAGTAGTGAAATGAGAAAGCTATTCTCAAAAATCTTACTAGCCAGTAGATGGCCAACAATTTCCCAGAGAGCTGTCCTGGGATCCAGCTCCCTTTGGGAAGCGAATTTTCTCCTGCAGTGTAAGCAAACAAAGTCTCCAAGATCCACGTGATACCCTGGGACTTCAGCTAATAAGCTGAATCCCTTGTTGTTTATCAAAATATACTAGACAGTTGGTTTCTGGGCCTGAGGAAAGACCTCGTTCTGCATTTAAAGAAAGATAATTGAGTAACAGGTTATCTGTCCCCAGCTTGTTCTTCAAGGAAGGAGATTTGAGACAGGCCAATAAAGTTAAGGTGGAGCCTCCTGGAAAGAAACATAAAACCCTCATCCCACTCCCACACCCACACACCCCTCACCAAGCTGCTACCCTAGAGTGAGGGAATCTCTGCGGGGGAGAAAAACAGACACACCATTCTGAGGAATCTTTTGAGTTTCCTAGCAACACAAAGCCAGTGTAATTTTAGCATTTTGTTTTCATTCCTTGAAAATCATGACAACTGCAAAGAGTCTCTAAGCAGTAAAAAGTGAGAACAGGAAGAACCTACTGGTGGCTATGTCTTTTCAGTGATTAATTAGAACAGATTCTGACTACAATTAAAATTGCAAAGTGGGCATGTTCTTATATAAACTGACCGAAGCCAATTTGGCCAAGCACAACTGTGAGCTATCATGAGAACCTAACCCTAGAGGTAGGAAAGTTTAAGAGTCTCCTCTTCCATGTTGTCACAGCCAGGAGGAATGTTACATCAAAGCAAGTGTCTGAACAAACCTATTTGCCACAGTGCAAATATTTATGAGCAAGCAGACCCCAAAGCATTAACTATGTTGTTCTTTCCACTCTAGGGAAGTTCCCGTTTTCTGTTATCTTGCACACTCTCGAGTATTTTGTATGAAATGTTCCTTGGAGACAGGGATGATACTATTTTAGCAGCAGGAGGCAGGTAACCTTTCCGTTGGAATTCAGGTCCAGGATCCCTGAGTGAGATCTACAATATCCTTAAATGATGAAATCCAGCACTAAATGGAAATTCTTGACCCCAGGATTCACATAGTCTCTGCAAGGGAGGTGCTTGTACAACATGTCTAACCAATTCATATATTTAGATACCATTCATTTCACCCAATTAAAAATTATTGCAGATCTCCTTTATGCAGTTAAGAGCCCCTCTAGTAAATACTTAGATATGGAATGCTGATGCTTTTAGAAACTGCCTCTGGATATTTATTTATTTATTTATTTATTTATAAATATAT
>NW_005368758.1:0-658 GCF_000412655.1 Myotis brandtii
AGTTATAGACTTGAGTGGTCAAAGTACAAAGTTCAGGACCACAAGAAGAGCTAATAATTGATAGGTGAAATCCCAAAAATAATGGAGCCACAGGATGAGGGAGGCTAATTCCACAGAAAGCTCCCCACAAATATTTGAAAGACTCCTGAATTGTGTATGGGAGGAAAATCCAAGGACCACAGCAGAATCTGGACAGAGGTTTCAACTGCCCTCCATCAGAGAGAAGACAGGAATTTTAATATCACCAACTTAGACTGGCTTGGAAAATGCTAGGTTTCTGTTAATACTCAAAGTGTATCATGTCTTAGAAGTAAATACTCCATAGGAGTAAAATAAAGGGCTGAGGATCTGCCTGAAGATTAAGGATCAAATTTAAGTTAATCCATCCAGGAAGTGTTAAACCAAGTCTCCACACGTTCATGGTAATCAGGCAATAATTTATGTACCTGCCAATACAAAAGTCAACACTTTTATAAGAAGATAAGATTCTCTAAGATGTATCATCTGTGTCAACCATACAATCAAATATCAGAAAAGAGACTGAACATTAAATACCATAGTCAAGAGAAAAAGAAATGAGTACACAAAATTTAAGAGAATTTATATTTCAGAGTTACCAGACAAGGAATTAAAGAGCTATTATAAAAAAAAAAAAAGT
>NW_005368759.1:0-8466 GCF_000412655.1 Myotis brandtii
TTGTTGTTTTTCCCGGGCATGCCTGGGGAGGGACAGCGGGTCAGAGGTCAGGCTCTTTGGGGACTCCTCGGCCATTTACCACCCAGAGGCTCTTAGCTCTCCTGCAGGGTGGCAGTGTGTGGGACACGCCTATAGGAGAAACTGATGGCATGAGCATCCGGTCCTGTGGTCTCAACCTGGATGCACTTGGGAATCCCATGGGCTCTTTGAAGAAATACTGTTGCTTGGGACCTCAGCCCAGACCTCCTTGATCTGATTTTAAGGGCAGGGAGGGGAGAGAGAAGAGGTGTGTTTCTTTTTTCTTTTTTTAAAAAAATATATTTTTATTGATTTCAGAGAGGAAGAGAGAGGGAGAGAGATAGAAACATCAACAATGAGAGAGAATCACTGATCAGCTGCATCCTGCATGCTCCACACTGGGGGTGGAGCCTGCAACCCGGGCATGTACCCTGACTGGGAATTGAACCATGACCTCCTGGTTCATAGGTTTACAACTCAACCACTGAGCCATACCATCTGGGAGAGATGTGTATTCTCTGCTTCTCTTTTTTAAGAAAATACTCTGGGCAGTTTTAATGTACAACTAGAGAAAGGACCTAGTTCATTGATGGTCAATCTTCAATTTTTAATATTTGTTTCAAACCAAACCTGACATGAAGGCATACATATATAAAACATAAAAGCTGAGCTACTGTTCCCAAAAGGCAGGATTGGAAAGGGGGTGCGGGTAGTCCTCTCTCCCCTCTCCACACTCAACCCCTCTACCTGGACACACCCCCTAGAAGCCTAGAGTTCCACAAAGCAAGGTTAGTAATCTCTGACTAATCCTGCCTCTTAAAGACAAAAGGCCCAAGGCCCAAGGGTCTACTCAATGTCACCCAGCAGGACTGAGTTCGAGTCAGGCCGATGAGATGAACCTCTGCAATCTCTCATCACAGTTCAGTCCATCCGGATTCAGAGGGTGAGAGCTGGGGGTTCACAGTGACTGTGACCCTGATCCTGCCAAATTCTAAGCTAGCAACTAATCCAGGTCACCGCTGGTAACATCCGGAGCACAGCTGTGGATGCCAGGGCCTCAGACACTCGCCATGCTTCCTGTCAGAACAGCACCTCATTCACATCATTGTTTTTCTTGCTAATTGAGAGGGAAACCATCCTATTCCAAGACATCGGAAATACAAAAGAAATTCCTCCAAACACAGAATTAGCAATCTCTGTATATATTCATTCCACTAGTGACAGTCATGGAGTAACCCACATTTGGCAACACTGAGGAATCTTTCCACGGCCTAAGCCAGACCCCGAAATAGCTCCTGGATGAGATCCTACAGGAGGCAACTGTCCAGGTCGCGGTGGGAGAAGGGGAGGACGGTGGAGGCTCGCAGAGAAGTTGATTTCCCGCTGGCTGTTCATGTCCTCCTTGTGCCTGGACTCTGAGCTTCTGGCTGGAGGGTTCACGAGGGGAAAGCCCTGGCTCTCACTTTCTAGGGGGTTCAATGGTTACAAAGACCAAGAACCTGAGTACTCCCTGGGCCCTGCCTCATGGCATCATCATGTTTCCCATTCAAAGGAGCCAGAGTCAGACAGCTAAGTGCACAGCATCACAAGGCTAGAGGTCGAAGTCTTTATTGTTGGTTCTGGGTGCATTTGGGCCGGTCTAGGGCTTGGTTTTCTCATCTATAACATGAATGGATGGACTAAAACAGTTGTTTCCACGCTGGTCCTACATAAGAACCACCAGAAGCGCATGCCCAGAAGGCGGTGCCCTGACCCCCTCCTCTCCCCGCCCTGAGATTCTGACTCAGCAGGAAGGTGTGTCATGCAGGGATTTAAGTGTTAACCTGCAACTCAGGTGATTCTGAAATAGGTGGTTCCCCATCACACTTTGATGGGTCCTGAACTATGCACTTGGCTTGAAGTTCCATGAGTTCAGGCTTTTAGTCGATGTCCATCTGGCCTTGGAGACTGGGCTGCAGTGTAGAGCCGGGTCAGAAGGATGAAGCCTGCCATTTCCAGGAGAGGACCATGACAGGAAATTCCTTGCTTTGGGGTAAGTTCTTCTAATTTACTCTTATCTGTCCATCCCATATGTGTGGATTTTAATGTCCATATGTGCATATGTCAAGGTTAAATACTAACGGTTGATGTTCCTCAGCAGGGACAATTAGGAAGTGTGTTCCTTTTATTCCTAAAGCTAACAACTGTAAAAAGCCCAGCTTTGATCATAGTGAATTGTAAATGCTGATCCATCACACATATATTTACTTTCAATAGGACATGATACAATGAAGAAGTATTCTGAGTCAACCTTTTGCACACCTGCCACAGTTCTGACTAGGGAACTGGGTCTTAATTGATAAGCAGAAGTAGATCCCTGTGTTGTTTTAGCCTTTCTTCCATGCCATGGGCTGTAGCTGAGGTCAATCAATCTATCAGTCAACTGATAACTTAGTAGACGGTTTTAGCCTTAATAAGCTCTACATGTTTTAAAATGACAACAAAGGGATCAAGTGTCAAAGCTGACTTCCTCTGTGGAATTAGGAGATTGGGACACAATGGAGGGGTCTTTATGTGCAGGTCTTAACTATTGTTTTTTAATCCCATCAAACAATCAGCCAGACTCCAGCAGCAAGATAACCTACCAGTTGGAGCATCTGCTCCCTGGTGGTCAGTGCACATCATAGCGACTGGTCGGCCGGCCAACTGTCTGACCCCTGGTGGTCAGTGCATGTCATAACGAGTGGTTGAGCTGCCTTAGCATATCATTAGCATATTACGCTTTGATTGGTTGAACGGCCAACCGGTCAACCGGACACTTAGCATATTAGGCTTTTATTATATAGGATATTCTGACCCAAGCACTCTGATTCTGTAATTCCCCCTGGAGCACCATCATATTCTAAAGGAGTTTAAAAACCACTGAATGAAATGGTTTGTAATGGAAGCATAATGATATCAAGTGAAGAACCAATCCAGAAATAAACAAAAAGCCGCACATGTAGACTGCTTCCCTTTCTGCTCTATGCTAATAACTGACTGGCAATGCAGGTGGCTTGGGGGTCAGACAGACCTGGACTTGAATGAGGTGTCTATCACTTCATAGCTTGGTGAACTTGGACAAGATTTATGAAGTCCCTGGAACTGTCTCTTCAGGACTATAAAACAAGGAAAAATCATACCTACTTCCTAAAGTCTCTGAAGAATAAGACTGTTAAAGAAGCATTGTGTTGGGCACATAGCATGTGCTTAGTAAATATGATTTCTCTCCCATCTCAGGTACCTCTGTGACTTGCCTTGTCCATCCCAAGGCAACAGCTATTAACTGTAGTCCAGGCCAAAGGGAAGGCTCTGTCTTTTAATGAACCTCATAGTTGTGATTCCCATGAAGCAACTACATCAGTCAACTTGCTGCACAGACTTAACAGGTGAGACATTTGATTACTTGAAAATGTGCCTGCCTTCCCCACACCTGTGGGCACAGAAGAGATTCTTTCTCAACTCCAGATCTCTGACAAATGTAATAACTTAGTTTTCAGAACATGGGAGATGCTCAATAAATATTTACAGAATGGAACCGAATACTTTTAACTTTCTATCTAAGTGCTAAGATTTTCTATTGCAGAAATTATTAAAAATAAAAGTGTTCTGGATGCTCAGGACAATTCCACACAAGGCTGTCTGGGGAGGGTTTGAGGGGTTGAGGACATTGTGCAGCAGCCAATGGTTACTACTATTTTGAAGGGAATGAGGTGAACTTTGTGAAATTACCTGTCATAGTGGAGAAATCAGTTATATTGACCTGTTGAAAAGCTTAGCTTATTTATCTGTGAAGTAATTTTATCAGTCAAGCCACCTCATTCAATCCAATGTGATTTCATTCAGTTTAACATCACATGCTTCTTTGCCTGAAATTTGAAATTCTATGTCTTCAATTTATATTGGCTCCTCCAGATAGAGGCAAGAGTGGAAGCTCTCTCTTTTGTGGATCCTCTCCTCTGGGCTCCTTCAGAATTTTGCTGATACTTCCTTCCTCACCTATTTACTCATCTGACTTCTTCTTGCTTAAAAAGGAGTCCAGAGTCTTTATCACTCTAAGCCAGAATCATTTGCCTTCCCAAACCTCTCTCTTGTTCACCCACATTAAGGTAACAGCTAAACAAAAATACTTTCCATTACCCGAATGCAATTTGTACATTTAACTCATTCATTTATTTGTTCATTCACTCATTCATTCATTCATTCATTCAATTTCATTAGTAATTATCCTGTCATCTGATGAGTTAGCCATTGGTGGCCCAGACATTCCAGCATGGTAATATGTTCACCTCCTCAAGGGAGCTGGGGTGAGGTCATGCACTCCACAGTGTGCATCAAACCTGTTTTGTCTTTTTTTCATTGTCTGATTTATCCTCTCACCACTTCCTTTTTCCATAGACCAGATTAAATAATAAGATGAATTTCTATAGTGTGTAAATCACCTAGCATGTGATAGACACAAAGAAATACCAATGTTCTTCTCCACCCCAACGACCCATTTAGTTAAAACCAGAGCTGGGATTACAAATGGTCCCTTAACAGCTTATTTGGGCTCTTCCTTTTCTATCCTTGCTGTCTTTCAGGGATGGATCAGTACTGGTCAATGACCATGGGACCAGGCACCAACAAACTTCAGAATCAGGCTTTGATGACAATCACATATCAAAACCCACTGGATTTGGAAGAGTGCTTACCTCCTACATAGAGTGGGGAGTCAAAATTCAGAGTGGACTGCTTTGACAAGTTGGTGATGATTTTGGGGCTCCCTCCATCCACGGAGAGGGAGAGACTCTGGTCCAGGGCAAGTAGCTCCACAATGTGAAAGTTTCCATCATTGATCGTCTCCACGCTACACCCAAACAAACAAAAACAAAACTTGGATGGTGCCTCCATGTTCTTCATATTAAAGAAAAGAAGTTACAACACAAATCCAATAAGCACTTCTTGGGAGAACATACTCCTATCTAACATGAATAAAGATAAAAAACATTGGTTGATTTAAAAATAAAATATATGTTCAAGGTGATAACATTTCTATTACTAGGAAAGATAGAAGCTTGTTCTTCCATTGGGAGAAGTGGAGATGAGTACATTTTATCCTTATCCAGTCATTTTCTCCTAATATATAGAAATTAAAAAGACCCTTGATGTATTTGCTTTAAAATGCCAGGAAAGTTCCATTTACAAGACAAGGAACCTACACCTGCATCAAATACCTCCTACATACGCTAATGTTAGGAGATAATTGCCTCTGCTTTCTTCAATCTGCACGTAAGACATAAGAATCAAACATACACATGAATACAGGAAGAACCACGGTGGTAGGATCACTGTACTTTAAAAAAATGATTATATTGATCGTTAGAGAGAGGGGAAGTGAGAGGGATAGAGAGAGAGAAACATCAATGATGAGAGAGAATCATTGATCAGCAGCCTCCTGCACGCCCCCTACTGGGGATCAAGCCCACAACCTGGACATGTGCCCTGACTAGGAATTGAACCAGTGACCTCTTGGTTCATAGATCAATGCTCAACCACTGAGCCACACTGACTGGGCTGCACTTTTTAAAATGTGTTAATTGATGATATACTCTTACTTTCTTTGCAGTTTTCAGAAGGCCACCCATCAAATGATACTCCTGGGAAGAAATCTAAGTTTAGTGAAGAGGAGGGAATGCAGATTAAACAGAAAGTAAATCCAATGACTGGTGTCTTAATAGGGAGGGGGGGGGGCTTGGAGAAAGAGAGAGACAGAGAAGACACAGGGAATAAGGCCCTGTGAAGACAGAGGCAGAGATTGAAGTAATGGTACCACAAGTCAGAGAATGCTAGAGGCTGTTGGGAGTCACTGGAAGCTAAAGGAGGCAAGGAAGTATTGTCCCCTAGAGCCATTCAAGGGGTCATGGCCCTGCCGACAACTTGATTTTGGACTTCCGACTTAAACTGTGAAGGAATAAGCTTCTATTGTTTTAAGTCACGAAGTTGTGATCATTTGTTACAGTTGCCTTAGGAAACGCAATATCCTCAAAAAACTAAAGTCCATTGTTATATAGGCATTTTAAGATGTTTGCTATTTAGGCTAGTGAGGAGAAATCATTTCTATTATGCTTGTGGCAAAATAAATGCTGTCTTGGTCAGCAGGTCCAACAATGCCATTTGGGCAGATCCCATTGTTTACTGGGTCTTCCTTATGGCAGAAGTTTTCAAACTGTGGTTCTCTAATTTTTATTTGTGAGATTCTCCCCCATCCCCACCACTTTGGAATTTTTATTTCTCATGGAAGACATTTTCTGCCACCAAAGCCCTGACATAGGCAAAATATCACTGTTGTTACACTGACACACAGCTATTTACTTAGACCCTCTTCTTTGTCTTGAGTGGACAAATCTTGTGAGTCCCAGCCTTATTCAGAAGGCTTACTTCCATAACTCTACACTGAATTCAGATCTGATACCATATTTTCTCTTGCTGTTGGCTATGAAAACTCCATCTCCCTGCATGCCAGGTTCCATATTAGGGCCTAATTCCTCCTCCTGATGAGTGAGCTAGGACATCTCTATTTGTCCCTACATTCCCCCTTCATTTATGACATGAAGCTTCTTTTTCTTTGAAATTTAGCTATGATAATACAAATATACATAGTGTTTAGTGTTTACTATTTCTTAATGCTTTTAGCCAGTTTAGCTAGCAGCTATATCGAGAGAGAGGGAGAGAGAGAGAGAGAGAGAGAGAGAGAGAGAGAGAGAGAAACTAAAACAAAGTTATTGAGATAAAGATAAAAGTATGGGACATTTGCAGTGTTACTATAGTGGAATGGAAGGCATTTACTAAGTCTGGAATAACTAGTCAAATTACCTAATGCTAATGTTTGTAATGTAACCACCCAAATTCAATGGCTTTACACAATAAGTGTATTTCTTGCTTATATCATTAAAAAAAAAGATAATGGTTTGGGCAAGTGCTAACTCAGGGTCCCAGGCACCAAGATTTCACCATGTTGTTACCCTGCCATCTTGAACATACGGCCTCCAAGATCACTTTTGTAATAGAAAAGAGAGAATGAACACACAGGCCTAGAAGATGACACAATTTAACAGTGAGAAGCCAGTCACTTACTCTGAACTTAATCTGAAGGAAACCGGGAAATGCAGTCTTTCCTGGATTCCTGAGAAGTGGATATCAGGCTGCGCCACATGAGATGAGATTGGGGAAGACCCCAGGAGGTGCTAATAAAATGTCCAAGCCATTGTATTTACAGTTTCCCTCTGATAGGGACAGACCAAGGTAGTAAAGTTTCTTAAATCCATGCACTAAGAGGAATGTAAGAAGTTGAGGTCACAGGTTTAGGAGAAAAAACAACCACCACCTAATATACCTCATTTTTAATCCAGCTTTGTGGTAAGGAAAACTAAGATCACAGGGAAAAAAATAATTCATAATTCTCTTAAAGTAATATAGGTTTATAAAACAATGGATGATAAGTATTTCATATCACCATTCCTAAAGGGAACTAAATTTTACAATGCTGCACATTATTGACATTGTTTGTTCTTCTAAAGCTTTTATCATTGTCTTCAGTTCTCATCTTTTAAAATATCTTTCAAATTTATACACACCTGCTTTTAACCTGAAAGCAAAGCCTCCTGGCCAAGGTTGGCTTCATATTAAGATGCTTATTATACTTGATGTTGATACTCTTATGTATGTAAGTTTCTATAATTGAACTCTGGATATTAGAAAACCCACTAAGATTTTTCTCTTGTCCTCTTAGTGTTTCTCTACAAGTAAGCTTATTACAACTAAGCTTATTTAATTCCAAATTAGCACTTCCATTACTTTGTTAGATTTAGAGCTGCTGCACTCAGGGCTCACACCTGCATGGACAATCTTGCATGGAGTTCTTGTCTCATAGGATGAACCTTATACTCTCTACTCTCTGCACTTTTATTTGCTGACTGAAGTACTACTTTAAAATGAACCAATATACTAATCAGTAACATTGCCCCAACCCAATGTAATGTGATTTCCTGATGGTTCTAGTTGCTGGGTTTACCACCACCAAATTGGGCTACCTTCAATACAGAAGCCAGTCAAAATTAAGCCTATGTTGATCACTTCCCTTTGGATGACAGAATTGGGTCTTCTGGTCATCTAACTTGGTCAATGAGATTCTCCAGGTCAAAACTCCAAACTAGTTTGATACAAAGTTTTATAAAAACTGGCAGCTTCTTTTCTTAATCACTCTAGCTAAGATTTTTTCTCCCTTCTCTAAGTTCACTTACATAGTTGAGTAGCTGATAACACATCTTCATTTCTGAAACTCTTTAAGTAGCAACAACACTGAATACTGTAAAGAGAAACACCAGTTAGAGTGATAATGGGATTATAGTTACACATAGTCTAGAGCAGTGATGGCGAACCTTTTGAGCT
>NW_005368760.1:0-760 GCF_000412655.1 Myotis brandtii
ATTATAATATTTTTTTAAAAAGAATAAAAAAAATTTCTCCTTCTATTAAGCTAAAATTTACTTTTAAACAACATTCTCTTCGGCTAGTGCTCATTTGCATATGTGTGCAAATTTTGCTTTGGACTTTGTTAGAACCAATTGCTCATAAAATAGTGGCTTCCCATATAAATGAGTTTATAAAAGACCTTGATTTTTTTGTAAAGAGCCAATCCATCAAGTAATCAAAGCATGCATTTTTATTGAAAAAGTAAAGTAAGCAAACCTATACATTTAACCTATGAAGTACAGATGCCACCCTACCCCCCAGCCTTTCTGAAAAGCAGGCTGTCTGAGGCACTGTGTATGCAACCTTGTCCTGCCAAGCTTAGAGGTTGGAGCCTTATAACATTTAAAATATATGCATATAAATAGGACCCAGTTATTAATTTCTATTTGATAAAGCTTCCCACGTGATTTCAAGTCTAGTAGATCAACCTAATTTGGTTTAAAAATATTTCTTTAAAGAAGAGAGAATAAATCCTTGAATCATTCCAGGGCCCTTAAAATGTCCCAAAGCTATCTCTCGGTTAAAGTCTTGAAATTTAACTTGGAAAGACTATCAAATATACATAACCCAAAGATTATATTATACACTCTTTGTAATGATTCTAAAAGATATCAATTAAATTTAAAACGGTTTTTATATTAAACATTTGGTTCAGATCATAGAATTAATCCTTTTTCTTTTAATCGGGCCAATAAAATATTATATCCTAGGTTG
>NW_005368761.1:0-548 GCF_000412655.1 Myotis brandtii
AAGGTGACCACCAGAGAAAAGAGAATCAGGGGATAAGAAAGAACAAGAGGAAAAAACAAGTGGAGGGGTGAGAAAAGGAGTGCAAAAATGAAATTGGAAAAAGAAAAAAAATGTAAGAGAGAAAAAAGAATTTAAAAAAAGAAGGGGAAAAAATATTTATATGGGGAGAAAACTCCAATAGAACAGCCACTAATCCCAACAAATGCCAGCAACAGATACCTAGAGATGAATGCAAACTACAAACAACAACTAATATCAAGCGAGGTCAGGGAAAACAGAAGCAAAAAACAAACAAAAACAAAACAAAAAAAAAAAAGAAAAAGCAAAACAATCTCACAAAGAAACATAAAAAAACCAATATAATCAACAGTCAAGCAAACAACAACAAAAGGACAGAGAGAATAAAAGTTTGGGTAGTGAAGAAAGAGAAGAGAGAGGTGTGTATGGACTTAGAACAAGGGATTGGAAATTAGATATATAAGTAGGGTGAAATTTTAACAGGGGGTGAAATGAAGGAATAGGGATAATCTAAAGCAGGAATAGGGTAA
>NW_005368762.1:0-829 GCF_000412655.1 Myotis brandtii
ATGGCGCCTAACTCGATAAAGAGTGTTATTCAATTATGTTCCAGTAATTCGTGAATCTAATAAACATACGCTTTGAAAAACCATCGGTTGGGTTTCAACGGACAACAAGGCGGGAGAAAAAAAATTAGATGTGACTTGAAGCAAGAATAAGTGTTTATCCCACGCAACTCTATGCCTTTAACAACGGCGGAATGATTCACATTGAGAAATACCCATTAACTATATATATATACTAGAGGCCCGGTGCACGAAATTTGTGCATTGGGGGGGGGGTGTCCCTCAGCCCAGCCTGGGACCCTCGGTAACGGGCTTCCTCTGTTATGAATTTGACTATTGTAGGTATTTCCTATAAGTGGAATCATACAGTATTTGTCTTTTGGTGTCTGGCTTACTTCATTTAGCATAATGTATTCAAGGGTCATCCATGCTGTAGCATGTGTCCAAACTTCATTCCTTTTCATGGCTGAATACTATTCCATTGTGTGGATCTACCACATTGGTTTACCCATTCATCAGTCAGTGGACACTGAGGTTGTTTCTACCATTTGTTTATTGCTGACAACCAGTGACTAATGCTGTTATGAATGTTTGCCTTACAAATACCTATTCTAGACCCTGTGGGTATTTAAAGAGCACATTGTTCTGTGACCAGTTTTTCTCACTGATGTATTAAGATCATTTTCTGTATCCATACATACATTCTTTCTTTTTTTTTTAATCCTCACCCGAGGATATTTTTTCATTGATTTTCAGAGAGAGTGGAAGAGCGAGGGAAAGACAGAGAGAAACATAGATGGTTTGCCTCCTGCACGCGCCCCGACCAGGGCCT
>NW_005368763.1:0-512 GCF_000412655.1 Myotis brandtii
ATGTTCAAAGGGATATCTGAAAGAATTTCAAAATACAGCCATTGGAAATATTGATGACTATCCCAAATACAAACAAAGATCTGGTGGCACCATGTCTATTGGAAATAAAGTTGTTGATAACAGTTGGATTGTTTCTTATAACCCCTATTTGTGCCTTAAGTATAAACGTTGAAGTCTGTGTATCGATTAAAAGTGTCAAATATTAATTTAAATACATCTATAAAGGGCACGATTGTGAAAATATTCAAATTTCTGAAAAAAAATATTATCAATCATGATTAAGTACAGGACTTTGTTGACTCCAGGTATGTGAGCACTCCTGAGGCTGTTTGGAGACTTTTTGCAATGTGAATGCATGACCAATCTCAGGCAATCACAAGATTAGCTATTCAAATGAACAGAATTTGTATTTTCATACTGATGATTTTGCTGAAGTTATAGATAGGGCTAAAAGGCATAACTTAACTTTGATGGTTTTGTTCTTATTGAATAGAGAAGATTCTTATGCATGT
>NW_005368764.1:0-554 GCF_000412655.1 Myotis brandtii
CCCGCCTCTGCAGCAGCACCACTGAGCAGCAGTGGCTGGCGCAGCAGGGCTGGGATGAGCAGCAGTGGAGCTGCGTCCAGCCCTGGCTAGGGTTCCTCCCCGGCCACCTACCACTTTGGCACTGCTACATCCCTTAGGGGGATGTCAGACTGCCAGGTTTCAGCCCGATCCCTGCAGGCCAGTTCAATTGGGCTGAAACCCAGCAGTCCCACATCCCCTGAGGGGTCCCGGATTGCGAGAGGGTGCAGGCCAGGTTGAGGGACCCCACTTGTGCACGAATCCGTGCACTGGGCCTCTAGTTGTGTACTAAAGGCTATGAAGATATATACTTTTGCCTTTAATGTTCTTTTATAAGAAACTAGAGGCCCGGTGCATGAATTTTGTGCACTCAAGGGGGGGGGCGGTCCCTCAGCCTGAATTGCGAGAGGGCGCAGGCCAGGCCAAGGAACCCCACCGGTGCACGATCGGGGTATCGGGGTCACACAGGAGGTTGCCCAGCTGGGGAGAGACCGTGGGAGGGCTCCAAGGCGTGTCTGGCCTGTCTCGCTCAGTCC
>NW_005368765.1:0-486 GCF_000412655.1 Myotis brandtii
GTATTAGGAACTGCACCCTAAGCTTTAGAAGGCATGGTCGTTTCATTCCAACTTGATGCTAGAACTGCATCTATGACCGATATTAATTTTATTTCATTTGCACAGTCATTGGTCGACTCTTAAGTCATGTTAGGAGGCATTAACACTGCTACGCTTCTACACTAAAGCCAATTTTAACAGCACAACTATTGAGCTATGTCCCAGCTTAATCTGTTTAACAGGTCAGTGTCTATGGCATATGCTTTCATACATAAAAGTTCTAAATTCGAAGTCTTCAAAGGAATGTTGTAATCTGATAATTTCATTCTTTTATTTTGATGATAGATTTACAGGGGCATGGTATATCATTTAGACATAGGGTATCCTACCAAAGAGGAAGAATTCTGAAAAATGTAACATATTACCAAAGAATAAAGTGGATATATAATGTCCCACCTAGGAAATCTATATATATATATAAAAGCCTAAGCAATCGTTCAACTGTTC
>NW_005368766.1:0-506 GCF_000412655.1 Myotis brandtii
AAGTCATGGTCTCTGAAGTCTTCAGGTGCTGAGAGCAGTCCTGTAAATAAATGTCACTAATTTACCTGTCCCTATCAGCTCATTAAAAAGTTCTTGATAATAATGTAGAATTTCGCCTTTTCGTAAGTTTGGTTCATATGTCTCTTCATCTACATACATGGGGTTACTGGTGACTATTTGATGAAGAGAAAAGCTATGTGTTTACCAAAAAAGGAGATTCCAGGTTGAGAAGAACCATAAGGAGGGCTTTAGGCCAAGGGAGATTAAAAGCTTCTGAAAATTTACCTAGTTGAGTTTTAATTATATTATTTGTATACTATACCAAATCAGAGAACTAGAGTTATAGGTAAAATAAAAAGACTAGTAGAATAGGCCAAATATTAGAAATGAATTGTATTTTTTGAACAGTGAAATGTGTCCCAGTCACTGTACATAGGGAATTCCCCAATAGGCGTTAATTTTCCCCAAACATAATTTACCATTTTAACTGTTGCTCTCCTTCAAGT
>NW_005368767.1:0-796 GCF_000412655.1 Myotis brandtii
TAGAGGAAATTGACATATTCCTAGAAAAATGCAACCTCCCAAAACTCAATCGAGAAGAATAAAAAGATCTCAACAGGCTGATAACAAAGGAGGAAATTGAAGCAGTCATTAAAAAAGCTTCCAGCAAACAAAAGCCTAGAGCCAGACAGCTTTACAGGAGAGTTTTATCAAACATTCAAAGAACTAAAACCTATCCTTCTCAGACTATTCCAAATAGATCAAGAGGAAGGCATACTCCCAAGCTCTTTCTATGAAACCAGCATTACCCTAATATCAAAACCAGATAAAGACACTACAAAGAAAGATAATTACAGGCCAATATCCCTGATAAACATAGATGCTAAAATCCTCAACAAAATTCTAGCAAATCGGATCCAGCATTACATTAGAAAGATCATATACCATGACCAAGTGGGATTTATTCCAGGGATGCAAGGATGGTACAATATCCACAAGTCAATAAACGTGATACATCACATAAACTAACAGAGACAAAAAACACATAATCATATCAGTTGATGCAGAAAAAGCATTTGACAAAATCCAACACCCTTTCCTGATAAAAACTCTCAGCAAGGTGGGAATAGAGGGATCATACCTCAACATAATAAAAGCCTTATGTGACAAACCTACAGCCAACATCATACTCAGTGGGCATATACTAAAACCATTTCCCCTGAGAACAGGAACAAGACAGGAATGCCCACTCTCACCACTCTTGTTCAACAACATAGTACTAGTGTTAGCCATAGCCATCAAACAAAAAGAAATAAAAGGCATCCAAATTGGAAAAGAA
>NW_005368768.1:0-806 GCF_000412655.1 Myotis brandtii
GATTTGGGTCTGTAAAGCTCCAGTCTTATTGTTTTTTTAAGCATTTTAAATCATTTTTCTATACGGAATATTTAATATAAGAGTGTTAAAGAATTCACAGTATCTTCTGTATTTGGCAAATTTTGCTATTCTAAAATCGTTAGCAATAAAACAATGAGACCTCGGTTCTTGTCTTCTTGAAGGAAAGATTTCAATCAAGAGGCAAAGTATAGCACAGTAAGATTTTTATTGGCCACAGCAAAAATATACCTAGGACAGTGAAACAAGGAAGGGCACAGAAGTAGTAACAGGAAAGCCTGGGCTGGGCTGCTTCGGCTCACTGAGAAGTCAGACAAAAGGGAACCTTGAAGACAGGTTGGGGGTTGGCCTGGTATGAGCTGCCACTGCCCATTCCTCCCCTAGTTGCAAGTTTCATGAGGTGCCTTAGAGGGAAGAAGAAGGAAGGGAAAGGCATGGTTGTGCTCCCCTGCAGGAGAGCACATTCCGGGTCCTTTATCCTGAGCATATTCATCTCTCTTGCAGGTGGAAAGCTTAGGGGAGGTCTCAGGGGCAGGTCTCAATAGACTATTCATCAGCTTTCCAGGTGTGCTCTTTCAGGGTCGTGGTCTCCACCGATTGGTCAGCACTAGGAGACATTAGTCAACGCATCTGGCCCTAAGGCAGCCAGGGCATTACTTGTCTGGTTTTGCTGCTTTTCTGGTCCTGGAGCTGAAATACAACTGAGGCCTAGATGTTATAATATTTGAGTAAAGGTCAGAGGGTATAAACTCCATGATAGGTAATATTTTAGGGGAGGAAAGGTTACC
>NW_005368769.1:0-553 GCF_000412655.1 Myotis brandtii
ACACTGCTTAGGAGTGCAGTGGTGATTATGGTTAAAATAACACATTTTAACCTCTCCCATTCTTCTCTACGAAAAGATTTAAGGACATGTAGGTCCAAATCAAGCAATCTTTCTGAATTTCATATCATGTGTACATTCTGATCGTGCAGAAATGAGCGTATGATTCCGTTTAACTTTGTCAAATACCTGCCTTCCCTGGTATGAACACTGCCTGAGTAATTGAGTTATTAGAAAATTTATATAACCCGTGTCTCGGCAGGGAATTAACTCAGTGCATTACATGCAGATGCATAATCTAGAACAATGACATTTTAGCCTAAGAACAGATAAGTTTCATCTTGTCCAAATTAATCGTTTCCCAAAATGGGTATCTTGATTCAAGATGTTTATTTTTCTACCCAAACTCGTCCAGTTTTGTAGTTCTCAGCTTTGAACACAGTAATATCTGCTGGATAATGTGCATCCCCTGTAGACCCCCCTTGTTTAAGAATACAACATTCCTGTGGTTATTGGACATTTCCCTTTAGTTAACAATTGCTACAATTCAGCCACA
>NW_005368770.1:0-819 GCF_000412655.1 Myotis brandtii
CAAACGCCGGCCGGCCGCGGAAACGCTCCTCTCTTATCGGCACTGCATGATCCAGAGGAAAAAAAAAAACTCTTCTACTTTTAGAAGAGTTTGAAAATGATTAGAATTCATTCTTCTTTAAATGCTTGGTACAATTACCAGAAAAACCTTCCATTCCTGGGCTTTTATTTGTGGAAAGAATTTTTGATTGATTTTAGAGAGAAAGGGAGAGAGAGAGAGAGAGAGAGAGAGAGAGAGAATCGAACCCACAACCTAGGCATGTGCCCTGACTCTAATCGAACCCACCATCTTTTGGTGCATGGGAGGACACTTCAACCAACTGAGCCACATGGGCCAGGGATGTTGAAAGATTTTTTAATTACAGATTCAATTCCTTTGCTTGGTATTGGTCTATTCAGATTTTCTATCACTTCATGTTTCAATCTGGGTCCATTATATGTTTCTAGAATTTCTCTATTGTTTTAGGTTATCCTATTTGTTGGCTTATAACTGTTCATAATTGTCTCATATCATTCTTTGTGTTTCTCTGGTATGTCATAATGCCTTCTTTTTCATTTATGAATTCAGTGTTTTTAGTCTTCTCTATTTTATTTTTCTTGGTTTGTCAACTTTGTTTATCTTTTAAAAAAGCCAACTCTTAGTTTTGTTGATCCTTTCTATTGTTTTTCTAGTCTCTATTTCATTTATTTTTGTTCTGATATTTATAATTTCCTTCCCTTTGCCTGTTTTGGGCTTAGTTTTTTCTTCAATTTCTAGTTTCTTGAAGTAAAGTTAGTTTTTTTAAAAATATATTTCCTGCTCTTAATATAGCATTTGTCA
>NW_005368771.1:0-500 GCF_000412655.1 Myotis brandtii
GGCAGACTTTCTGCCAAAAGGTTCCTGATGGCAGAAGTGTCCTTCCCGAGCTGGGCCCCTGCCCCTATTCCAACATAATAAGCGGGTTTAGGGTTGAGGCACAGCCAGCAATCCGTGGTCAGGTTTGGGGAGGTGCAATTTAGGAAAGAAAATATTAAGTCCAAGGTTCCCAGCAGCTTTCGGTTTGGTTTTTCTGCGCCTGTATCCAAAAGCTGTTGTAGGTCCCCAAGGGTTGGCGAGGTCGTGGCTGCAGGTGGAGTAGGGCTGGGGCTCCCAGACCTTTGTGACCCAGGGGAGCCAGGAGGTTTAGCTGGGGCTGGGTGCTGTGGCTGGCTCGGCCTCTCTGGCTTGTCTAGGGGACGCAAGGGGCCAATCGGGTTGAACCACCGGTGAAGAGTCTGGCGTTGAATGGTGAAGAGCTGGCCAGGGTCTCGGCTGTTTATATAGAGTCTTAGTTCCCACATCTTTCCCCCTTCCCATTGGTCAGTCCACCAGACGAG
>NW_005368772.1:0-629 GCF_000412655.1 Myotis brandtii
CTTTCGACACATAGAGTGCTCCCTAAAGAAAGCAGCATGCCAAGCAGAGATTTTACAGAAATGTTCATTTGTACTTGAGTAACCAAGACCTTGCCTTCATACTTCTACAAATAATTGATCCGTTCCGCCTAAATTGCATATCGTGGGCTTTTAATACTCTAGGCCCGTGGTCGGCAAACTGCGGCTTGCGAGCCACATGCGGCTCTTTGGCCCCTTGAGTGTGGCTCTTCCTAAGCCTTAGGAGTACCCTAATTAAGTTAATAACCATGTACCTACCTATATAGTTTAAGTTTAAAAAATTTGACTCTCAAAAGAAATTTCAATCATTGTACTGTTGATATTTGGCTCTGTTGACTAATGAAAATCTTTTCCTATTTATCAAACCTTACCTGTTTGCATTCTTAAGGCCTTATTTCCAGATGCATTCCATCCTGGTGATCACATTCTAGTAAGGTCATCTTTGTGAATAGACCAAAAGAATTTTGAAGACTGGGTTCGGGTCTTTGTTCACCTGCACGTCCTTTTATATCCTAAGTTTGTGCTTGCTGGTTATTAAAAGCTCTGAGACCCTTGCTGCCTGGCTCAAGGTAAATTGCCCCTCTGATTTAACTGCTCTTCTCACTGCTTGT
>NW_005368773.1:0-799 GCF_000412655.1 Myotis brandtii
CAGCCCGGCCTGCCCCCTCACAGTCTGGGAGCCCTCAAGGGCGGGAGGCGACCTCGTGATCAGGATAAGGTGATGCCCCCATCACAGCTCTGCTGCTGCCACTGCCGGCAGCACAAGCCTCGGCCAGCCCTGGTTACCTGAGCCTCGGGCTGGCCCTGGGCAGCCAGGCAGCTGCCATCCGAGACTTGCCTGTGCCTCAGGCAATGGCTGGGCAGCTTCCATCTGAGGCTTGCCTGTGCCTTGGGCATCGGCTGGGCAGTGATATTCAAGGCTTGCCTTTGCCTCAGGCCATCCCTGGGTGGCTGGGCAGCCACCATCTGGGCTTGCCTGCACCGTGGGCTGGCCCTGGGCGACTGGGTAGTCACCATCTGAGGCTTGCCTGTGCCTCAGGCCAACCCTGGGTGGCTAGGGGCTGAGGGTATTGGGGGACTCCGGAGGCAGGTGCATGGAGTGGCCAAACCCACCTGGGGTGGGCCCAGCTGTGCCGCGTGCCTGCCACCCCGGCGGGGCTGAGGGTACTGGTTGCCACCATCTTGTGGCTATGAGCACTGCCATCTTTGAGGGCATGGCAGTTAATTAGCATATTCCCTCTTTATTGGCTGTTGGTGCTGCCATCTTGTGAGGGTGTGCTGGTCAATTAGCATATTCCCTCTTTATTAGATAGGACTATTAGGCCTGGTTCACAGATTCATGCACCGGTGGGTCCCTTAGTCTGGCCTACAGGGATTGGGCTTAAACAAGCAGGCTGACATCCCCTGATGAGTCCCGGATTACGAGAGGGTGCAGGCCAGGCCAAGGG
>NW_005368774.1:0-940 GCF_000412655.1 Myotis brandtii
CTGAAACTCCCACAGATACCCTCAATTATTTGAGTTACTGCTCCCAAACTAAAAATAATGCACCTGCCATCGCTGACAAGTGACGATGGTGAGTGTTCATTGTGGGGCAACATGCCCCTCGTCTAGGAAGCCCAGATGTGTCAGCAGAGCAAATGTGGTCGCTGGGCAGGGCGACCTCTGCCAGAAATTCTGCCCCTACCACAGAAGAGCACGCAGACTCTCCACCTTATGGGAGATGAGCAACACTACATGTCATCATCGGGGGCATGATGTTATGGTTTACCCATCTCCCCTTGCAGCGGTTCTCAACCAGTGGGTCGCGACCCCTTTGGGGGTCGAATGACCCTTTCACAGGGGTCGCCTAAGACCATCGGAAAACACATATATAATTACATATTGTTTTTGTGATTAATCACTATGCTTTAATTATGTTCAATTTGTAACAATGAAATTGGGGGTCACCACAACATGAGGAACTGTATGAAAGGGTCGTGGCATTAGGAAGGTTGAGAACCACTGCCTTAGAGGCATACCCTAAACTCCTGGGAGGCTGCTTGCTTTTTCTGTTTGTTGTCTTTCATCATGGCCCACAGATTTGTTTACCCCTCCGTGCTTCCTCTGCTCCCAGTAATAGTTACTCAGCAGTTGGAAACAGCACACTATAAACTTGCTAAACCTGTAGGAATGAGACCACATCCCACTTTACCAATATCTCCCTTTAAGTTCATGCTGACCCAGAGGTTTTGTTGTCTAAATGCCCTTCAATTGACTGGTGTCTACCACTGGCTCTTTCTTCCGTTTGGCCATTAACATGGTGGCACTCCTTCCAAACTTCTGAAATACAATGGAAGTCAACAATGGCGTCTTCAGCATGGCTGAGGGACGGTTTAATGCTGGGCTCTGGATCCCAGCCCTTTGCCCTTTTTCAAGAGTTAGGACC
>NW_005368775.1:0-750 GCF_000412655.1 Myotis brandtii
TCTGATAAAATAGACTTTAAAATGAAGGCTATTGCAAGAGACAACAAAGGTTACTACATAATACTAAAGTAATCAATCCAACAAGAGGTTATAACCCTGATAAACATTTATACACCCAATATAGATGCACCTAAATATATAAAAAAAAACTTCCAGAGGACTTTAACAGAGAGATTGACAACAATACAGTCATAGTAGGGGACTTTAACACCCCTCTGACTTCCCTGGACAGATCTCCCAGACAAAAACTTAACAAGGAAACAGAGACTCTAAAGGACACACTGGATCAGATGGCATTTATAGGACATTTCACCCCAAAGCAGAATATACATTCTTCTCAAGTGCACATGGATCATTCACAAAGATAGACCACATGTTAGGACACAAAACAAGTCTCTACAAGTTCAAGAAGATTGAAATCATACTAAGCATTTTCTCAGATCACAGTGGAATGAAATTAGAAATCAACTACAGTAAAAACACCCCAAAACATTCAAATACATGGAGGCTAAATAGCATTATATTAAACAATGAATGGGTTACCAATGAGATCAAGAAAGAAATAAAAAACTTCCTGAAAACAAATGCAAATGAACACACAATAACCCCAAATCTCTAGAACACAGCAAAGGCAGTCCTGAGAGGGAAGTTCATAGCACTATAGCATACCTCAAAAACAAAAACAAAAACAAAAACAAACAAACAAAAAGCAGCAAAAACCACTTAACCCTACAACTTAAAGAACTAGAA
>NW_005368776.1:0-667 GCF_000412655.1 Myotis brandtii
TCCTCTCTGAAGTCAATAAAAACCTATTTTAAAAAATATTATAGTCAGTGTCTTTAATAAAGACGTGGAAAGTATTTTCCATGTGAAATGTGGAAGCTGTACTATAGCTATTCTCTCTCTGAGTCCTCTCTTCTCTCACGACTCCCCTAAATTTGGTGTTTGCGGAATATTTTTTTCTTACAGTCAATACAGCTAATTTGAAGAATGGGAGTGTTTTTCTGTAGAACAGAGATTTTTCCACCTTTTTCATCTCATGGCCCCCATAAACTCATTACTAAATTTCTACAGCACATCAAAACATGTATTAGTTTTTGCTCATCTGACGAAAAAAATAGGTATGATTTTGATTCGTTCACACTGGATGGCCATGGTTGTGTTGGCTCTTGTCATTTTTTTTTTAATTTGACAATCTAAGGGAAGAGAAGTCAGTGCCCCTGACTACATAGTCAGGTATTGTATGTTTCAAAAATTCTTGTGGCATATCAGTTGAAAATTGCTGGTTTAATATTTTTTTAAAAAATATACTTTATTGATTTTTTACAGAGAGGAAGGGAGAGAGATAGTTAGAAACATTGATGAGAGAGAAACATCGATCAGCTGCCTCCTGCACACCTCCCACTGGGGATGTGCCCGCAACCAAGGTACGTGCCCTTGACCAGAATCGAAC
>NW_005368777.1:0-628 GCF_000412655.1 Myotis brandtii
ACAGACTCCATGAACTTAAGTTCATGCAATTAATTTAGAAATAAATATTAAGATAAATTTAAAAATTAAGTGCTGAAATAAATATTCACTGTAGATAATGCAGAAGTCAAAAGTAAAGAGATTTATGGTATTTGGAAATTAATATTATGTTAAGTAATATATAAAAATTAAAGTATATAGCATTCACTATAAGGAATAAAAATAAAAGAACAACAGAATAAGTGCCAGAAAATTACAAAGAGAGAAATAATAAAAAAGTATAAAAACAAATATAAAACTGATATTATCAACAGAAATGAAAATTGATCCTTTGAGAATGCCAATTAAAGAAAACAAAATAAAAGACAAGGTGCAACTGAGAATTATTAGCAATAAAAAAGGGAGTATAATTAGGAGAAAAAATTTAAATTGAACCCCAGCAATGTTATGGACATGCATTTGAAAATTTAAAGGAAATAAGAATTCTAAAGAAATCTAACTCACTAAGATTGATTTGAGAAAGAAAATAAATGTCAATGATTATCACTATATTAAAAAAAGTACTGATAATGAAAATCTTTATTTAAAAAAATCTGTATAGGTCAAAACTTTTTAAATATAATTTTATTAAACTTTCAACAAACATTAT
>NW_005368778.1:0-562 GCF_000412655.1 Myotis brandtii
ACTGCACACCAACTACTCTGCCTCCCTCATCAACTCATCCTCTCATCCCCCACAGTGGCTACTTCTAATGCTCTCCACTATCCCCAAACCTCTGACTTCGCCCTCTGTTACACAGAAACCGAAGTTTTCTGACAGGAACGCTCCCATCAGCCTACCATCAAGATGCCCACCTGACTGATTGCACCCGCTTGTCTGTCACCTCCCGAGGGGAAGACATGTCCTTTTGCTATTTGCTAGGGTCTGAATACTTGTATTTACAATACAGATATTAACAAATTCACAGTTTAAATCCTAATGCCCAGTGTGAGGTGATTAGGGCATGAATGGGGTTAGTGCCCTCATAAAAGAGGCCCTGGAGGACCCCTTGCCCCTCTGCCATCTGGGGCAGTCTGCAACCTGATCAGGGCCTTCGCCAGACACCGAATCTGCCCCTGGACGTCCAGCCTCCAGAACTGTGAGAAATAACCTGGCTGTTTATAAGCCCCCAGTCTATGGTACTTGGTTCCAGCAGCTGGAACAGACGGGCATCATCTAAGGCCAGTCCTCCTCTGTGCTAGGTCCC
>NW_005368779.1:0-3552 GCF_000412655.1 Myotis brandtii
AGGCTGTGTTGTGTCGTGTTGTTGAGTGATTTCCATTGTGTGTATCTGTGTGTGGATGTGCACGCGTCCTAAGTGTACCCGCTCAAGTCTTGCCGTTTCTTTTTGTAGGTGAAAAGGAAGTAGGGACGTGTGTCAGTTGGATGTGCCAGAGCAGGAGGTTTCGATGGCGGTTCGTTTCGAGCGTGTGCCGTTCGTGCCTTGTGCGTGGTACGGAATGGGATCCCGTGTGTGGAGTGTTGTAGGGGATGGAGAGGTTGGGGTACGGAGGACCCTGTCGTCCCCCTCCAAGTTTTGCAGTCTGCCGTGATAGTCGGGAATCCTGGAAGTTGGTTTTGTGTGTGTTGAGTTGGGAGCGATAGATTGGATTCTTGTGTGTGTGTGTGTGTGTGTGTGTGTGTGTGTGTGTGTGTGTGTGGTGGTGTATGTGTGATGTTTACTGTGCTGGCACTGATTTTGTGTGAATGGGCGAAGCAATGTGGTATTAGTGAAGAAGATTGGCATGATGTGGTTGGATCCCTTCGGTTCCTGTCTGATGAGCTGGTTCATGGGGAAGATGGTGTGTGCTTTGATGTTTGATGTTTGTCGTGGTGCAGCCTCTGAGTGTGTGGTCCACCTCCTGGGTGAGCGTGGGTTCCTGGATCGCTGGCAGGTCATGTGTTCATCTGTGTTAGGCCTAGGTGGTGTTTTGTGTCCTTTATTCCCTGGGTCCTGACTGGTGTAGGATGTGGACATGATTTGGAAGTGACAGGGAACATCCATGTTGCGTGGCATGCCCATGTGCAAGAAAGCACTGCCCGGATGGGTTGTGTTTTCAGTGGAGCCTCCGTGTGGCCGTGTTGCCTGTGAGTCCTCGGTCCCCTGCAGCGGATGCAGGGTGGCACGGAAGAGGAGCCTTTGGCCTGTTCCGTTTGGCAGTATTCTGGAAGCACAGGCCAGTGCCTGAGATGTGGTGTGTATGTGGGTCATCCCATAGCGGGTTTTTTAAATGGGCAGTTTCTAAAGGAAAAGTATGCATACAGTATGTTGTGAATTTGCTGTGGGACTAGGGGCTGCGAAAGGCTGTCTGTTCTGCAGGGGTTCCCGTCCCGTGGGGCAGGAAGGCAAGGGAGTGTTGGACGGGGAAGGAAGGTTGAAGGACAGTGCAGGACGTGAAAGGCCTTTGGGGGAAGCAGGCTCGGGGAGGTCCCTTGCGAGGAAGGGTTTGTGATTGTTTTCTCTGCAGCATCCATGTTTCTTGTGGCGTGTTGTGTGGTGTTTGAGGGAAGGAGTCCCATGTTTGAGGGAGAGCCGGTGTGTGACGCAGGGAGGGTCAGGCCACGTGAAGAGCGGTGTTTGTGCTTGGAGTTTGGGGAGCCACGTGAGACCATTTTTGTTGCTTGTGTTAGACATGTGTATTTTCTCGTTGTCATGCAATGTATTTTTCAAGTTGTCTGGCGGAGTGGGCCATGCACATGGGTTTCTTGTCCGTTCAGTTGTGTTTAGCATGTGTCTTTTGTATTTAAGAAGACAGTGTCTTTTGGGGTGTCCTAAGAGCTGTGCGTGTAGGTATTTTGCAGTGCATGCCTTTTTTGTGGTGTTTGTTTTGAGCGGTGCCTGTCTGTCCTCCTTCTGTGGTGTGTGAATGGTCTGCTGTGAAAGTCGCAGTGGTGGTGCAGCTCCCAGGTTATTGGTGGAGTGTGATGGATAGCGATGAATGCCGTTTGTAAGTGTTTGGGGATTTGGTGTGTTTGTTTTGAGCGGTGCCTGTCTGTCCTCCTTCTGTGGTGTGTGAATGGTCTGCTGTGAAAGTCGCAGTGGTGGTGCAGCTCCCAGGTTATTGGTGGAGTGTGATGGATAGCGATGAATGCCGTTTGTAAGTGTTTGGGGATGTGTGTTGCACGGATGTCCCCGAATGAAAGCATGTGGAATGATTCTGATGTCCTTGTTGAGATTGCTTTCTTTTGCCATGGTTTTTTTTGCCAGTCATGTGTGCACATCATTTCTGAAATTGCGCCTTGTCCTAAGGCAGTGTTAGTCACAGGAATTCTATGGACCTTGTGTGAAATGACTGTGAAGGAGAGGCTGAATGGACTGGTATGCTTTTGGTGATCTGTATCATTGCAGGTTTTTCCATGTAAGTCTATTTTCTGGATCGCTTTACAGGGAGGCATGGAGAGGGAGAGGCATGGCATGCAGAGGTGGAACCATGGATTCTCTACCTTCTTCACAGCTTCATCTGGCGATGGCCGTGCCTGCCTGAAAGGTATCTATCTTTGGCTCTCGTGGAACCTGGGGTATTGGATGGTGCAGGCTGATGCTCTGTGCAGTGATCCAAAGCGGTGTTTGGCCATGGCAGCGTTTGAAGTGGCACGGGCATGTTTCTGATCTCGAGTGATGTAGAGATGAAGTTTACGTATGTTGTTTTTGGGAATGGTAAGTCAGCCCAGGATGTGTGTGAATGTTTGAAGGATGGATGAGCATTGGTGTTTCTCTGAGCTGAGAGAAACGGAGAGAATGAATAGGGGCATGATGGATGAGCGTGTTGTGGAGGGAGGCTTTCCTGGGTCATGGCCCGAAGATGCTTTTTCCCTGTCCTGTGTGGTCATGTGTCCCCCATGCAGGAGAGGAGGCTTTTACACATTGTTTTAGTCAGATGTGTGTTCTTTTGAGGTTGCTATGTCTTTCTTTTAGGGTTGCCTGTCTGCCGTTTGCATGTGTGTTCACTGTTCCCATCTGTCAGGGCCATGCATGGGAGTTTTGTGTGTGTGATTCACAGTTTCTGTGGATTGTATGTCCCCTGGCTCCGTAGAGGACTGGCGTGTTTGGGTCCTATTCTTGGGTGTGCACGTCACTGTTGGAAAGCGTGTTGTTGTAGACATGCATGGCTTTCCATAGAGGGTCTGTCTGTCCAGTGGTGTGTCGTGATAGCCCCCCTCAGGGAAGCTTGTTGTTTGTTCTCACTGGATCGGGAGGCAAGGGCAGAGTGTTTGGATGTAGGGCTCCAGGGAGAGGTGGATCCAGAGGAGGTATGGATAGCATGAACGTTGAAGAGAACACCCATGGTAGGAAAGGTCATGGCTTGGGGACCCAGTGTTGTTGTTGTGTTTGTGAGTGGAGAAGTATATGCCTCGGTTGGTCCTAGAATGTTTGAGGAGATGCATGAAGCAAGATGTGTAGGAGATGGCACCTTTGTAGGCAACCATCATGGGCAGATGGGTGGTGGGGATGGGGGTCGTTGTCTCTGCCAGGGAAACCTTGCTGGGAATGACAGTTGGGTTTATAGGTTCGTGTTTTCTCAAAGAGGTTTGCTTAGCCTTGAAGAGCCATTGTCCCTGCCACCCGTGTAGTGTAGGCAGCCGTGAAGTGTGGCACATCATTGTAGTAAGTGAGGTCCGTTTATAAGGGTTCCCCGTCTTGCAGAAGAGGTCTTTGCTGCTGCAGTGAGCATCTTAAAGCAGGTTTAAGTGTTTTAGTTTATTTTGAAGTCCATGGTCGTGATATTTGATCACGTGTAGGTGTATAGAGTAGGGTATCCCCTAGGTCTGTATTTGTTTGGAGTCTTATCAAATATTA
>NW_005368779.1:3729-7434 GCF_000412655.1 Myotis brandtii
TATGGGTAAGGAATGGGTTTTCTTTGGGTTAAGTTTTGTTAATGTGTTGTGCATGGATTCTACTAACAGACATTTCTGTTTTCTAGGTCTGTGTTCCTTTCCTGGTGTCCATGTTGTCACGACTGAGGGAGGTTGGTGTTTTTCTGGAGGCACCTGTGACTTGTTTTGGAGGGCCCTGCGCCCCTGTTGTCACCTGGCCAGCGTGGAACGACGTGTGCTCTGCTTGTGATGCCCCAGGGTTCCGTCATGGTGCGGCTTCTTAGAGAAGAGAAGCTGTGACTGTGTGCCCACCGCCATGTATCTGTGTTGCTTGTGCCTGTGGGGAGCTGACATGTATCCCATAGGACCTTTGAGCAGTGTGTCGTTTGTGAATTGTGTTTTTTGTTAATTGTGTGGTTTCCTATGTTAGTGTCTATATGAGAGTGTATACACACGGAGACACACAGACACAGACACACATACACACATAGTGTATTGGTTGGGTGGGCTCTGAGAATCATTGTTGTTTTATTTCAAGGGTAGAAGAGGCAGACAGAGTATGCAGACTGGGAGAGTATTGTCTGCGGCCCATGGAGTTGTGTGCTTATAACATTTCTTTCCAAGTGTGGGTCCTGAATCCAAATGGAGGGGTCGGTTGTCTGCTATTGTGTGTTTATGCTTTTGAGCCCTTGAATTGTAAGCAGCACAGTTTCCTGTGCATCCAAGCTGCCCTGAAGCACTTCATGTAGGTTATTCACCACATTATTTGGTTTGTGAAGCATCCATACAACTGTGACCCTGTTTGAAGGTGGGCCCCATCCTTTCAAGTGCTTGTCTGTTCTGTTGCCCCTGTCGCCTGTTTCTTGGAAGTGAAGAACCGAGGGTAATCCTCCGTGGAGTCAGCGATGGATGATCTCAAGGTGGTTGGCATGGTTTGTTGGAAGCTGTGCACACAGATGGCACAGAGAACCTCCTTTCTTGTGTCCCAGCAGCTCCCCCCCTCCTGCATCCAGTTTGGTCCATAGAGTGTTCTCTGTTGCCCCTGTTTTCACAGAAGCATCAAGTAGGCATCCTTGCACACCCCTACGATGTCAAGGTTGGGTTAGTATTTATAGGGGTTTCAGGATCCTCACCTGTGCTCAGTGGTTGCATGAATGCCTGTGAAAGTGGGCCCCCGCCCCCACTGTGGATGATTTTAATTGGGGAGGCATGAATGCATTGTCCATTGTGGTGCCCCAATCACAGTTGACCCAGTTGCTTAGTGCCATGTCTTTGTTGCTCACCTGGGCTACACGTGATCATTTATTTATATGTCCAGCATTTGAGCCTCTCTCCTCACTGTAGCCTGTTTGGGGTCATCACATGTTTGATGCAGTTCTTGTGTCATGGCAATGTGTAGCTGGGAGTCCAAGTGTAGGCCACTTTTCCTATTGTCCTATACCGCCATCCACCCCGCCAAAAACAAGTTAGTTTCCCTTTTACCTGTCAAGTGTCCGTCCATGTGCCATGCTGCCTAATGAGTCAGTCCTTTTTCCGATACCGGTTGAATGGGTGGATGGGCTGTGAACCAGGCAGTTGCAGTTGAGGAAAGCGTGTGAGTGAAGTCCCCGCCCCCATGCCCCGCTCTTTCGGTGCCAGGTGCCTGCCCCACCGTCCTGCCGCGGAACCGCCGATGTCCGATAGATGTCCACCTGATAGGCATCCGACAGCCACTGGCCATCGTGTATCTTGGAGGGATGGGGTGGTTCCGTTCCCTGGAGTGGGCAGCCACGGTCTTGCTCCCTGTCCCCCCCGCCCCTGCGGTGAGCGAAGGTCCGGTGTTATGTCCGCTCCCCCAATTTCAGGAGTCACTTTTGGTGTCCTGGATCCAGCAGTCCCTCACCCTCCACAACCCTGCCCAGCTCTCTGGTGGCTACGGCCAGCTAAGTCTTGCCGCTTGGACCACACCTGTCATTACAGAAAGTAGCGGTGCTGGTCGCCGTCAGATGCAGCCTGTTGCCCCACATCCCCCGCCCCCATTCTGCTTGGGACTTCCGATTTCATTTTGGTGTGCCGGCCTGCCCCTCCGCCATGTGAGGTTTCTTTGGAGTTGAAATAAATGTTGGTGGACCTGAATGAGTGTCGTTCTCTCGTCTCGTCAATTCCTCCCCCGGATGTGTCCCTCACCTAGCAGCGTCTGCATGCATCGTGTGGTGGAGCCTACTGTGAAAAGTGAACCGACGTCCACGCTATGGTTTCATCCGTGTGCGTTCTTCTGGAGGTTGGAGGATGCTCATGTGTCCCTGTGCATGTGCAAGCATGACTCCCCCTTGTGTTTATTCTCTGCGCCACCACCTCCCCCCTCACGTTCCCCCTGGTTCGAGGAATGCGGTTGTGAGCCTCCCGAGTCCTCTGCGCGTCAGTGAGATCGCGATTGCATTCTGAAAAGCGCCGCCGCTGGCAGTGTCCTATGGTGTTGGCCAGCACAGGGACTAGTTGTTGTCCAAGCCCCTCACCCCCCGCAAATCATCCCGGTTCCACCGCGGCCCCCCTCTTCCCCGATCACATGCCCACGCCCAGTCACTGCATCCCGTGATGTAGTGCCCTACCTCTTACAGATGACAGTGTCCCTTGTGTACCTTTTTGGGTTGGCTTTGAGCCTGTACACTCCTGAAATAAATCAAGTCAACGTTTTGAAGCCTGCTGTGTCTACTTCTTTGCGCCGTCACCCCTTTTTCCCCTCCATGGGCCTTCAACCTGTGAAGTTGAGGCCAACTCCTAGGGGACGCACAGTGAGTATGGCCCATGTGCTAGAGCAGCCTCTGCAAAAAGCGTGATCAAGAGGATGGATTTGTGGTCTGTACGCACCAGTGTTATCTCCCACTGCCCCCACCCCACCATGTATGTGTCTCATTAGTCTTTGTGTGTTGTTGGATCTTGTTTTGTCATTCTGTGTGTGCATGAGCATGCCCTCCCCCTCCCCCCTTGTTCATTCTACTGCTGCAGTGTGCTGTTCACAATGGCAGAATTACTGTGTTGGTGTCCCCCTCTCCCAATGGTGTTCCTCCAATGTTTTACCTCAGCCCAATGCTGCTCTGTGATGTCCACCACCACCGTCACCATTGCCATGTCCCCACCCAGTGCTTTTGGAAGGAGGAATGTGCTGGTGTATGTCTTGCCCCAGAGCTTGGGCTCATGTCCCTCAGAGGTCTTTCCCCATCTCCCTGCCCATGCCTCATCCACATGTAGTGTGTCTTCTGGTCTGTTACGTGTCCTGCCATTGTACCTTTTCCCCCAGTGCCCACCCTCCCATAGCATCTTGTCCGTCCCCAATGTTCAATGGAGTCACTGAGTGACAGTCAAAAGGGTTGTGGGCAGAGGGACAAGGACAGGGACAGCCAAGGAAGTGAACATGGAAGAAACTGGGGCCAGGGGTTCATGGGAGGTCCATGGAGCACAAGGGATTCGTGTGAGGCCAGGCTGGTACTTGGGGTCCTGGGTGGCTATTGCAGCTTCTCGGGGATGGAGGGTGCAGCTGAGTTCGCTCCTTCCTGGCTTTGCTTCTTCAGTTTAATGTGTCCAAGTCCCCTTCCATGTCCCTGGCTGTGCGTGTTGGTGGGCAGTTCTCCTTGAGGGTGTCTTAGCCGAGGAAGGTGCTTCTCTGCAGCATGTTCTCCAGGCATTGGGCTCCAGCAGCATCCTCATGCTTTCTGGAACCTTTTCCCCAGTGTGCTGCAAAGGGACGGG
>NW_005368780.1:0-318 GCF_000412655.1 Myotis brandtii
AGCTTCAAGCAGGGGGCTAAAAGCTGAAAGAAAGTGTGTGACAGAGGCTAGCACCTAAGTACCTAACAGGAATACCAGAATTAGCATACAGAACAGAAGAGTGAGGTCCTAAACGAGCTCCCAAGGGGCATTAAAACTCAGCTGAAGCAAATGGCACTTCATTTTTTAATTTTTTGTGTTTCACTATTATTTTTTATTTTTCACTTTATCTTATTTTACTTTTTTTGCACCGTTGTCTTCCTCATTTCTATTTTTATCCTCCTGTTTTTCTTCTCCTATCCCCATTTTAGTTTTTCTCTTTCCTTTCTTTCACCCTTT
>NW_005368780.1:406-759 GCF_000412655.1 Myotis brandtii
TTTTTCCTGCTAATCCATTTCCCCTTCTCTTTCCTTTCTCTTCACTAATCAATTTTTTTCTCTCTTCTCTTGCTCTTTGCTTTTACTATTTTTTAACTTGTTTCACTTGCTACATATAGGCTTATCTACTCTCCCTGAGGAGGAAACTGGTCTTGCCAGGTGTGTCAGGCCATAAAAACGTTGAACATTGCATTGCCCTTGGGGGGAGGGAAGGTCTTTCATGCTGGCCCCAGGACAGATCATCAACACCGGGGGGCTTTCCTGTAAGCCCATGAGAGGGGGCAGTACCATATCTGCAAGACAAAGAACCCAGAATTTTATAAAAAGTGAAGCCTCTGCATGTTACTTCACTC
>NW_005368781.1:0-492 GCF_000412655.1 Myotis brandtii
TAAAATGCACTCATCATTATTCTAACCTATCATTATACATTCAGTTGGCTTAACAGGCATATAATTTTCTTTGAGTTTTCAGTCACCAGATCATGAGAAGATATATTCTGGACATGAAATTGAATGCAATTGCTAAATGGGATACTTATATTTTCCCCCTGGTTATTTGTGAATACTTTTCATATATGGGAAAAAGAATTGGTTGGCAAAAGGAACAGATCATTATGGTGACTGATAAGAACAGATCATTATGGTGACTGATACGTTGTCCCTTTTAAGTCCATTTTCTCTTTCATTGGTATTAAGTTCCTAGGGTACATGGATTCCCAGTTAAAAAATATAATTCTTGCCCTGGCTGCCGTGTCTTAGTGGTTAGAGCATCAGCCGGGGCACCAAAGGGTCTTGGGGTCGATTCCTGGTCAAGGGCATGTACATGGGTTGCAGGTTTGATCCCCAGCTTTGGTCAGGGTGCATGCAGGAAGCAACCAATTG
>NW_005368782.1:0-2775 GCF_000412655.1 Myotis brandtii
TTGTTCAGTCGTTTGGTCGTCCCTCACTAACCCCTCTCTCAGCCTGGTAGCCCCTGACTTCCCCCCCACACCAGCCTAGTCGCCTCTTACTGTGCCCCCTGCCTGCCTGGTCGCCCTCAACTTCTCCCCCCTCCTGCTGCTGGCCTGGTTGTAAGCAGTCATCTTTGTGAGGGTGTGAGGGTTAATTTGCATATTACCTCTTTATTATATAGGATAGGTAGAATATTGACTCAGATTTCCCATGTATACAGAACTACAGGGTTTTTTTAAGTTTTTTTTTTTAAATTAGCCATTACTAGTTGACATGGATTCATGTTCATTATTCATCTTTATTACCTTTGAGTATAAAAATGTTGTTTTAAGTTTACAAATGTGGAAAAGAAGTTCACCTAGATAGATAACTAGAGTGAAGCTGGAATTATAGTCCAGGCCTTTGCACTCCACAGTTCATTGTTAATCATCGAATGATCCCTAAGGGTTTTCCAGACTTCAAATTCTATAAGTTGATTTCTTCAATCAATGAATATTTTTGGAGCAACAACTTTGCTCCAGACATCATACTAGTTGCTGAGATAAAATTTCTTGCTCTCAGAGAGTTTAATTTGAAATTGATGAATTGAGGAAGAGTAAGGTGGCAATGACAAAAAGTAGTAAGTAAATTCATATAGAAATGATAAAATGTATTTATTTGTTCATTTAAGAAATTATAATGTTTAAAATATTTATATATATTTTATTGATTTCATAGAGGAAGGGAGAGGGTGTTTATTGAAACATATTACACATATCCTAAATTTACCCATTTAAAGTATACAATTCAATGGTTTTAGTATATTCAGAGTTGTGCAGCTATCACTATAATCTAAAATTAGAACATTTTCATCACCCTAAAAAGAAACCCCCCCCCTACCTATTAGCAGTTACTCCTTATTTTCCTCTCTCCTCAGCCCTAGGAAACCATTTATCTACGTTCTGTTTCCATTCTCCTTCAAGTCTTTTCTGGACTTTTCATATAAATGGAATCATACAATATATTACCTTTTATGACTGGCTTGCTTCACTTAGCTTAATGTTTTCAACTTTCATCTATGTTGTAACATATATCAGTACTTCATTCCTTTTTATTATTATTGATTTTCTGAGAGAGAAGAAGGTAGAGGGAGAGAGAGAGACATCAATTTGTTGTTCCACCCATTCATGCATTTATTGGTTGACTCCTGCATGTGCCCTGACCATCAAACCCACAACGTTGGTGTATTGGGACAACACTCTAACCAACTGAGCTACCTGGCCAGGGCACTAAATTCCTTTTTATAGTTGTACAGTATTTCATTTTATAGATGTACGTTTGTTTGTTTAGTCATCAGTTGGTGGACATTTGGGTTGTTTCCACTTTTTGACTATAATGAATAATGTTGCTATGAACATTCATGTACAAATTTTTGTGTGGAGATAATGTTTTCAGTTCTCTTGGGTATATATCTAGCAGTGAAATTGCTGGATTGTGTTGTAACTGTGTTTAACTTCATAAGGAACTTCCAGGCTCTTTTCCATTCCCATCAGCAGTGTATGAAGATTCCAATTTCCCTACATGCGCCTTTAACACTTATTATCTGTCTTTTTAAATTATATCCACCTTTCTGCATTCTCACTTCTATGGTACTCTATCCTTTTTGAAACCTAGCTGCCTTTGTCTCACTGTACCCTCACCCATCCCTTCAACTCAGGAGTCTGCCTGGCTCCCTCTCATTTCCCCCACACCATGTCCTAGAAACTCTTCTAAAGCAATAAATGAGGGCAGTTGTGGAGCTCATCCCATTGTCTTTTATCCCTCTGGGATCACTGTCCTTTGTGCTTGGTGTCCAGTGTCCTGAGACCCTTGTTTCATGTGTTTTGTCTGGTTTTATTGTTTCAGGTGGGAGGGTAAATCCAGCCTGTGTCACACCATCTTGGCCAGAAGTAGAAATCGCAGCATTGCTTTTAACATCTACAAATTGATGCCTAAAAAGTGTTGAACTGGAGAATGGATTATTAAATTGTATGTTTTTGCTGTGGAATCCTACACAGCCGTTAAAACAAATCAACTAGCCTGGCCAGAGTGGCTCGGTTGGTTGGAGTGTCGTCCCGTGCACCAAAAGGTGGGCCTGTTTGACTCCTGGTGAGAGTACATACCTGGATTGCGGGTTTGATCCCTAGTCAGGGTGCACATTGAAGGCGATTGATGTTTCTCACATCCATGTTTTTCTCTCTCTCTCTAAGCATGTCCTCAGGTGAGGATTTTACTAGGGCCTCATTTATTTAGGTAAATTTTAAATACTAAAAAACTTAACATTGAAAAGCAAAATGAGCCCAGCTGGCATGGCTCAGTGGTTGAGTGTCGACCTATGAAGCAGGAGGTCACTGTTCAATTCCTGCCTATATTGCAGGTTCAGTCCCCAGGAAGGGGCTATGCAGGAGGCAGCCAATCAATGATTCTGTCATAATTGATGTTTCAATCTCTCTCTCTCTCCCTCTGCCTTCCTCTCTGAAATCCATGCAGGGAAAAAAGTGGGGATTCAGATACTGGGACATAGGCACATACACAAAAAAGAAACACACTTTGTGTTTTGAACTGGCTTTAAAAAGGGTACCTCTCAAGATGCACATCATGAGACAAATTACTAATGTTGCATAAAACCAGAAAATGACTAATCATCAGGCTAACCTCCTTCTAAATTACCTATTTCATGAACAGAGTGAATAACTGGTCATAAAATTGGAACTAGGGCAAAACCT
>NW_005368783.1:0-810 GCF_000412655.1 Myotis brandtii
CAAGGCCCTTGCACGAATTTTGTGCATCAAGCCTCTAGTAATGTAATAATCTTCCTCGTAAAATCCACAATGACCTCTGTGTGCCTGCCGAGTGTTGGCTAAGAGCTTTCACAAAATAGCCCGTTTCATCTTCCCGGCAACTCCATAAAAGTGTTTTGGGACTACTCGCATTTGAATCATTTGCTTGTAGTATAAAGATGCAGGTTTCCAGGACCCTCCTCCAGTTACCGCGTTAAATTACTTGTCTGAGGGGTCTGAGAACTGCATGTGCAATAGGACAGCTCCTCTCCCCATAACTCTTGTACCATACACTGTACTGTCAAACCTACTCAATGAAGAAATGGAGGCCCTGCTCAGCACATTGCATGTGAGGAGCACTGTCTTTTGAGGGAGGAGAGGAACAGATACCAGGACTCAGAGCCTGGCTCCCTTTTATTCCTCTACTTAAGCTGCAGATCACAGAATATAGAATGTGGCCACCCTGCAGCCAGAAGCTGACAGCCATCACATCCATGTCCTCACTGCAAGGAAGAGATGGCCTGCTGAGATGGAGCTTGGGCTGGGTGGTTGGTGTTTGCTGGCTCTGCATGAAACCTGAGCTTTTCCTGCTGCCTGAAGGTGCACTTGTCATGACTAGCTGAAAAGGGTGGAGCTGGCTCCCTCACCCCTGGGTGGCCATCTGTCCTCCTACTCTATTCAGGATTCAGGATCCCCTTGGGCCAGATCTGATCCTTCGTCCCCATAGCCCAGGATGGGTACTACTAGTGCATATCGAAGACCAAGTAGAAATATTTGTCCTTTGTCAAATAA
>NW_005368784.1:0-862 GCF_000412655.1 Myotis brandtii
TTGAATGTAAACTGTAATTTAAAAATAAAATTTTAAATAATGATAACATCCCTGCCCTTCTGTGGGACAATGCTGCCTTTGACTGGCTGTCATGTTGGTAAGCTCCCAGGTGTGCATTATCAGAAGAAAGGGTGAGTGGGAATCCATGCCTTATGTCCAGTGCGATGTAGACATTGTGGGCTACGAAGTTAGTCATGGACCCAAGCCTAACTAGTCCCTCTAATAAATACTCACAGTGAAACTCACACTGTAATAATGAAGCTTTCTTGAAGACAGTGGGACAATGATTTCCTGCAATTAAAAATGTTCCTTTATTTAAATTAATGGCATCTAAAATCACTAGAATTAAAAGCTATGCCCTGATTATGAATGGCTTTAACCCAGAAGAGGCAGACCAAGTGTGCTGCCTTTTGGGGGACATATGACAGTGATTCTTGCCCAGTTTCTGAGAATGATCCTGAGAGGCAGTAAAAGTAACGGAGTGCAAGGTTTGCAGGGCAACTGGGCAGCCGTCCAGCTTCTTATCGTTCTGAATAGTTCCATGTTTCAGATGACTATGTCTGAAAAAACAGGATCTAGAAAATTTAAAGCCGGTGACTTTGGACTAAGTCTCAGGGGAGAGCTGAGCAAATGCCAAATGCCTAATTAGAAGGCGACAATAAAAAGGTCGATTTCTTCCATTCTTTGTTTCTTTAAAAAAAAACAAACTTGAATCTCAAAGCTAAAACTTCGAAGCACTGCCCAGCTGGTCATCGGATGTGGCACAATGCAGGTGCCACAGTTGCCTAATGGATGTTGGGTATTGGAAAGGCTGGTGCAGTTTTGGAGATTCAGAACAAATTTCCAAATGATATTAGCAGGA
>NW_005368785.1:0-931 GCF_000412655.1 Myotis brandtii
TGCTAAATGATCCCTTTGCCTATTCTTCCATGTTTTGATCACTGTGCTCCATTGGCGTTGCTCAAAGTCCGAGTTCCCTGTTCACAATGTGTAAGTGCCAAGGCTGCAGGTGCAGACAAGGCAGCCACAGGTTTGCTCAGTGTGAGACTCTGTGCTGCAGATTGGCATGCAAGCTCCATGCCCATTCAATTGCTAAAGGCAAAGGGGACCTCGGACCTTGGGGGAAGGCAAAGGGGACCCCATCCTTGGGGGAAGGCAAAGGGGACCCCGTCCTTGGGGGAAGGCAAAGGGGACTCTGTCCTTGGGGAAGGGCACAGTGAAATTGCACTTACCAGTTATGAGGGAAGGTCAGAGAACCAACCCCACGACTCGTGGAGACATTTAATGACACTGTCTCCATGGTTATAACGAGGGCCATGAACCACCTGTTCTTTGGAAGAAAGATAAACCCAGGCTTGGGGCGGGAGAGCTGGTCTTCCCCATTAGGTGCATTGGAAGGAGCAACATTTTGGTTTGTGCAGTTCAGGGCTGGCTGGTGACTCAGTGCTTATGTGTGAATAACCGACTGCTCATAATGGCCTGTTCTGGCTGCGGCTGAGAGGGCTGGGGGAGCGGGGTGGGGAGGTCTCTCAGGGGAGTCCATTTAGACAGGAGATGGCAGCTTTAATCTAATTGCAGGGGATTACCTTGCTCATGAAAACGTGGACTCCACTATACAGATCTTTGCAGAGACCTGGAGTACTGACCAGATTAATATTCCTAAAATGCTTTCTTCCCAATAGCCTTTGTCTCCTTCAGATCGTATCTCTTCCAAGAGTTGGGAGGATGCGGTGGTGGAGGGCCGTGGCTTTCGAACGTCTCAGAGGGGACGGGGACGTGGGTAGCTTACCCTGCAGACGGCTGCTGCGGGCTGAAGGAGGGGGACGTGGAC
>NW_005368786.1:0-711 GCF_000412655.1 Myotis brandtii
TGTTATTACTTGTCTTATTGGTAATAGCCATTCTAACTGATGTGGCGTGGTGTTTTATTGTCGTTTTGATTTGCGATTCCCAAATTGCTAGAGACATTGAACATCTTTTCATATATCTGTCGGATGTTTGTATGTCTTCTTGGGAGAGACGTTCATTCAGGTTCTCTGCCCATGTTCTAGTTGGGTAGTTTGTTTAGTGTTGAGTTTTGTGAGTTCTTTATATAGTTTGGGTGTTAAACCTTTTTTGGAGCTATTGTTTGCAAATGTTATCTCCCATTCCTTGATTGCCTCTTTGTTTAGTTGTCAGTTTCTTTTGCTGTGCAGAAGCTTATTAGTTTGACATAGTCCCATTCATTTACTTTGCCTTTACTTCACTTGCCTTTGGAGTCAAGTTCATAAAATGTTCTCTACGGCCAAGGTCTATAAATTTAGTACCTACGCTTTCTTCTATTCATTTTATTGTTTCAGACCTTCTATCTATGTATTTAATCCCTTTTCAGTTAAGTTTTATTCAAGGGGACAAACTGTAAGCCAGTCCCATTCTTTTGCAATGTGGCTTTCCAATTATCCCTGAACCATTTATTGAACAAGTTTTCATTGCTCTATGGTGTTATATACCAATAATCAATTCTCAGAAAGAAAAACTAAAAAAACAATCCAATTTACCATAGTGCCCAAAAAACTTAAGATACCTAGGAATAAACTTAACCA
>NW_005368787.1:0-585 GCF_000412655.1 Myotis brandtii
GCATCATGGTGCAGGGCTTCACAGAGGGGCAGAATGAAGAATGGGGGGTAATTACTCAGTTTATTACTTAACCAACTCAGAACTGTTTAACTCCTGAAATCAGTGCAAAGTTCAGTCTTCCTTTCAAGGGCTTCCCTCCTCTTTCCCTGCCCCCACTCAGCTGATCTGTTTTCTTCTCCACTCTCTTTCATCCTTAACTCAAATGTACATCGTATATAATAATCGCTAATTACTCAATTGTCTCTCCTCTTGAGTATTTCTATTTATTTCCTGCATATCTACACATTGAGTATTTATCACCTTGCCCCTCTCCAAACCTTGTTGCCTGTGACTTTCACCCCATGAACTGAGCCAGCCACCCTTTGACAGGGACTGCAAGAGTGGAGAACCAAGAAGTCATGATCAGCTTTGATTTTCAAACAGCACTTGTGGCCCAGCTGGCCTGGCTCAGTGGTTGAGCATCAACCTATTAACCAGGAGGTCAGTGTTTAGTTCCCTGTTAGGGCACATGCCTGGGTTGTGGGCTTGATCCTCAGTGTAGGAGGAAACAGATCAATGATTTTCTCTCATCATTGATGTTTCTAT
>NW_005368788.1:0-516 GCF_000412655.1 Myotis brandtii
AAGCATCTTCTCAGATCACAGTGCCATAATATTAGAAGTAAACTACAATAAAATGAATCTGAAAAATTCAAACACTTGGAGGCTGACTAGCATACTATTAAACAATGACTGAGTTACCATAGAGATCAAAGAAGAAGTAAAATAACATCCTGGGAACAAATGACAATGAAAAAACAACAATCCAAAATCTATGGAACACAGTGAAAGCAGTCCTGACAGGGAAGTTCATAGCATTACAGGCCTACATCCCAAAAAGAAAAAAAAGCCTTATAATACATCATCGAACTGTGCAACTTGAAGAATTAAAAAGAGAGCAACAAGGAAAGCCCAGAGTGACCAGAAGGAAGGAAATAATAAAGATCACAGTGGAAATAAATGACATAGAGACCAAAAAAAAAAATACAAAAGATTAATGAAACCGAGAGCTGGTTCTTTGAAAGGGTAAACAAAATTGATGAACCTCTAGCCAGTCTCACCACAAGCAAAGAGAGAGGACCCATATACACAAAATCAGAA
>NW_005368789.1:0-306 GCF_000412655.1 Myotis brandtii
CCCCAAAGTGAAATACTAGATGTAAATCTAACAAAATATAAGCAAGATCTAAATGCGGAAAAGTACAAAATGCCAGTGAATGAAATTAAAGAACTAAGTAAAGAAATAGTCTATGTTTGTGTATAGGAAAACAATATTGTCAAGATGTCAGTTCTTCCTAACTTGATCTATAGATTCAATACAATCCTAATAAAAATTTTGGTAAGTTTGTGTGTGTGTGTGTGTGTGTGTGTGTGTGTGTGTGTGTGTGAATATTGACAACTTGATTGTAGAGAGTATAAGATTGAAGGAGAAAATCAAAGTTGG
>NW_005368790.1:0-580 GCF_000412655.1 Myotis brandtii
TGAAAACAGTTGGTTCTCTTAATAGCTCTTATTAATTATAAAATTAAATTATTTTACCTTGGACATAAAAATGTAGTACTTGATATGCAAGAACCCGTATGTGTGCCAACTAAGTAGGGTAGGTTTCCCTTGATTGTCAACATATTCTTTTTGTTTAAGAGATTAGAAATCAGAAGTTTTTATCACACATTCATCTTCATCATCCCTTCCTACTACTTTAAAGGGATTTGTATGGAAGTGAGAACTAAACTAGTGAGCAAAAATACTGTTTTTGTGTTTTTATTTTTTATATGATTTTATCGATTTCAGAAAGAGGAAGGGAGAGGGAGAGATAGAAACATCAACTATGAGAGATAATCAGCAATCAGCTGCCTCCTGCATGCCCCCTACTTGGGATCGAGCCTGCAATCTGAGCATGTGCCCCAAGCTGGAATCCAACCATGACCTCCTGGCTCATAGGTCTGTGCTCAACTACTGAATCACACCTGCTGGGCTGTTTTTATGTTTTTAGAGTTTATAGATTGGTAGGTATATAAAATATAAACTCGCCATAACCGGTTTGGCTCAGTGGATAGAGCGT
>NW_005368791.1:0-830 GCF_000412655.1 Myotis brandtii
AGGTCAACGCTCAACCACTGAGCCACGTCAGCCAGGCAGATTTTTTGTATTTCTATCCTAGTTCCTTTGTCTATTTCCTGAGAGAGTTCAGGAAGATCCAAACCTATGCTGACACTGGTGCCATCATTCCATTTTTATTTTGAAACCTTGCCTGTGTGTGTATCTCAGAAATATAGCCATTCTTGTGAATTTTCTGGTGTTTAACTGCCAGCAAGAAAAGCCACGTGTAGTGAAGAGCTTGGTGTGTGGAAAACACATAAAAATATATGTTAAATAAATGAAGGCTCTTAACAACACCAGGTCAACTTTAGACACTTGAGCAGATTCTAATAGTGTAGCAAAAATCCTGGGACCTCGAGTAAAAAATGGCAAAAATTGACCTTTTGTGCAATGATAACCTAGTGGCCAGGACTGCGTGGCATCGGAGACTTTGAAGCTTTGAAGCAAGCAAGGGGGCTGATTCTAGCTGGCTCTGTGTGCCCCTGAGCTTCCTGCACACAGATCAACATCTTGTAAACTTAATAAATGAATGGCTGAATGAGTGAACGGAAGACTTGAGGAGCCAAATGGTGAGAGGCTGTGCTGGAGGCGGCCGTGGCCACCCTGGTACTATAGTTCTCAGATTGCTCTTCTAGGTAGAAACAGCCTCAGTGGGGCTTTTCTGGGCATTGACCCCTCACCCCCAAACCTATACTTATGAGGAGGTTCAGTCTATAGCTTCATCTTGGCCAACTTGGTTCGGATCCCTCCTTGGTGCTCTCTTCAGAGATGATACCATCTTTATTTTGCCCTTGTATGAGAGGCCCTTTTATACCAAAGGTCCCTGGTTC
>NW_005368792.1:0-339 GCF_000412655.1 Myotis brandtii
AAGCTAAAACTAACATGCTTTCATCAGACACAGCGGGGTCTTCCTCAATGTCTCTGGACATCACAAGTCCTCAGATAGCCATATTTGGCCTTCTCTCTTGTGGATGCCTAAAGGACACGGAAAATATTCAAGGATTAAAAATTCTCAGCCATGAAATCATCCAAGAGATGCAAATCAAAACGACCATGAGGTACCATCTCACACCTGTCAGAATGGCTATCATCAACAAATCAACAAACAACAAGTGCTGGCGAGGATGCAGAGAACAAGAAACCCTTGTGCACTGCTGGTGGGAATGCAGACTGGTGCAGCCACTGTGGAGAACAGTATGGAGTTTCC
>NW_005368793.1:0-799 GCF_000412655.1 Myotis brandtii
TGTTGGGTTTTTTAATATTAGTTGCTTGGATTTTCATTTTACAGCAACAGTTGAATTCAAGAAGTGTAAATTATCAAGGACAATTGACTCTGAGGCAAACTTACCAGATGGGAATGACTTTGAGCATAATAAGAAAATCAATTACACTTGTGGAAGGAAGTCAGAGCAGAAACACTCAGTCTGCGTGAACGGAAAATGGGAGCCTAAGGTGACCTGCACAGGTGAGCTCTTGTTTAGAACATTTCCAAACGGTGGATTTTTCTTCCTGCCTTGTACAAGGTGTCTCTTTGTGTCTTAACGTTTTGTTACTAAGTACGTATTATGACAATAATTTTGGAAGTGGGAGGAAATTTAGAAAATAACCAAAACACTGTTTCTGAATAGTAATTGTATCATGTGCATTGGTCAGCTATCAACAAACCACCCGGCAGTGCGGTGGCTTTAAAGTCACATTGGGCAGTGGGTGTGCGCATTACTATTGGGATCCCATTGCTACCAAGTTCTTACCTTACAGATGTGCCTATGCCTATAACATGTATATTTATCTAAGCATCTATGGGTGTACACATCTATCTACAGATAAATCTATGTCTGTATCCATCTACCTCTGAAGGAATCTACCCATCTAGTCATCTGTCTTTGTTCATTTATATCTGTCTGGCAAACACTGAGTCTTATTGCCACCACCAATTCCAACAACAAAGGGTTCATTCCACTTTTCATATCTGTATTGCTCTTCTTTAACAGGAGGGCACCTTGACCCACTATCCTCAATATTTTTACCAATTTCCATGGGCCT
>NW_005368794.1:0-484 GCF_000412655.1 Myotis brandtii
CAGAAAGGATATATGCATTCCTATGTTCATAGCAGCAGGTGGGAGAAAGCAAAGTGGGGAAATCCCTGAGGTTGGATAAACAGTAAAACAAATAGACACATACTAATTTTACATAGGTGGTACAGAATATTAACAGTTAACAATTAACATGATGACAATAACAATGAGGGGTTCTGCAGTGCAGTAGAAGTCTGGAAATAAAGAAATTGCACAAACATTCCAAAAGTATGCTATTGTAGACAGGCTCAGCTAAACAAAGATTGACCTTTGTTAGGGAAGATATTGGCCTAACACATGACTACCCACCATGGCTCGCTTTTGTTTAGAAAACTTTCATTTCAGACCATCCTATGTGCTTACTGTAAGTCTCTGAGATTGTAAATTCTGCCACAGGCCTCCCCTGAGCTTGTGAGGTTGTGTATGTGGCCCTTTTATGTCAACACTTTGAAATTTTGGTCATAAGTCAATCTAAAGGATGCATTAA
>NW_005368795.1:0-1731 GCF_000412655.1 Myotis brandtii
AAAAAGAAAGAAAAGTACTACAGAATTTTTTAAATTTGTTTGTGTAGTCTCAGAGGGTTGGTTGTCACCTTGACTGAATGAGAATTTAAAATTTTTTGGAGTGAGATTTCCTGTTTTAAATTTTTTTTTTTATTGATTTCAAAAAGAGGAAGGGAGAGAGAGATAGAAATGATGATAGAGAATCGTTGACCTAAAAGTTTAAGGTTCGGATTGAATTGGGAAAAATTGTGTAATTGTGGTAACTAAATGCCTTTGCTTATTGGTCCTGATTTGCAAAGTTCATAGGTCAACACTCTACCACTGAGCCACACCGGCCAGGCTGGAGTGGGATTTCTAACAGTGACTGAATCTCTTTCTTTCTTTTTTAATACATTTTTATTGATTTCAGAGGGGAAGGGAGAGGAAGAGAGAGATAGAAACATCAATGATGAGAGAGAATCACTGATTGGCTGCCTCCTGCACACCCCCTACTGGGGACTGAGCCCGCAACCCAGGCATGTGCCCTTGACTGAAATCAAACCCGGGACCCTTCAGTCCACAGGCTGACGCTCTATCCACTGAGCCAAACTGGCTATGGCATGACTGAATTCCTTTTAGTTATTTATAATGTAGGCAGTTAGACAAATATGACCAGAACAAGGACAATGGGCCAGGTACAGCAGGTCATCAGGGTGGAAAAGCCACAGGTGCCTAGCTAAGGACAATCAATTATAGGGTGAACCTCGCCCTCAGGGTGACTTCCTCCCCTAGCATATCGCTGGTCTCCTGGTCACAGTTTGGACACCCTGACCTCTCCTCACTAGAGATAACACCTATGCTGCAGTCGTACTTCAGCTCCAGGCTCAGATAAGCAACAAAACCAGCCACTGCTGACCTCAGGACCAGCTGTGTGGAATAATGACCCCCTTGCCCAGCCAGCGTGGCTCAGTGGTTGAGCGTCGACCTATGAACCAGGAGGTCATGGTTCGATTCCCAGTCAGGGCACATGCCTGGGTTGGAGGCTGGATCCCCAGTGTGGGATGTGCAGGAAGCAGCCGATCAATGATTCTCTCTCATCATTGATGTTTCTACTTCCCTCTCCCTCTCCCTTCTTCTCTGAAATCAATAAAAATATATATTTTTAAAATAATAATAATGACCCCCTGCGCCCTGGTGCGGCCAATCAATCAGTGGAGACCACAACCCTGAATGGACACACCTGGGAAACTGCCCAATATTCTATTAAGATTCTTTCCTGGGACCTCCCCTAAAATCTCCGCCCTTAAAGCCCTTAGGACAGAGGACCCAGTGCACACTCCCTCGGGGGAGCACTCCTGGGCCTTTCCCTCCCCTCATTCTTTACCCTCACTTGGGCCTTTCTACAGGGTTGATTGAGTGTCCTCGTGACATAGCCACTAGCTCCCCACGGAGTGGCCAGTCCAGGAGATCAAGACAAAAACTACAATGGCTTTTATGACCTTGCCTTGTCAATCACTCGCAATACGTCCACCATGTTCCATTGGTCACACAGACCAGCTCTGAGTCACTGGGGAGGGGGCTACACAAAGGCAGGGATATTAGGAGGCAGGGTCCATTGGGGGTCACCTTAGAGACTGCTGGCCATGACCAATTTCCCCATTTTCCCAGAGGAGACCACCAGAACCCCTCCCATCCTTCCTCACACACACCCCCAACTAGTTACCATTGAAAGGGCCAGGGCTAGGCCCTCCATCTTGCCCCAGGGTAAGGGCT
>NW_005368796.1:0-848 GCF_000412655.1 Myotis brandtii
TAGCCATCAACTAGAATTATCACCACTAGAAATTAATATTATCTATGAAAGAATTCACTCCCACAAATTATCCCAATAAATGTGAAAAAAAATGGCCAAGTGATAAAGTTATTAGATGTTCATTTTAATTTAAATGGAGGAATTTTTCATTAAGACATATTTCATTAAAATATATCTGAAGGCCTCAAAGGTGAAAAAAATTGGAGACAAGATGACAGGACATCTGTCTACATGCCTCGCTTGGGGGTCCTCAGCACGGCTGTATTGGAAGAGAGCTTTAACCTTGTGGTCCACGTGAGTGGACCTCACTCCTGCATCATGGCAGTCGCTCTAGAGCAGCTTTGTAACAGAAGAGCCTACGGAGATGTAATGCAAAGTTATTGTGCTTAATTAGCCCTGCAGACTGCTGCAAGCCATTTCTTTACTCAAAGATTTTACTTTGGTTCCCTTGGATCTAAAAATGGGAAATGACACCCAGTTTGGGAATTTTCGCTATGAATAATCTCAGTGCACGGAAAGAACTGGTGATGAGCATGACCTGCAGCATCTGGAACATGGGAAGGCCCTCCCGCTATCTAACCGGATCTGAAGTCAGAGTCACAGGTCCATGACCGCGCACTCAGTCCCGCACCTGGAAGGACCGTCTTAAAATGGAGAAGACCGTAGTTGGTGAGTACACCCCGAGGGAAATCTTACACACTTAGACGCTCTGAAACACCTGACATACTGATTTTGTCTCTGCACTGTCTGATTTTAGCAAGAATCCTGTTTGGTTTAGCCAGAGACCCCACCGACCCCCACTCTGCTCCTTGCCTATAAATTCCCACTTTTCCCTGTTGTATTCAGAA
>NW_005368797.1:0-2452 GCF_000412655.1 Myotis brandtii
ATTCATTTATTTCGATTATTTGAAGTCAATGGATACCCAAAGTGCTTTATCAACTCCTGTCTAAGAAGGAATCGCCGTTCCCAGCAAGTACCAAAGGAAACTAAACAAGTTGTTGTATTGCCATACATAAGGGGCACATCGGAGCTATCCGAACGTCTTCTTAAACCATTTGGCATGACTGTAGCTCACAAACCCACGGCGACTCTGCGGTCAACCATCTCATCGGTGAAAGATCCAGTGGCCGAGATGGAAAAATCTGGTGTCGTCTACTCGATCCCTTGCCAACAATGTGATCAAAAGTACGTGGGTGAAACTGGAAAGCAGCTGGGTACACGGTTGAAAGAACACCGCCTTGCTCTGAGACGTGCTGATCCGAAATCTCAGCTCTGGAATCACTGCGCTACCACCGGTCACGAAATCCAATTTGCTGAGGCCAAGGTAATAGGCCGAGCCAAAGGAAAGGCGGAACGATTGGTCATGGAGGCTGTCCATTCACGCAACACGCTCAACAGACACGTGGACCTGGATAGTCACTACGATGCAATAGCCAATCAGATGACGACACGACGTGAGCGGGGGCAGCGAACGGACTGACAAAGCGTGACGGTTCATTTTTCTATCCACTCTGTTTGACAACGGACCCTAGTTTGGGTTTGAAACGTTACAATAAATTTCCATACTCAGTGTTCGCATTCTCCATCGTTCAATATATATATATATATGGTTGGCGGCATCCGGTTTCGGATTAGCCTGTCACAGTGGCAAAATGCCAAGGGACGCCAGCGCGAGTTATATACAACCGCCAGCAGCTTGCGCAGCTTCATTTCCTTCATGACTGCATTAGATATGGTATTTTTCCGAAAAGTGTGACTCGTAATGCACCAGTGTCATCAGAAGCAGGAAGGAAGATTGCTGACAGCTATGCTAGAAGGATGCGACGAGAACTTATCAATGATGCACACCGTCGCAAAGGAAGATACGAGCAAGAAATTATTCGCTGCAGATCGTCACTGGAAGGACATGTCGGTGGAGAGATTAGCAGTCAAGTTCAATCAGCGATTTCTCAAGTCGGTAGTATTCACCGTGAAAGAAAAAGGAACGAACTTATTAATAAATTTGCAGCAATTCAAAAACATAACACAATCATCGGTGCGAAACCCATTCACAACTTATCGAAACATCAACTCAGCACAAGCGAAGAGGCTCTCCTACAGAAAGGACTAAAATTTAACACCACCGATGCCAAAAAGTTGGATTTTATCGCCTCATTTGAAGCAGTGGTACGCAAAATAGATGCTCCCGACGACGCAAAACAAAAAATCAGAGCGGTGGTCTGCAGACAGATTGCTCATTCCAAGCCAGTGAAACCCTTGTCGCCTCAAGAGCAAAACGCTATTTCCTCACTAAAAAAGAAAAAGGAAGTTGTTGTGCTCCCAGCTGACAAAGGGAGTGCTATTGTCCTACTAGATCGTGTTGACTATGACAAGAAAATGATGGATCTACTGTCAGACAACGAAACGTACATCGATGTGCAAAACAGAGCCGTCAGGGACCTAGCAAATCAGATAAACAAGGAATTGACCAAACTAAAAAGACTGAGTCGCCTATCTGATGAACAAACAAAACACCTCAGAGCTGGTGAAGATCCGACACCAAGGATATACGGTCTTCCAAAAGTTCACAAAGTTGATGTGCCACTGAGGCCGGTTGTGAGCTGCCAAACTTCGCCGAACTACAAACTGGCCAAGTTTTTACACACTATACTCCGACCTTGCCTACCAATTGGAAGCACTACAATTAAAAGCTCAAACGATTTTCTGATGAAGTTGAAGGAGCTTGACGTACAAGAAGATGAATTAATGGTGTCATTTGATATAACGTCGCTCTTCACCAACATATCAACTTCTTTTGCAAAAGAATGCATCGAGCGATTGCTAGACTCTACTGAAGAATGGAAAACACGTACGAAGCTTTCGAAGACTGAATTGCTACGTCTTGTTGAGTTTTGTATGCAAACCTTCTTTCAGTTCAAAGGAAAGACATACAAGCAGATTCAGGGAACTCCAATGGGATCACCGCTGTCAGGTTTCCTGGCTGACGTTGTTATGAAAGAGTTTGAGAGCTTAGCGTTCGTCTCGTTTCGACCAAAAACCTGGCTACGTTATGTGGACGATACATTTGTAATTCTACCAAAGCAGAGAGTAGAAGAATTCCATAACATCATAAATAATGTGATGGGAAATATTAGGTTCACATACGAAGCAGAATCTAACTCGTCGCTGCCGTTTTTGGATATCCTCGTGACTCGGACTTCAAGCGGAGCCTTGGAAACGAGTGTATATCGAAAACCTACCACAACAGACCTCATACTGAATTTTAAAAGCAATCATCCAGCCAGTCATCTGAGAAGCTGTGTTCAAACTCTATTTCGGAGAGTGGATACACACTGCAG
>NW_005368798.1:0-591 GCF_000412655.1 Myotis brandtii
AAAAAATTTTTTTAAAGAGAATTGCAGTTAGTGCTCCCCTATGGGTGGGATATTCTGGGACTGTGATTTAGAGTCCGGTGCCCCAGGAATGCGGGAAGCCCCTGGAATCATGTACCAGGTTTGTGAGTGTGGCTGTTCTTTTCTGGGGGCTGCATAGCTTAGATCTGTTTCACAAAGGGACCCCTCATCCGCTAAAGCTAAGAGTCACCGCTTATAAATGCATTTAGCAAAATCTCTTTTATGTCCGTCAAAATAAAGGCAGAGCCCGGCTGGCGTGGCTCAGTGAACCTATGAACCAGGAAGTCACTGCTGGTCAGGGCACATGCCCAGGTTGCCGGCTCAATCCTCAGACCATCCATGATTCCCGTAAATGAATGAATGAATGAATGAATGAATGAATAAAAATAAATAAAATAAAGGCAGAAAAAATGAACAAGGGAGTTTATATAAATGCATAATATCTAAAGCAGGTTTTTCTTAGCCTCTGCACTAGTCACATGTAGGACTAGGTCATTTTTTTTTAAAAGGAAACTTTTAAAAAATGTTATTGATTTATTTTAGAGAGAGAGAGGAGGGTAGAGAGAGAGAAAC
>NW_005368799.1:0-569 GCF_000412655.1 Myotis brandtii
GCAAATATAGACAATAGAAATTAAATTATTGTTTTTCCTCATGTAAGTAACATCCTCATCTTCTCTGGCACCTTGGCAATTCCCTGTGCCATGCTTAAATAAAACATAAAGGTTCATAAGAGAGTAGGTATTCAAAGTTTGGTATTTGTAAAAACTTAAGAAGAACTGGCTTTTGGAACAAGGTTTATGAGCAGGTGAGAAGGATCACTTTATTTACAGCTGTCAACAAAAGTCAGATTTCATTATGCCATTAATAATTGTAAAAACGATTCCTTTAAGAATAAAATAGCAAAGAATAATATGTTTTTAGATTCTGATTATTTCAATAAGATATTCTTTTATATACTAAAATGTAAGGAAATGCTTATCTCCAAAATAGGCACCTTTGTGACTTTTCACACTGTGAGTCATAGGATCAGAATGCAAATGAAAAGCTCTCTGATGGTAACCAAGAACTTGAGAGGGGAAAGAAATCACCAATCTGCAAACCTACACCTTCTGAAACAATGACTTATCCTTGTTGTCAAAGCTAATGACTTAAAGTAATCTTGATACAAAAAAAAAAAAAG
>NW_005368800.1:0-942 GCF_000412655.1 Myotis brandtii
GTCACCCCGACTATCCCACTGTTTCACTGAGAGGATGTAACTCCTTGCTGCCTCTGGGTTTTTGATCTTGAACGCTGACTGAAGGCACCTCAGTGAGGGCCCAAGGGCCGACCGCGCCCACCAGGTGTGTCTGTCTGCACCTGCTCCCACCTCAGCACCTGCATTAGCCCCACAGAGGTGACCTTGTCGCTGCACTGGCCTCCTTGGGAACAGGGCATCACCACTCCACCCTTTCACTGTCATTCTCACAGGCCCCACACTCAGCACCCAGAACACCCAGACACTCTCCAAAGAACGTGAGCATGTTGGAGGGGACATGTGCACATCCTGTGGGAGACTTAGGCATGCTGGGGTTGACGGAAGTGGGGCAGAGGGGCGGAGGAACTTGTGCGAGCCTTGGTCTGTGACTGTTTCAGGCGCACGAGGGTGACAGCGTGCTGAGGGATGTTCCCATGCAAGGGAGGGAGGAGAGGATGTGCGCACCAGAGGCCTGTGGCTTTGCAGATCCATAAACCCCCGTGGTGTGGCCAGGAGGACGTCAATCTGGCCCACCACGGTGGCTGTCCCTGGGATCCTGCACCTTCTGGGCCAGGAGGCGGGATTTGCATAGCCACTCCTGGGCGCTGATGGCCTGCAGGCACTACTTCAGCTCAGCCTGCAGGCTCTGCTTGGCACACTCAGAGCAGCCACCGCAGCCATGTGGGGAGTACAAGCTGCTCTCCACCGGCCTGCTTCCCCTGCCCAGAGGCTCTCCACAAGCTGCCCACAGGCCCGGAGCGGCCTGGGCGGGGCGGGGCGAAAGCCAGGCATCCTGCCCCGCCCAGCCCTGGCTAGTCCACCCCTGTGCACGCTGCTCACTGGCCCAGATCAGCCAGGGCGGGGCGGTAAGGGACTCCTGCCCCAGCAGCTTGGCGCCTGTGCATGTGCGTGCTGCCCCCAGGC
>NW_005368801.1:0-833 GCF_000412655.1 Myotis brandtii
GTGTTTAGTTATATTTCTACCTAAGTATTCCATATTTTAAAAACAGCTATTGTAAGTGGTATTGTTTTTTAATTTTTGGTTTCCAATAGTCCATTGTTTTTATATAAAAATAAAGTTGAAAGTGGATTTTTGTGTATTGATCTTGAATCTTACAACCTTTTTAAACTTACAAAGTTGTCCCAAGAGTCATTGTTGTTGATGTTTTTTGCTTTTGTTGCAGATTCCCTGGGATTTTTCTATGTGGATAATCAAAGTGTGTAAGAATAAAGGCAGTTTTATTTTATTCTTTCTGATTTCTTTCTTTCTTTCTTTCTTTCTTTCTTTCTTTCTTTCTTTCTTTCTTTCTTTCTTTCTTTCTTTCTTTCTTTCATTCTTTCTTCCTCTTTCCATATTGTAGGAAGCCTTTCATTATACTGTTTAACAGAAGTGGGGATACTGCACATCCTTGCTTTATTCCTGTGTTAGGGACAAAGCATTCCATTTTTTATCATTAAGTACGTTAGGTGAAGGGTTTTTTGTAGATTTCTTTTATCAGCTTAAAGAAGCTCACTTTTTCTCAAGTTGTGACATTTTTCCACATTCTAAAACTGCTTGAGTTATGGCTTGGGTAGAGTGACCAGGGAATCTCTTTTCCTTCGGTCTTTAGCTTATGATACAACCGCCACTGGTATCTTTCATGTTATTCTTGAGATTCTCTATTTCTCTCTTAAGTTGTCTTCTCTCATTTTGGACTCTTTCCTGTAGTAACTTGAGCAGTAACTAAAAAGGGACAAAAAATGAGTAAATAAAGTACAGTAGTAAGCAAATCTCAACTTCTAGCTAGTTTCCACATT
>NW_005368802.1:0-622 GCF_000412655.1 Myotis brandtii
GGTTCTGGTCCCTCATTTATCCGTTTCTCAGGGTTGGCGAGGGCAGGTACACAGTTCCTCTGGCGTACGACTCTCTGTGAAGCCTCTGGCATGCATTTTGCTGTGCAGACCCAGCCGCTAAAGCTGGATGGTACCCTAGGTCCCTCTAGCAGTGCACTTGGCAGTGTGGTCCTGTGACCTCTGGCTGAGCACACCAGGTCGAACCAGCAGCTCTGACCCGGGCTGGGGGTAGGGTGTGCGCCAGGTGACAGCTCTGTCTGTGCTGGGTGCAGAGCACACACAGACCACACACAGACCAAAGGTTTTGTCTGGGCTGGGGCGTAGCACACACTGGACTGTGGCTGTGTCTGTGCGGGGTGCGGGGTGCGGGGTGCAGGGTGCTCACCAGCCTAAGCCTCTGTCTGTGCTGGTATCAGAGCACCACTGGCCCAAGGCTCTGTCTGTGCCGGGGGCATAGCACACACTGGGCTGCGGCTCTGTCTTTGTGGGGTGCGGGGTGCATACCAGCCAAAAGGTCTGTCTGCTGGTGGTGGAGCGCGCTCTGTCTGTGCTGGGGGCAGGGTGCTGGCCGGGCAAGGGCTCTGTCTGGGCAGGGGTGTAACACGCACCCGGCTGCGGTTCT
>NW_005368803.1:0-2610 GCF_000412655.1 Myotis brandtii
AGCATAATATGCTAATGATATGCTAAAGCCACGCAACCGCTCGCTATGATGTGCACTGACCATCTGGGGGCAGACAGTCAACTGGTCGACCAGTAGCTATGACATGCACTGACCACCAGGGGGCACACGCTCTGACCAGTAGATAAGCTTGCTGCTGGGGTTTGGCCAATTGGGACTGAGCAAGATGGGCCAGACATGGCCTGGAGCCCTCCCACGGTCCTTCCCCGGCCCTGGTCATGCACCATTGGGGTCCCTTGGCCTGGCCTGCACCCTTTCGCAATCTGGGACCCCTGGGGGGATATCGGAGAGCCAGTTTCGGCCGGATCCCACAGACCTCTCCCCTCGGGAGGGTGCCAGATACAGGGCTCGTGGCTGGCGAGCACTGCTGTGGTGGTGCGAGCCTCTCCCTATTGGGACTAATTGGGCACAAGCCCGCGGCAGGCACACTGGGGCAGGGATGAGTGGGAGCAGCAGGTAGGAGCTGCAGGTGGCGTTGGACTGTGGGTTTTGGCCCAATCCCCACAGGCCACTCCTAAGGACCCCACCTGTGCACAAATCTGTGCACCAGGCCTCTAGTAGTTACGTATAACCTTCTGGAAACAATGTCAAGATATTTAATAACCTCTGAGATTGTACGAAGGAAGGTGAAAGTTACCACTGCCACCTTCTATTTCTCTTGTCATACACTCTCATTTGGTACTCTCAGCCATTCTTTAGAGTTTCTTAAGTTAAAGGCTTATTTTTAGCTTCATTAGGTCATCTCCGACTCTAAAAAGTCCCTGATTTCACTCCTCTAAGCATACATGATAGGAGGCTCATTCTTTTAGGATTTACTGAAAAATTAATTCACATCAAATGAATGGTTGCTAATGAGATAACATGTCGTTCCTGTTTAATCAAGAATGTCAGGAGTGAGTGTGGTCCACTCAAAGGCCTGGAGAGGCAAGGACAAGACTGAGGGTGCTGGGCCAGCGGGCTCACGCTGCCTCTGCATGGGGACCACATGGAGCAGAGATGCTGGCCAGGGGTTAGTCAAATGGACCCTGAAGTGTCTTGTTCTGACAAATAGGAGGAAGGAGAAGCAAACTCCAATGAGTATTTAGTGGATCAAATATTAAGAGTGAAAAGGATCAGGGCATTTAGATTCAGACAGCTCTTGGCAAATGAAGTTGACAGATTGTAGAATGGACAAAATAAGCAGAGGTTGGATATAATTCGTTTTCCTTCCTTCCTTCCTTCCTTCCTTCCTTCCTTCCTTCCTTCCTTCCTTCCTTCCTTCCTTCCTTCCTTCCTTCCTTCCTTCCTTCCTTCCTTCCTTCCTTCCTTCCTTCCTTCCTTCCTTCCTTCCTTCCTTCCTTCCTTCCTTCCTTCCTTCCTTCCTTCCTTCCTTCCTTCCTTCCTTCCTTCCTTCCTTCCTTCCTTCCTTCCTTCCTTCCTTCCTTCCTTCCTTCCTTCCTTCCTTCCTTCCTTCCTTCCTTCCTTCCTTCCTTCCTTCCTTCCTTCCTTCCTTCCTTCCTTCCTTCCTTCCTTCCTTCCTTCCTTCCTTCCTTCCTTCCTTCCTTCCTTCCTTCCTTCCTTCCTTCCTTCCTTCCTTCCTTCCTTCCTTCCTTCCTTCCTTCCTTCCTTCCTTCCTTCCTTCCTTCCTTCCTTCCTTCCTTCCTTCCTTCCTTCCTTCCTTCCTTCCTTCCTTCCTTCCTTCCTTCCTTCCTTCCTTCCTTCCTTCCTTCCTTCCTTCCTTCCTTCCTTCCTTCCTTCCTTCCTTCCTTCCTTCCTTCCTTCCTTCCTTCCTTCCTATTTTGCCAGGAAGGAAATAGTGCTCATCATTGAATTAACAGTCAGTAAATTGATCAACCTGATAAATATACATCCTTTTATTACTATTGAAACTATTAATGCATGTTGAAACGCATGCGGGAAGATAAGCTTCAGTGAGCCCGCATAACTCATCAGACGTGAAAATTATTTTTGTTAAAAAAATAGTTGCATAGAGAGAGAATTATTTTCTATCTGAATTCATTTATCTGACCCCAAACTTACCTCTTCAACTATATATACAATACTAGTGCCCCGGTGCATGGATTCGTGCACATTGAAAGGAAATTAATTAGAAGGTGGCTGGTGGGGCAGAACTGGGGGAGACAGGCGAGACACACCCTGGAGCCAACCTCCCACAGTCTCTCCCCAGCTGGCCGCACTCAAAGGTCGTCTGCCAAGTGAGCGGGATCCCTCTGGCAGGCAGAGTCCCTCAACCTGGCCTGCGGAGATCAGGCCAAAACTGGCTCTCCAACATCCCCCTAAGGGTCCCAGAGTGCGAGAGAGCAGTTCTCGGGTGATGCATCCAGGAATTGGGCTCCCTCCTCTCTGGTTCCTGGTGTGTCACCCGAGAACCACCACTGCCAAGTCACCGCAGCTCGCAGCTCCCACGTTGAGTGTCTGCCTCCTGGTGGTCAGTGCACATCATAGCTACCGGTCAGATGGTCAGATGGTTGCTTAGCCTTTTATATCTAATTGCAGCCATAGGTATTAACATTAACATTTTTTTCCTAGTCTGTTTTGTGGCAACAGAAAAGGTCAGTGGCTCTTGGGCCAGAGAGCAAAGGTAAAATAGCA
>NW_005368804.1:0-595 GCF_000412655.1 Myotis brandtii
AGACAGAAGAAGGGAGAGTGAGGAAGAGAAACATCCAATGGTGGCCTCCTGTGTGCCGCATGCCTTGGATGGAGCAGCAATCTGGGCATGTGCCCCAACTGGGAATCAAACTGGGGACCTCTTAGTGCATGGGACACTCTCAACCAACCCAGCTACACCAGCCAGGGCTCATTGTGGTTTTAATTTACATTTTCTGATGATTACTGATGTTGAGCATCTTTTCAATGTCTCTGGGCCATTTCTATGTCCTCTTTGGGAAACTGTATATGCAGGTTTATTTTTCCATTTTATAATTTGAATATTTGTATTTTTGTGTTGAGTTTCATATCTGAATAAATTTTAAATATTAGCCCTTATTAGATGTATCATTTGTGATTATATTCTTCCATTCAGTGGGTTGTCTTTTCATTTTGTTGCAGGGTTTATGCATTTAAAAAATTATTTATTGAACCCTTTCTATAGGTCAGGCAGTGTGCCGAACACAAGGGTTCCTTTAATGGAGCTTATAGTTTAGTGGGAAACAGAAGAGAAGGAAGATAGATATTAAACAAATTATTGTACAGATAATGGTCTAATGAAAATTATGGCAAATTCT
>NW_005368805.1:0-746 GCF_000412655.1 Myotis brandtii
CAAACACCACCCTGACATGAGAGGCATTAGGGGAAGTATGAGGTGTTGGTAAGACAACTTACTATGTTTAACCCCAAAGGATTAAGAACAAATGGAAGACCACAGATTTCTACATGGAACAAAGGACTCAAGAATCCCCTTCAAAAGGAACCTTTTTAGAGGAAAAAACCAACATCAAAGAGCACGCTTCTGTCTCGTTTTCTTGGCCCCTCCCAGTGTTTCAGACAAGAACACTTCCCTCTTCTCATGCCTGTTCTTTTCTTTTTTTGGATATTTTTCCCATTGATTTTTAGACAGTGGAAGGGAGGGAGGGAGGAACATGGATGTGAGAGGCACATCGATTGGTTGCCTCCCGCACGCCCAACCAGGCCCATGCATTGAGCCTGCAACCCAGGTACGTGCCCGACTGGGAATCAAACCCTTGACCCTCTGGTGCGTGGGCCCACACTAACCCCTGAGCAACACCAGCCAGGGCCTCCTGCCCATTCTTAGATACCAACTTACCATCCAGGAAACGTCTGTAGCTCAGAATTAAGGGCACTCTGAGTGGATTATGTGTGTTTCTTTCATGAACGCTCGTTCTTGACAACGTGTGGGACTAGTTTTGCGCGACCCTGTGCATTACCCTCTGACATGCCCAATGGGTGGGAGGGAGGGGAAGTCTCCCGCCTACAATCCTCCGCCGGCGCTTCTGAATGGAACTGGGAATGCCTGTGCGAGCAGCACACACCTCCTGCTCTGCCTGG
>NW_005368806.1:0-839 GCF_000412655.1 Myotis brandtii
AGTGCTGGGGGCCGGAGGATGAATCAAGCACAGGAGCACCCTGTCCACGGAGAAGGTAAACTCAAGCAGCATTAACTTCAGAAGCACCTGCCCGGCACTGTTGGAACGAGGCACTGGGCCAACAAGACAGATGTGGGTTCTGCCCCAACAGAGCTTACTCTTGAAAATGGACAATTATATCATAGAATAATGCGAGCAATAGAGTTCTTGTTATGAAGGCAAAAAGGACAGAGTTCCACCAGGGGTGATTTGGGTCAGCTTCCTGCGAAAGGTGACCTTTCTGTGGATACGCAGGGCACAGTGGTTCAGAGCCCTCAAGGCAGAGGGTCACCTAAAGGACCTGGGACGGGTGGGGTCAGGGGCAGCTGTGTGTTGCCTTAGCTGGCAGTGATCCAGACTGAACACGTCCTTGGTCAACAACAGCTCCAGTGACTGGGGCAGGGTCTGGGGTGCTAATTGCTCTGGGGTCAGCAGGAACTTGTTGGCTAGAGATGTAACTAAAAAGTTAGGTTTTAAGTGGCTGCTGGGAGAGCATTATGCTAAGCGAAATAAGTCACTCAGAGAAAGATAAGTATCACATGATCTCACTCATTTGTGGGATCTACTGACCAACATAAACTGATGAACAAAAATAGAACCAGGGGCAGAGAAGCATCGAACAGACCATCAAACCTCAGAGGGACGGTAGTGGAGGAGAGGGGGGCAGTAAGAGATCAACCAAAGGACTTGTATGCATGCATATAAGCAGAACCAATGGGCCAATGGGCACGGCGGGTGAGGGCCTGTGCTGGGGGGCAGGAGAGGGCTGGGAGAGGTCAATGGGGGAAAAGGAGACACAT
>NW_005368807.1:0-515 GCF_000412655.1 Myotis brandtii
CTCTTAGTGAACACATATATTACAGATGGTTTGATCTGACTCACTGTTTCACGACAGATATAGCTCAGAGTCCTACTAAACTAACCCAGTAACCTTTCATTCTCTTATGGAAATTATCTTTCAACTGGAAATATGCGGTGTTGGAGGTTTCAACATCAGCAAGTGTTACTTTATGTCAAAAAGGAAAAATACGTTTCATTTCATTTGTCATATAAGCTAAGATTTTGGCGACGCTGTAGTCAAAAGTAATTGTTTTTTTAATAAACATAAATTAATATTTGTATGTGTGTTATCCCCTTTGAATAGAACTGCAAAGTGAATCTCAGATACGGTCCTGTGTCCTGCATCAGTTGGCCTGCTGTAAAGCAACAACCCAAAAATCTCCGTGGCTTGCAACAGCAAACAATGATTTCCCACTCACGTGTCTGCACCTGCAGGTGGATGGGGCTGCTCAGCTCTGCTCAGCTCAGCTCAGCTTTGCTCTGCATGTCCTTTCATTTGATGACCTCAGATAA
>NW_005368808.1:0-542 GCF_000412655.1 Myotis brandtii
GAATTACAGAAGAATTATGCATTATATTCTTTATGGTTTAGAAAATATCTAAACTATGTTTGAAGATAATGAAGTTACAATTTAAAATCTAATTAAGGGCTTTGAAGTTCTGTGATCTATGTGGTTTAATTTTTTCATTCCTGATTTTATGTTTTATAATAGAGGCCTGGTGCATGGATTCGTGCACCAGTGGGGTCCCTCAGCATGGTCTGCGGGGATCAGACAGAAACTGGCAGTCCAATGTCGCCTGCTGCTCCTGCCTGCCACTCCTGCTCATTTTGGCCCCACTGCACCTGCCGCTGCTGCTGCTCTGCTGTGGTCTCTGGGCTGTGGCAGCCAGCCGTGATCCCTGCGTCTGGTGTCCATCAGTCAGCTGAGTGGCACTCACACTGTGGGAGTGCACTGACCACCAGGGGACAGCTCCTGCGTTGAGCTTCTGCCCCCTGGTGGTCAGTGTGTGTCATAGCGACCGGTCAACCGGTCAAACTGTCGCATGGTCACTTAGGCTGATAAATAGATAGATAGATAGATAGATAGATAGA
>NW_005368809.1:0-452 GCF_000412655.1 Myotis brandtii
CCAGATTCCAGAACCCTTCTAGATGCTGGATCAAGACACACTGGAGTTAAATGTTGCCCAACGTCCGGCATTAATGGCAACCCAAACTGGGGCTTCCTGAACCCTGGCAGCACCAACATTAATGGTGTCCCAAACTGGGACTTCCTGAACCCTTTCAGCACCAACAGGGATGGACATCTGGAAAAGAAGGATTTGCCTGAGCGGAAACAGCACCAGTGATGGTGGTAAGATTAACTGTGCGTAGAGCCCATGTCAGCTTCGGAAGCCCGCGGATACGAAAGTGCATGGGTGATACTTTGTGTTTAAGTCAGATTATAATGGGGAAGAATTTGGTTAAAAGACAAAATTATAAAGAAATTGGAATATTAAAAGGTACTTTTTAAAATCAGGCTGAAAAAAAAAGACCATTATCATATTTAATGTGGTTTCTTGTTCAAATCATAGAATACCTA
>NW_005368810.1:0-628 GCF_000412655.1 Myotis brandtii
CGGCTAATTACCATGTTTCTTTATTATTAGATAGGATGACATATACAATTATACGTAATTTTTATACAGTTTAAAAATTATCATAAAACCAATAAAAATTTAACTATTATACTTATTTTTAAAACTGAGTAATATTAACTAGAGTCCTGGTTCATGAATTCATGCACCAGTGTGGTCCCTCGGCCTGGCCTGTGGGGATGGGGCCAAAATCGGCTCTCCAACATCTCCTGAAGGGTCCTGATTGCGAGAGGGCATAGGCCAGGCTGAGGAATCACACCAGTGCACGAAGCTATGCACTAGGCCTCTAGTATGCATATAAGATCTTTGGTTAAACTCTTCCCACCCTCCCTGCTTTCCTCTGAGATTCATCAGTTTATTCCATGTTTACATGTCTGTGGTTTCTGCTCCTGTGTTGAGTGTCTGCCCCCTGGTGGTCAGTGTGAATCATAGCTACCAGCCGGTCAGACAGTTGCTTAGGCTTTTAGATAGTTTTGAAGCCATATGATTGTCCTTGCGGATCTCACTTTGCTTACTACTCCTAGATAAAACAACTCTCCTGAAATAAACATGCATAAACCCTTGTTATTTCTTATCAATTATATATATATACTAGAGGCCCGGTGCACAA
>NW_005368811.1:0-845 GCF_000412655.1 Myotis brandtii
ATTTATTCATTTGTTTGTTTGTTTTCTGTCTCATCCACGAGAATGAGCACCCTGACAACAAGGACCTTAACTGACATATTTCTATATGCTTAGCACCCAGCCTCGGGTGCTAAGAGCGTGGAATCACACACGGGGACTAAGAGCGTGGAATCGGTTTTGCTTCAAATACCAGCTCCATCCCTTACTCACTAGTTACTTAGCCTCTCTGCGCCTCAAGTTTCTCATCTGTGAAATGGCAAAGGCAGTAAGTAACACTGCGTACATCACAAGGCTGTGGTGAGAAATGTGTAATATGTATAAAGCACCCAGCACAAGACCTAATACTTAGTAAGTGATGATAATGATGACGATGATGATGATGATGGGCCTCCATTCAAAAACTACAGTCATCTTTCTAAAATACAAACCCACTCATGTCCCATACGCATTCAAAACCCTTTCAGTAATGCTCATTGCCAACAGGATGTCTTTCACAATCATGAGTTTGGCACACTACACGCAGTCGAAGTTCTTTCCACCGTGGCACTAACCCACTTTCCAATGCCGTCTCCCATCATTCTCCTCCGACAGCTCCCAAACGGAGCCCCAGAATCTGTGCCTCCGCCAACCAACACTTCTGCCATCCCAGGCATATACCATAGCAGTTTGCTTCTCTGTTTTACTTGCTTCCGCATCCACACAAATGTTTTCTTTTCATAAAGTTCTCCCCAAATCTTTCAGGCAGTGACCTCAGCTCTAAATTCCCACTTCTTACCTAGAAAACCTGAATGCACAACCCTGTGTTGTCATCAGCAGTTTACTGCTCTGGGTTTTCTTCTCTGTGACCTCCTCAAAGACAAAAACCT
>NW_005368812.1:0-859 GCF_000412655.1 Myotis brandtii
CAATCTTGAGAAAGATAAACCAAGTTGGAGGAATCATGCTGAGGCAGGTTAGTAAGAAGCTAGATAAATTCTTTGGCAAGTGGGATAGGGAAACTGAGACAGATGGCTGAACAAACTGGCTAAACAATTTATAGCTAGAGACAGAACATCACTTACCTAAAGATAACATCTAGGTCTCAGTTGTATTTCAGCTCCAGGAGACATCAAGGCCTATCTCAGGACCAGCTGCATTAATTAATAAATCCTGGCACCAACCAATCAGTAAAGACCAGGACCCTGAAACAACCATCCTAGAAAACTGATGAATATTCTAGAGACCCTCCTCTGACATCTCCTGTAAGATCTCCACCCATAAGAAACTTTTAGGACAAAGAACCGTGTGCTTTCCCCATCCCAGGAACATGTCATCGCCTCCCCCTCCCTTTTTCCTTTCCCACAGGCATGCACTCTATGGGACTCCACCAAAGCTTGCAACCAAGACAGCAATGGGCAGTGGTAGTTCATCCTGGGCAACCCCTCCGAGTCTGCACCCAAGTCCCTTTTTCTCTGACTTCTTGATGAGCCAAAGCAGACCAGCCCAGGCTCATTTCCCCAAACTTTTCTTGTTTCATTGTCTTCAGCTTTAATAAATTTCTTCTAAAATTTACCTGGACTCGTGCTGTGAAAATTTTCCTGCACGAAGTCAAGAACCTACCACTACTGGCTAGTCCTTTTTCCTGTAATAATGCTATCTGATATCAAACTATACTACAAGGCCATGTGACCAGAACAGCATGGTACTGGCATAAAAAACAACACTTAGATCAGTGGAACAGAATAGAGAGAATAGAGCCCAGAAATAAACCCACCCCTTATGGTC
>NW_005368813.1:0-654 GCF_000412655.1 Myotis brandtii
ACCTCCCGACGGGGTGACAGTGGCTTCCAGGGAAGACGCGCGTCCCCCCCGGACCTCCGGGCCCTTGTCCCCGAGTCCTCACAGATCCCGCCCCCCCCCCAAGGATGGGCTGTCAGCTCTTTAGAGACGAGGACACAGAGGCCAGAGAGGCTGCGTGGGGGCCTGGTGGACGCCAGGCAGGTTCCTGTGCTCAGCTTGGCGGGCGTCGGGGCTGCAGGAAGTGTGCGTGTGTTTATGTGTGCGTGTGTGCATGCACTCGTGTGTATGTGTGTACATGGGTACGTGTGCGTGTACACGCGTGTTTGTGTGTTTGTGTGCGTGTGTGCGTGTGCATGATTGTGTGTGCACATGCGCTCACATGTATATGTGCATGTGGGCACATGGGCTGTGTGTGTGTGTTTGTGTGTGGACGCATGGGTGTGTGTGTACATGCACTCACGTGTATGGTGTGGACGCATGGGTGTGTGCATGCACATGTGCTTGTGTGTGTGCGTGTGGGCACATGTGCGTGTGCATGTGTGAGAGCGCGTGTGCCTGGGTGTGTCCCGAACCTCCTCCGGCCCAGGCCCGTCCTCCCGGAGGACCCAGCGGCCCGGAAGCTGGGAGTGTGGGGGACCCTGGCGGGAGGCGTGGGGCTGGGGGCTCAGCCGGTCC
>NW_005368814.1:0-616 GCF_000412655.1 Myotis brandtii
AGGGAGGGAGGAAGGGGGAGAGAGAGAGAGAGAGAGATACATCGATTGGTTGCCTCCCGCACGTGCCCTGCCTGGGGCTGGGGATGGGACCTGCAACCATGAGGTACATGCTCTTGACTGGGAATTGAACTGGAGACCCTGCCCTCCGAGGGAGGGCCGCTGCTGTAACCACTGAACCACCGGCCTGGGCTCACGTCCTCTTTGAGAAAGGGGCGTCCTCTTTGAGAAAGGGGCGTCCTCGCTGTCACCTGAGTGTTGCAGCGTTGCTAGGGAAACGCCCGGGCTCTCAGCCTCAGAAAGGGGCGGGAGGTGGGCGCCCTGACAGTGGGCGATTCAGGAGCGGACGTTTATTAGGGAAAATGGACTCCTCACTCCGCCGTGGTCTTCAGCCTTTTACCCATAAAGCCCTTGTCACATGAAGCAAACCGCGCCTGGGAAGGGGTGGAGTGTCTCCCGGACTCACCCGCTGCTCTTCCGCTTTGAGGCTGTCCCTGCTTTGGCTTTGGAGTCTGATTACGGGGTTCGGTGGGTCAGGGGTCAGGGTCAGGTTTAGTTAGGTGACATCAGTCGTATGGTTTAGTCTCTGACACTGAAATTGTGTGCAAAACCGTCATCT
>NW_005368815.1:0-807 GCF_000412655.1 Myotis brandtii
AATAAGCTTCCATGTTTTTGTTTAAAATATATTAGCCCGAGATATTTATTCTTCAAACTTCATAGGTCAAGAACCCTTAATGAGAGAGTCCCAGCTCACCATTCTGCATATCACAACTATATACAAAAAATAAAATAAGATGACCTAGAACCCTAAGACACAGTGATAAGCTCAGTTAGCACATTATGCATAGTTGTAATGCAAGTTTATACATCCCCCCCCCCCAGTTTATATATGAAGGTGGAAAAACTTTAAATTGCCTAAGAAGATTATCCTACCTAATAAAGAGGGAATATGCTAATTGACCCTCACGCTGTTGCAAAGGTGGCGGCGCCCACAGCCAATAAGGAGGAAATATGCTAATTGACTGCCCTGCCCTCAAAGATGGACGATGCCCACAGCCACAAGAGGGCAGCGCCCACAGCCACAAGATGGTGGTGCCCAGTCCCCTCAGCCACACCTGCCTCTGGGGTCCCCGAGTCCCCTCAGCCCCCCAGGCGCTCAAGGCTGGCCAGAGGTGCAGACAAGCCTCAGAAGGCAGCTGCCCAGCTGCCCAGGGACACCCGAGGCTCAGGTAACCAGGGACACCCGAGGCTCAGGTAACCAGGGCCGGCCAAGGCTTGCGCTGCCGGCAGTGGCAGCAGCAGAGGGGTGATGGGCGTTGCCTTCGCCTGATCGCCGGGTTGCCTCCAGCCCCTGAGGGCTCCAGGACTGTGAGAGGGGACAGGCCAGGCTGAGGGACCCTCCCCTCCAGTGTATAAATTTTCATACACCGGGCCTCTAGTGTCTAAATAAGTGGATTGCTTT
>NW_005368816.1:0-399 GCF_000412655.1 Myotis brandtii
ATACTAGAGGCCCAATGCACAAAATTCGTGCAAGGGCTTTGGCCCCCACAACCATCGCGGCCGCCTCTGCCTCGGCCCCCACCCGCCATGGCTTTGTCTAGAAGGACTTCTGAACGTTTGGTCTAATTAGCATATTATGCTTTCATTATAAAGGTTGTTCTTTGGATCTCTTCTCGTTCCTCCCTACACACACCTCCACCCTGAGATCTGTCAGTCTGTTCCATGTATCCATGTCTCTGGACCTATTTGGATTGTTACTCTATTTTGTTCATTAGATTCCACATATAAGTGGGATCATGTGACATTGTATTTCTCTGACTGGCTTATTTTCCTTAGCATAATAATCTTCAGGCCTATCAATACTGTCCCAAAGGGTAAGAGATCCTTCTTTTTTACAGC
>NW_005368817.1:0-1950 GCF_000412655.1 Myotis brandtii
GGGGTTCTTACTTTCCTGGGGTCACCTGGGCACCCACATGAGGGTAGAGGCAGAGAGGGAGACAAGAAGGCGGAGGGAGAAGCACCCTGTGTGTATCTGTTGTACGCAGGAGGGGCTAACACGGAAATGCCTTCAGAGGCCTCTAAGTCACAAATGAACAGAATGGGGGGGGGGCTCTGAGAAAGCCCCTCATGGGCCTAGAGCCCCCCAAGTAGATACGCTTGGGAAATGCACTCTCTTGGCCTGCGGGGTCTGCCCACTGGAGTCATTAAAGCCATCAGCCAGGGAAAGCAGACAGAGCCACGTGACCATCTAGGACAGTGGTTCTCAACCTTCCTAATGCTGCGACCCTTTAATACAGTTCCTCATGTTGTGGTGTCCCCCAACCATAAAATTATTTTCGTTGCTACTTCATAACTGTAATTTTGCTACTGTTATGAATCGTAACTTAAATATCTGATATGCAGGATGTATTTTCATTGTTACAAACTGAACATAATTAAAGCATAGTGATTAATCACAAAAGCAATATGTAATTATATATGTGATTTCCGATGGTCTTAGGCGACCCCTGTGAAAGGGTCGTTCTACCCCCAAAGGGTCTCGACCCACAGGTTGAGAACCGCTGATCTAGGACAACAGCCATCTGAGCTATCAGTTGTAGACTTGAAAGGTTCATGTGCTGGGCTTTTACCCATATGCTTTCAAATGCTTTTCAATTTTATTTATGGATTTTAGAGAGAGAAGGAAGGAGAGAGAAACGCTGATTTTGTTGTTCCACTTCTTTATGCATTCCTTGGTTGATTCTTATATGTGCCCTGACCGGGGCTTGAACCCGCAACCTCAGTGTATTGGAACAATGCTCTCACCAACTGAGCCACCTGGCCAGGGCCTACCCATATGTCATTAAAGAACTGGCATATTGTCTTCACCTAAGGACACAGGCCATGGGTGCTTGGACATCTCTGATAAGCCTGAGCCGCCACCTGATCTCTCGGGATGAGACTCAGTGCCCTGGCCTGGTTTGCTACCGTCACACGCCGCTTCTTCCATGGGAAGCCGGCCTGGTGACCATCTCTCTCTCAGGACCCTGGAAGGTACCCTGGAAGGCTGTTCACCACTGTGGCACCCGTGGCACCCACAGATGGAAGTGCCGAACAGGCAGTGGCTGAACAAAAGGGACTGGGATTTGTGAGATCCCGTAGCTGGCTGGACTCCGCCAGCTCTCAGAGCCCACACAGAACTCTGCCTGGAGGGTGTGGTGCGGAACCCCTAATCTTTCTCTTAGGCCAGGGGTCCCCGCCTTTCCTTCCTCTGGGTCATAAAGGATGGAGAGGGACAACGACAGGTGCCGGCACCCTATCCATGCCTCAGCTCTGTCTGTCGGGTCAGAAGGGCCATTACAACAGACTGCTGGCCCCTTCCTCCAAGTTTCTGAATCAGCAGGTTTGGGTAACACCTAACAGCCTGCATTTCTAAAATGTCCCCGAGTGCTGCTGCTGGGGTTCAGGAATCACGCTTTGAGAACCACTGACTTGAGAGGGGAAAGGGAGTCTGTTCTACCCCTGTTTCGAGAACATTAATCTATAGGAGACAGATACATTCACTTTCAGAAAGAAATAGACTCTGAAGCATCTTGAAGAGCATGGCCTTCTTTTCATAGACATGAATCCAGGATGTGTTTCACATGTCTCTAAACATGAGAAAAACACCACAAATCAAATGAACGATGGCAACTGTGCCATTCTAGGTCTCAGTGCTGGAGACAGAAGAGATGGGTGGGGACTGCGGCAAACTGGAAAACCTGCCACTGATTGGCTTATTTCATTTAGCATAACAGTCTCCAGGTCAATCAGAGAAAGACAAATATCACGCGATCTCATTTATTTGTGGCATCTAATGAACAAAATAAGACCTGAAGCACAGGGGGAAACATGGAACAGACTGACC
>NW_005368818.1:0-327 GCF_000412655.1 Myotis brandtii
GACCCCCCGCCTCCCAGCCCGCCCAGCCTCCTTCCAGCACATGCAGGGCTGGGGAGCGTATGCATACACATTCAGTCCTCTGTGGGCGCTCTGAGAAGGTGTGTGTGTGTGGGTGGGGGGACTGCGTTTCCTTTGAGGGGATCTGGCTCATACCTGAGCTATTTTTTTCAATTGATAAAATTTTAAAAACATAGTTTTATTGTTGATAGTATTACAGATATTCCCCCCCCCCCTCCTCGTAGCCCCTTCCCCCAGGCCTTCACCGCCCTATTGCCCGTGCCCATGGGCTGTCATATGGGCATATAAGTTCTTTGGTTTCTCTCTTCT
>NW_005368819.1:0-1893 GCF_000412655.1 Myotis brandtii
TGGGGATTGAGCCCACAACTCAGGCATGTGCCCTGATGGGAATTGAACCTTGACATCATGGTTTAGAGCTCAATGCTCAACCACTGAGACATGCATATAAATCAAGAATCTTAGCACTTCCACCTTCTACTATTTTTTACATCAGTGGGCTAAAAACCTATTCTATATTGAAATCATTAAAAAATTAAATTTACTTTAAAATTAAAGTTGTCATTTCCCCTTTATAAACCACTCTTATTTAAGACCAATTGTAAATTATATTAGTTTTATTATTCTTCACTATTTCTTCTACAATCACTTTCTCTAAGTCATTGACTCAATCACTGAGTCACAGTGGTTAGGCTACTTTGCCTATTTTCATACCAGTTTTCCAATATTATTCAAGTGATTTAGGTACTGAACAAATTAGAATGATTAATTGCAAACAATACTGCACTGCAAGAAATAGTAGTTAACTCAAAATCTCACTTATTCAAAAATAATTTAATTCACTCAAAGCCACACATTGGCAGCAACAATATTTTTCAAAAATAACTTGTGTTACAACACAAGTCAAAAAGAATCATTATCTTCGGACAAAATAAAGATCTTGTGGTCTCTAAGAAAACATATTTGTTATGCAAATACTTTTATTTACATTAGAAATATTTGCTTATCTAGGTAGTGTATAACAGTACTCAAAATTGCTATGAAAATAACGAATGTAGCAATTTATAACACTGAAACTAAATAAATTTATAACACTGGGAACTAAATAAACAGAAACAGATGATGAGCAAAGATTTAAGTGAAGACAACCTTGATCAACATGTCATTTTGTTAGTGACAATTCCAGAATGTCAGACTACCAAACCACAATGCATTCAACCATTTATGTTGTGATTATGATGCATTTATATGCAAGGAAAACTTAGAGCTCCCACAGTCAAAGATATTTGACTTCACAGTAATTACTATGTCCCTATCAAATGGTCAGACACAATCCCAAGAGTCTATTTAAGTACTAAATGGTTGAATTAGTTAGTTCAAGTGAAGACAAGAAAATGTGTGAGAACTTAAAAATAGATTACCATGGGGAAAAATTTTGCCCAAAGTAGCCAGTATATAAATGTTTATAATTTCCTGTTCAGGAAATAGCATGCGGGGTGTGTGTGTGTGTGTGTGTGTGTGTGCGCGCGCATGTGTGCGTGTGTCTAATAAAATTATAAAGTAGTTAAGAAAATTCATTTTCAATTACTGTTAAGCAATACCTTTGCAATCAGGGTCAACCAAAACATGATCAGATATGAGATTTAAAATTATGTATAACATACAAATTCAATTTTATTTCATTTAAAGTAACAATTTATTTGAGGGAAGATTCTTATGGACCTGGAAATATAGGACATGTTATCAAATAGTGCAGATTTAGTCTTTGTGACAAAGAGACAAAAAACGAAAATACAATAGTATTCCTTTGGCATTGGCTGTAATTAAAGGTGAAGATGTCAACAAGGGATAGCAAATACAGAAATATTAGAAACTATTTAGAATGGGAAATAGTCATCACTTTAAATGGATATTGCAAAGTGAAAGAAAGCTTGTAGAAATGAAAAGATTTCCACATTCTCTTATATGTGATTCTGAATTTCAATGTCAGAGAAACAAAGATTGTTTTCCATAATCTGAAGAGATGACGATCTGCTCCCGACAGTCCTAGGAATGTTACTTAAGTACTGTGTATCTTCCTAATTCTGATAACTTTTGAAATCTAAACCATATCTTGTCTCAAATGTTTTAGAAAGGGATGGTAAATCTATATCTGCATAGTTAACAAGGAGGTAACTTATCTAAAGCCAACGTTGTGTCAGCTTAACTCAAAATAACATGCCATTTTGAAATATTAAAAATACA
>NW_005368820.1:0-2140 GCF_000412655.1 Myotis brandtii
CCTCTGCCTGCCTGCCTGATCGCCCCTAACTGCTCCTAAGCTGGCCTGATCACCCCTAACCGCCCCTGCCTCACCCCACATCCAGGACCTGGGCTTCCCTCCCTCTGGCTGGCTGCAGGAACCCAGGACCCGGGTCAGCTTCACCAGGGCTGGCTGCAGCTGCAGGAGACCATGGGTGGGCAGCTTCACCCAGGCCACAGCTGCAGATGCCCGGGACCGTGGGGCGGGTGGCTTGTCCCTCTCCCAAGCCACAGGCACAGGAGCTGGTGCCTGGGACCATGGGGCAGGCAGCTTGTCCCTCTTCCGGGCTGCAGCCTGGCTGGTCCCCATTTATCTCTCTCGAGCTCATTTGTGCCTGGCTGGTCCCCATTCCTCTCTCTCCAGTGTTGAGTGTTTGAGCCATTATGGTGTGATGGAGTGAAGGCATGATGACCATTTGCATATTAGCTCTTTTTTATATAGGATTGTGTTCAGACCCCTGTCTCTTGAGATCTCTCTGAAAAAGTGGTTTTCAGGAAGTGAACAGTTGTGATTTTACAATGTATGATGACTATTCCTGAAGAAGGGCTCTATACTTTTATGATTTAGCCTACAGTTTCACTACTTAAAAAAATATTGTAAGAATTTTTGACAAAGTTGAGCCCAAAGTCCAATAATCTTCACAGTCTTTGTTCACACAAACTATATTCAAAATAGAAGAATAGCAGAATACGGTTAGAAATTGGTGTTTTAAAACTAAATTGAAGCCCTTACACTTATTTCTGTTAAATTTCACTTCAGTTGGGGAGATTTTGAATTTTAATTTATAAAAGAGTAAAAAAAATAATCTACAACTTATTGACTTCTTTCTGCATGCTAGATGCTATGCTTTAAGAATAAAAAAATATAATGTAAGGCTGACAGGCAAACAAAAAAGTGTAATAACACATTTGACAAGAAGAAGGACACATGTGTTTTGGTTACCCAGAGAAAGGAGTCCATAAAATTTCTAAAATGAGTTACTAATGATACTTGATTTGAGCCTAAAGTCTGACTAGAAGTTTTCAGGGCAAGGAATTGAGGCTAATGTAATAGATGCTCCAATATTACAAACTAGAGGCCTGGTGCATGACATTCATGCACTGGGGTGGGAGGGCCCCTCAGCTGGCCTGTGTACTTTTGCAGTCTGGGATTCCTAGGGGGATGCCTAACTGACAGCTTAGGCCTACTCCCCGGAGCAGGCCTAAGCTGGAGGCAGGAGAGCCTCCCACCACCTCTGCTGCGTTCACCAGGCATCAGCCCGGCTTCTGGCTGAGCAGCACTCCTCCTGTGGGAGGGCACTGACCACCAGGGGGAAGTTCCTGCATTGAGCGTCTGCCTCCTGGTGGTCAGTGCACATCATAGCGATTAGTCCTTCTGCCGTTCGGTCAATTTGAATATTACCCTCTTATTATATAGGATGTCCATATGTGAAAGTGAAGGGTCAAGAAGAATAAACACTAAACAGCGTTCATTGGTGTTAGCAGTTTCATTGGGATAGTGGCTGCAAAAGTCAGGTTTTAATGTTAGATCTGACCAGCAAGTAAGGAAAATAGATAACTGAAAGAGTTTGGTTATGGGGTAGCTTGCACATGGGAGGGAGAGCAGTGTTTTAAGATGGGAATAACCTCTGTGTGTTTGTGTGCTGATGAAAAGGAACTAGGGAGGAAGGTGGAACTACAGGAGTCACAAGATACATGTGATAAAACAAGTATCAATCAGCTTTTGCTGTATCACAAATCATTCCAGAACTTTGTGGCTTAAATTGCTTATTATTTCTCACAAATCTGTGGGTTGACTGGGCAGTTCTTTTCTTCGGGGCTGGCTGAGATGATCTCTGATGTCAGCTGGTGGCTTGCTTGGGTTGAGTGATTCAGGGTGGCCTCCTAGGTCTGGCAGGTGGCTCAATATGAGCTGTGCTCTGACCAGGCCATGTATCTGTCATCCTCCTATAGGCTAGCCCGGGATTATTCACATAGCGATGGTCCTAGGATTCCCAAGAGCAATAAGAAAAGGCAAACTTCAATGCACACGCTCTTTCCAAATCCGTTTACATCACCTTTGCTCTTATTCCATTAGCCCCGACATGTCACATAGCCAACTGCAGAATCACTGTGAAAGG
>NW_005368821.1:0-811 GCF_000412655.1 Myotis brandtii
ATTTCCTTTCTTGGCGATTCCTCATTTTCTTTCCTTTCTAGTCGTTTCCCCATTTTGACGATCACCAGAAGGTTCAAATGTCGAGTTGCATAGGCGTGGGCTTGGTCCTTGTGCAGTGGGAGCTTTGCACCACCCTGGTGTCACTGAAGATCTCCGACACTAAGATGTGTGACTGTCATGGGTTGGTGGGAACCAGGCTTGCCCAGAGGCAGCGTTACCAGGGCTCAGTGTAGCCTCATGTGTGCACCTAGAATCAGGGACCCCGCCTGCACCACGCTGAAACAGAGACCCCCCCCCAGGCTTGTGTTGAAAATCAGAGCCCCCTAGTTTGTGCCAGGAGTTATAGTTCCCCAAGAATCCAGCATCTCAGCCTCATGCTAAGATTCAGGGTCCCTGTGTGCGCATGCACCAAGAATTGGAATCACTGGCTCTTAGTGTGAATGCACTGGGAATCAGGGACCACCGTGCGCATGATAAGAAACAGAGTCAAGTCACTGGTGCTTAATGCTGCCTCCCGCCTGGAAAATCGGGGTCTCCATCAGCTTGGGGGACTTCAGTGAGCGCTTGTCCAGAATCAAAGTCAGGTGGCACTACCGCCCTGCATGGGCTCCAGGTTTGGTCACCTGATTGCCTTGCGGGGAACAAATTCCCAGTGTCTGAGCACTCCTAGGCTCAAGATCCTGCAGAAATGGCGCTGCTGGTGAGCCTGTGGGGAGGGGGATGGGCTCTGTTACTCACAGAAATCTGCCTCGGGGATGTCTGGATTCTTGGCTATGGATCTGTAGCTGTGGTTGCAGGTCTCTGTCCCCAG
>NW_005368822.1:0-865 GCF_000412655.1 Myotis brandtii
AACCGTGCAGGGTGGAGAAGTTTCCTCCTCCCGCCAGAGGTTACAGTGAATTTCCTTACTCCTGTTCATATCCCCTTTGCACTGTGTGTTCACATTGTTTGAATAGTTATAAAAGCAAGGTGTCAAGTATTTTATACACATTCATCAAATTATGCACATGCCAGGGAATATAGCTGAAATAACTTCTGCATTGTTTTGTTTCTTTTACTTTTGTGTTATTTTTTATTTTTTTTCAATGCACGTGAGCATACAATACTTCATTAGGTATATTTACAGTATAACTACTTTCATAGTGGGTGTTTTTGCTATTCCACAAAGTAATTAAAATATCTCTGCCTATGTCAATTTTCTATTGCTGCCACAAAAGTTGCCACAAACTTAGAGGATTAAAACAATACCCATTTATTAGCTCATCGTTTACATGGGTTAAGAGTCTCAGCACAATAAGACTCAGCTTGTTTGTTTGCTCTGGTTTTCACAAGACTAAAATCAAACTGTTGGCTGGGCTGCATTTCTTTCTTTAAGATTTGGGGGAAAAAGTGCTCCTGAGAGCTTTCGGGTTTTTGATAGAACTCAGGTCTCGGAAGGTGAAGGACAGAGATCCTCATTTTCTGTCTGGCTGTTAGCCAGGGGGCGACCTTAACTCAGAGAACCCACCCCAGTCCTTGGATATGGCCCTTCCTTTCTCAAACCAGCAATGACACCTGGAACCCGTCTCATGTGTGGATTCTCCTTGACATCCCTGTTCTCTGCATTTTCCCAGACTCCTCTTCTGCTGCATTTTACTGATTTCCTCCATTTCCAGCTGCTTTTATAAAAATTATGAATGTATCAGCAGATGAATGGATTAGAAAACTGTGGTACA
>NW_005368823.1:0-966 GCF_000412655.1 Myotis brandtii
ATATAGATATGGATATAGATTAATATTGATATAGAGATAGAGATTGACTTCTGGGAGGAAGGGAGAGGGAGAATCATTCACTTTCTTGCTGGTTTCTTTTGAAGACAATCGATCTTAGTGCTGGTGACGTCCCCTTCTCTCTTCTGTTTTGTCACTTGTGCCTTCAGTGTCGTCTCTGAGAAACCCTGACTGACCCGAGGTCCTGGGTTTGCAGATTAGCTGTTCAACTGAGGTTCGGGATGCATTCTGAGCTCAGCTCGCTCAGGATGGGCAAGAGGGTCCCGTTCCACTCTTTATTTTCTATCCTATGTAATAAAAGGCCAGCCGCCATAAGCGGAACGACCGGAACCACCAGAGACCAGAACCACCAGGACCTCTTGCCAGGCTGGCTCCGTCCTCAAGCAAGCAATTAGGGGTGATCAGGCAGGCAGAGTGGTTAGGGTGATCAGGTAGGCAGGAGAGCGGTTAGGGGCAATCAGGTAGGTAGACGGCCCCTTGCAGGGTTGGCCCTGTCCCCAAGCAAGCATTTAGGGGTGATCAGGCAGGCAGGGTGGTTTGGGGTGATCAGGCAGGCAGACCAGCAGTTAGGGGCGATCAGATAGGCAGGCCAGTGGTTAGGAGCGATCATTCAGGCAGGCAAGCGGTTAGGGGCCATGGGTGGTTAGTGATCAGGGAGACAGGCAGGGTGGTTAGGGGTGATCAGGCAGGCAGGCAAGTGGTTAGGGGCAATTAGGTAGGTAGACAGCAGCCCGCTGGGCTGGCCCCCCCCACCCTCAGCAAAGAAAGAGGGAGGCCCAGGCCTCCGGCAGTGACTCTGTGACAGGTGTGTGGCCAACCAGCGATCGCCCCACAGAGGGAGGCCCAGGCCAGCCAAGCCATCACTCCCCACGCCTGTTGCCTGCAGAGGGAGGCCACGGGTGGCAGGGGAGGGGGGCAGCGCCACACAGATGGCCAGCAGTGGGAGGG
>NW_005368823.1:2476-2689 GCF_000412655.1 Myotis brandtii
CCTTGGGCAGTTGGCTGGATGGCCCTGCCCCTGATCGGGGTGGGGGGACTGATCGGGGTCTGGGCCAGCCGAGGGGAGGGGCCTCAGGAGGTTGAAGGGGTGCCGATCGGGGCTCCAATCAGGCTGGTTGGCTGCAGCTCTGCACATTATAGCGACTGGTTGTTCTGGTTGTTCTAGTTGAGATATAGATATAGATATAGATATAGATATAGA
>NW_005368824.1:0-748 GCF_000412655.1 Myotis brandtii
CATATGAGTGAGATCATGTGATACTTGTCTTTCTCTCTAGGCCACCCCCTATGCCTACCTTTTCTGATTTTGTCCAAAAGTCAGGGAGGAGAGTGAGGTTGGCTTTTATGATGTTGTTTATGTATTTATTGATATGTGCTCAATATATTTAGAGGAAATCTTTGTTTTCTAACCTATAAACATAGGGTTTCTAACTAATTGTTCCTTCTCTTCCCTTAACAAAAAGAAAAAGGAGTAGATTTTCACCTATTATGGAATTCATGAAACACTTAATTCCTGGCAATGCCATCTCCATAGATCAGTAGAACGCTTGTGGAGTTGATCAACCTACTGACTTATTTGGAATCGAGCAAGAGGAACCCTAAATTGAGCACAGCTCAGAGCAAAAGTACAATTGCAGGGCTGTCTCATGAAGAAGGTGTATTTCTCAGGAATCCCAACATGGCAACATCTATATCAATAATTGTTCCTGTTTTCAATATTCCATGTGACCCGAGGTAGTTGGAGCATCCCATGAAGTTTCTATTTTGAAAATAGCATATTTGTGAAAATTATTTCTCAAATCCTTGGACCTATGAGAATGTTTGTTGGGTTGGGAAACTTTCATGCTGCTGACCCATAAATTATAGTGAAAATAGGATCTGAAGCAGATAGGATTTCAAGGTGAGTTTACCAAGTACATGAATGTTTTTTATGTGCACTACTGGTTTTTTCCTGGGTATTTAAAAAAAAAATATATATATATATA
>NW_005368825.1:0-438 GCF_000412655.1 Myotis brandtii
GGACTGTGCACACAGCCCACAAGGGGGTGCACCAAGAATTGTCGTCCTCAGGTAATTGGAGAGGCTGAGCCACTGGGCTCTATAAGACACCTAGCACAGAAAGTCACTCCATCAACACAGGGAAGCACAAAAAATGCGGAAACAAAGAAATAGAACACAAATGACAGAAATGGAAGAAAGCAAACGACTGGATATAGAGTTCAAAACCACACTTTTAAGGTTTTTCAAGAACTGTCTAGAAGCCGCCGATAAATTTATTAAGACCCTCGAAAAGACGGGTGAGGCCGCCAATAAATGTAGTGAGATCCTCAAGAAATCTAGTCAGACCCTCGATGTTATGATAAAGGACCAACTGGAAATTAAGCATACACTGACTGAAATGAAGGATATTATACAGACTCCCAACAGCAGACTAGAGGATTGCAAGAATCAAGTCAA
>NW_005368825.1:1197-2928 GCF_000412655.1 Myotis brandtii
AAAATCGTGCACCTATGGGTGAGGACAGTGGGTGGGGACTGAGGGTGGAGGGTGGGGTGGGAACTGGGTGGAGGGGAGTTATGGGGGGAAAAAGAGGATGGTAGACACGGCTTCCGAATGCACACTGCGGGCAGCTGTGGGAAACAGTGTCCTCTTCTTATAAAACGTGCACTTACCATGTAGTACAGCCACATATTTACCCCAGACAGATAAACCACGTCCGCACAAAAGCCTGCACGGGCATAGTCATGGCCCTTCATTTGTAACAGTCTAAAACCGGAAATAACCCAAACGCCTTGGCTGGGTAGCAGGTAACAAACTGGCACATCCGCCTGATGGATTCCTTGAGCCACAGAAAGGAACAAATCCACTGATTCACAGAAGAACTCGGATCGACCTCAAGGCTATTGTGAGCTTGAAAAGCCCATCTCAAGAGGTGACACACCGCATGGTCTTACTCCTATGACGCTCCTGAAATGACCGGATTACAGTGGTGGCTGGTAGGTCGGGGTCGGCAGGGTTTGGGGCGAGGGAAGGTCTAACTGAAGGATGCAGCATGGGGGCGCTCCTTGTGGGGTGAAGCACTTCGTACCCCACAGCAGTGGTCATTTCAGAACCGCGACAAAGGCTCATAGAGCGCTAGGCCCGAAGAGAACGTCTGTGGAAATGGTGGGTCTGAGTACGGCTGCAGTTTAATTATGTGCAATGTCCTGTTTTCAGACACGTGTGGCTGCTAGATGCTATCGCTGGGGAAAGGCGTGGGTGAAGGGCAGGCTTCTCTTTTTCTTTTTCGGCTGCACTATTTTTACAACTTCCTGTGAGCCTTAAATTAATTCAAAGTGAAAGGTTCTTAGGAAGGAAAGAGGGGAGGGGAGAGGGAAGGAGGCTCCAAAAGGGATCCCTTGTCCCTGCGGGTCCAGAGAGAGCACCGGCGAAGGCGCTGCAAGCGGTCAGGTTTCAGCTAAACTGCAGAACCGCTTCTAGGAGGAGGGACGCGGTGGGGCAGGGACCTCGGCTCCACCGGCTCCACGGAGACGGCCAGGCAACGCCTCTCCTCCCCGAGACTGAAGCTCATCCTCATCCTCCCGGGATCCCTCTGCTGTGGCGGCTCGAAGGGCCGAGGTCCCCAGGCGTCCTCCTACCCGCCAGGTGGGGACAGGACCCCCCACGTGGGAACGGGGAGCAGAGCGGCTGGCACCGGGGGCCCTGGCCAGCCCCTGCGCTGCGCCCCTCCAAGCCCACGTGCCCCCCATTTATGTTTCCTCCTTACAGGCCTTCTCTCTAACACCAACCCCCTCACCTGCCCCTCCATTCCCTCCACATTTCTCTCCTCGCCCCGCCTGCCCTGCCTCCTCACCCTTCTCTACCAACTCCATCGCCCCCCACCCCACTCCCTCCACTCCCCTCCCTCTTGCACACACACCCAGCCTCGCTCTCATCGCTCTCCCCTCTCCCCCTCCCGGCTCCCACTCCCCGCTGGCTACTGTTAGGCTCCCAAGTTAGGAAGCACAGGGCAGAGAGTGGTAAGAAATATAAACTTATTACCTCATCTGGAAACCCAAACGGCCCCAGGGACTAGGGGCAGAGGTTTTAAAGAACTCCAGTGGAGGGGGGGCTTTTCGTCAAGGGGTCGGGGGACGGGACTCTCTGGGCAGGTCCAATCCTGGGAAAGTCTGAAGGGGGGTCTCTCAGCCCATGTGCCCTCTCGCAGTCTGGGACCCCTCAGGAGAT
>NW_005368826.1:0-547 GCF_000412655.1 Myotis brandtii
GATATATATAGATATAGATATAGATATATATATATAAAGAGCCAGGGTCCGTAACAACCAAATGGATAACTGAACACCAGAAGTCAGTCCTGCAGTCAGTCCTGCAGCGACCCAGCACTAACTGCCTCCACTGCAGGCGCAGCAACCCAGCACTAACTGCTGAGGGGGCTGCAGATCAGGCCCAGAGAGAGGCCTGAAGAGAGAAGCAGGGTCTGATCCGCAGCCCTCATGGCAGCTGTTGATCAGCCTTTGCCTCTCTTTCTCTCTGGACCTCGCCAGCAGCCACGGGGGCTGCTGATCAGCCCCACCTCTCTGATCAGGCCTGGAGATAGGCCTTGAGATGCTGACTGGCATAGAAACTGACCAATCAGAACCAAATCTGGGTGAACTGTGAGGAGCCAAATGGCTGCCTAGGAGGCGGAGCTTTTGACGCTGACTGGCATAGAAACCGACCAATCAGAACCTAATCTGGGTGAACTGAGAAGACAGAACCTAAGGTGGGGGCTGAAGAGGGTTTTAAGGGCAACAGCTGTTTGGTGTAAGGTAT
>NW_005368827.1:0-8095 GCF_000412655.1 Myotis brandtii
ATGGTTCTTAGGAGGCAGTTTACTAGGCAAGGTCCAATGGTTAAAGCTAAGATCAGTAGGGCCAGAGGCCCTGCTGCTGCAGATAAAAGGGTGGTTAACCAGGGGGACCAATTAAACATACTTTGGAACCATGTTTCTGATTGTTCTCTTTTTCTTTCTCTCTCTTCTAAGTTTCTTCTCACTAAGGCCAAACTTTCTCGGATTATTCCTGAATTATTAGCATAAAAACAGCAAGTTTCCCCAAGAGCCATGCATAATCCTCCTTGTTTCATGAAGAGAAGGTCCAATCCCCGTCTATTCTGTAATACTACTTCAGCTAAGGAGTCTACTTGCTTCTCTAGATGGGAGATGGAACTTTCGAGGTGTCTTATGTCCATATCTACCTGTTTACTTAGTTCCCTCAGGTCCATATCCCCTTTTATTAGAGCCAAGGCCCCAATAGCAGTTGATCCTGCAATACCCAGGCTTATTAGGAGGGGAACCAAGACAGGAGCCCTTTTGTATCGGTTTGATGAAAGGCCTGAGTACATGTGGGCTCTTCCTTCGTTCCCGTTGTATATGAAAATCTGTGGGAGGATATAAACCAGGACACAGAGGAGGGGGTCCTCCCCTTCCTTGAATAGGTCTGAGGAGGCACACTTGGTTAAGCCATTTGTGCAAGCTAACCAGGTCTGCTCAGGCGCTTGGTAATAGGTAGTGAAGCTACTATTTCCCCAATGGGTTTGATTACATGAGTCTGCATAAGGGGATCGTTGGAGGGGAAAGTTTGGCGAGAGCAGACAGCTACCTTGTCCTTGAAGATCCCCCAAGGTTAGCCTAGGCTGATCCCAGGAACAATTACTCGTTCCCTGGAACTGGGGGATATCCTGGGAAATTCCCACACCTACATAATAGGGTGGTCTGGGGTCTAAACATAACCAACAGTCCCTCCCAACCGTAGGCTGTGAGGTATTAATGAACTGATGTACAGTTCCCAACATCTCCAGAAGGGAAGATTCCTGAGAAGGGCTGTGAGGTAAAAGTGAGGTCCTTGCCCTAGTTTCTCTGGTGGGCTCAGGCGAATTGGGCAAGGCCTGGGGTGGCTTAACAGGTATGGGCAGGGCCAGGGCTGAGGGCGGATCTGTGGGTTTCTCAGGTTCTGGTTTGGCCCTCCTCTGGATTGTGAAGAGAGCTCCTGGGTCTACACTATAGGAATAGATTCTTATTCCCCAGGTCCTTCCTGTTGACCAATAGAAATCTCCTTTGCTGATAACTTTTATTTCTACTGGGTTACATTCTGTTATTTTACAAGGGAAAGAGGGGCCAGTGAGGAGTTTCTGGAAGCTTATGTGGGGGTCACTATTTTTCTCATGTCCTGAGATGGTAGAGATAGTCTCACATCCCCAGGAGGGGCAGTAAAATTGCCCTGAATCCCGGCATTTGGCCTCAACCTCCCCGGAGCCAGGGCAGATGTAGACTCCCATTGTTTGCAATCTCCTCTCTTGGCCTACCGTGCCACAACTTGCTTGAAGCCCCCCTAACCCCCGGCGGCCTAAAGGGACAGGTCTAGGGGGGGTCCTTACTGCTATCAAAGAACATAGATCAAGGACAAAGACGGCTTGTTGTCTTTCCTCTACAGTAGTACGGGCGATTACTTGCCCCGTGACCCCTTTTCGGAGTTCCCAGTCCCATAGTATTGGTTTATGGGGATTCCCATTTATACAGAACAGAAAAAAGGTTAGGACCTTGATACCCGCGAGAGTCTTATCTTTAAGGGGTCCGAGGTGGTGTCGGTGGTCCATTCTGCTCCTGCTGCCTTCAGCTGAGAGTGGTGTAGCCAGGTCTGGATGCCGTCAACCTTGACAGCTGTGGGCATAGTCAGGATGACAGTGTAAGGTCCCTTCCAAGTTGGGGTGAGTCCTTGAGCAGTGAACTTCTTTACCCACACGGAGTCCCCAGGCTGAAAAGGATGTACAGGGTCCGAGGTGGGCACTGGCAGGGCGTCTCGAACAAGTTTATGGGTAGCTTTCTGGATATGCTGTAGAGCCTGCAGGGACTTGAGCAAGGAATGGTTATAAATTTCAGCTTTTAATTCTTCCCTAATTTTGGGTAAGATAGGGGGAGGTCTACCAAACATGATTTCAAAGGGAGAGAACCCCTCCTTGTAGGGGGTACATCTGGCCCGTAAGAGGGCGAAGGGCAGGAGGCTGGTCCAATTCTCGCCGGTTTCTAGGACAAATTTAGTCAGAGTTTTTTTTAGAGTTCTGTTCATACGTTCTACCTGTCCTGAACTTTGTGGGCGGTATGCACAATGAAGTTTCCAGTTTATACCTAAGATTTGTGCTATACTTTGAGATATTTTCGCTATAAAAGCGGGGCCATTATCTGACCCTATGGTCCCTGGTAGCCCAAATCTGGGTATAATCTCCTGGAGTAATTTCTTAACTACTACGGAGGCAGTTTCTGTCCTAGTGGGGTATGCTTCTACCCAACCTGAGAAGGTGTCTACAAAAACTAGCAGGTACCTGTATCCTGATGCTGGTGGCTTGATCTCTGTGAAATCTACCTCCCAATGTTCTCCCGGGGAGTTTCCCCGGGCCCGAATTCCCGGGGGGGCCCTCTTACCTTGCTTAGCATTTACCTGTGCACAAACAGTACATCTAGTGACTATGCTTTTAATCATCTCATCTAAGCTTGGTATGTAGTATCTGCCTCGCAGAAGTTCAGAAGTCTTGGAGACACCCAGGTGGGTAGCCTGGTGTAACTGGGCAGCTAACGTCCGACCTAGAGCCTCTGGGACCAACAGTCTGTCATCCGGTAGAGTCCACCAGCCATCTGGTCCTTTGACGGCTTGCTTCCGTTCTGCCAATTCCTCCTCTTGTTTAGTGTAGGAGGGGGTCTGTGGTAGGTCAGGATCTGGCAGGGTTACTAAGACGTGTAAAGGCCCCACTGGTTTTAGGGCAGCTTCCTTGGCAGCTTAGTCTGTGGCTCTATTTCCTCTGGCTTCAATTGTCTCCCCTTTCTGATGTCCTTTGCAGTGCACTATTGCAACTGCCCTTGGGAGCCAGATGGCCTCTAATAGGGCTAAAATCTCTTCCTTATTTTTAATGTCCTTTCCTGCCGAAGTTAGTAACCCTCTTTCCCGGTAGATGGCACTGTGTACGTGCGCTGTGGCAAAGGCATACCGGCTATCGGTATAAACGGTGATTGCTTTTCCCTTTCCCCACCGAAGGGCCTGGATTAAGGCCAAAAGTTCGGCTTTCTGCGCTGAGGTTCCCCTATTCAGGGACTGTGCCCAAATGGTACGGTCCAGGGTGACTACAGCTGCCCCTGCATATCGGATCCCATCCTGAACATAACTGCTCCCATCCGTGAACAGTACCTCGTCTGGTGATGATAGCGGGACATCTGTCAGATCCGGGCGGGCTGTCTGTACTGCATCCGTTACCTCTATACAGTCATGGATGGGCTCATCCGGATCATCATCTGGGAGCAGGCTGGCAGGGTTGATGGCCAGTGTCTTATGGAATCGGATGCGGGGCTGGTCCAGGAGAAGAGCTTGGTACTGGGTCACCCTGGTGTTTGACATCCATCTCTCCGGAGCACCACGAAGGAGGGCTTCCACAGCATGGGGTGTTGTCAGGGCTAGTTCCTGGCCCAAAGTCAGCTTATCTGCCTCCTTTACCAGCAATGCTGTGGTGGCCACTGCCCGGAGGCACGTCTCTTAGACAGATAGGCCACAGGTCTCTTCCAGGGACCTAGAGTCTGGGTGAGAACCCCTTTGGCAATGCCCCTTACCTCACTCACGTAGAGGTGGAAGGGCTTCCTGACGTCTGGCTAGGCTAGGGCAGGTGCTGAGACGAGAGTCTTCCTTAGCTCCTCAAAGGCCCGTTGCTCTACTTCGGTCTAGTTTAACGGCTGCACCTCCCCAGCGCTTGAGCACAGAAGTTCAGCAATCTCCGCGAACCCCAGTATCCACATGTGGCAGTATCCAACTGCCCCTAAGAATTCCTGAACCTGCTTCTTGGTTGTAGGTATGGGGATCCGTAAGATTGCCTCTATTGGACTGAGGGAGAGGGTCCATCAGCCTTTGCTAATGTACCCCAGGTATGTGACATCAGAGGAGCACAACTGTGCCTTCTTGGCTGATACCCGATAGCCTAATGCTTGTAAGGTGCCTAACAGGCCCTCAGTGGCTTGTCGGCAATTTTCCTCAGTATCTGCTGCCAGCAGAAGATCATCTACATACTGGAGTAGGGTACATTCAGGATGCTCCTGTCTAAAGGCAAGTAGGTCTGAGCTCAAGGCTTCATCAAAAAAGGGTGGGAGAGTTTTTGAAACCTTGAGGCAGTCTAGTCCAGGTTAATTGTCCTGAGAATCCACCCTCTGGGTCATTCCACTCGAATGCAAAGATAGGCTGGCTAACTGGGGCCAGGGGTATGGTGAAGAAGGCATCCTTTAAATCTAAGACCGTGTAGAATTGTCTCTCTGGAGGCAGAAGACTTAGCAGAGTGTAAGGGTTCGGTACCGTGGGATGTATGGTCTCAACCCTCTTGTTCACCTCCCTTAGGTCTTGTACTGGCCTGTAGTCTTTAGTCCCAGGTTTTAAAACTGGAAGCAAGGGGGTATTCCAGGGAGACTGGCAGGGAATCAGAATTCCCGCTTCCCGAAGCCGGCAAATATGTTTAGCAATTCCCTTTTTCGCCTCTAAACTCAGGGGGTATTGCCTCACCTGAGCTGGAGTGGCGGTGGCTTGCAGTTGGACTATCACAGGAGCTTGATGACTCGCTAACCCCGGGGGGTTGTTCTCTGCCCAAACCATGGGAAAAAGACATTGTAATTCCCTCAAGTATGAAGATGACTCGGGTCCCTCGTCTGACGTCACCTTGGCCTTTTCCTGCAAGAGATATTCCTCCGAGAGAGGACAAGTTAGAAGAATGCAGACAGGGGAGGACGGGTCTGGGTCTGGTTTCTTTGGATCCACGGTGAAGTATGCTCCGTCCTCCTCGAAGGATATTGTGGCTTGTAATTTCTGTAAGAGATCACGTCCAAGTAAGGGGTATGGGCATTCTGGCATGACCAGAAACGAGTGAGTTACCGTGTTCTTTCCAAGGTCCACAGTCCTTTTTGATGTCCAAGGAAAAAGGGCAGTTTGTCCGGTGGCTCCCTGGACTGAAGACTTCTTAGATGTTACGGGTCCCATTGGCTCTGTTAAGACTGAATATGCTGCTCCAGTGTCTACCAAGAAACTAACAGGTTTGCCCCCCACTTGCAAAGTTACCATGGGCTCCTGGGGGCTCAATGGAATGGAGCCCTGGCCGCGTCAGTCCTCTGCTAAATTTAAGACCTGCGGAATTTGTGTGTCCCTCTCCTTAGCTAGTCTGCTAGGGCATTCTCGTTTCCAGTGTCCCTCCTCCTTGCAATAGGCGCACTGATTTCTGCCTAGTTGCTCCCTGTTTCTCTTTCCCTTTCTCCCTTCCCCTGCTCCTTTTGTCTTGGTGCCCCTTTCTCTTAATGCGGCTACCACTGCCTTAGTCACTCTCTTATCCTGCTTCTCCTCCGGGGTGTCCCTATTGTTAAAGACTTTCTGGGCTACCTCTACCAGCTGTGACAGATTCATTCCTTCAAATCCTTCCAGTTTTTGGAGTTTCCTTCTTATATCGAGGGATGACTGAGCTACAAAGGCCACATTGACTGCCCTCTGGTTCTCTGGAGCATCCGGGTCTATAGGGGTATAAACTCGATAAGCTTCACACAGACGTTCCAGAAAAGCCGCGGGCGACTCCTGCGGTCCCTGAATAACTTCAGTGACCTTAGATAGATTTGTGGGTTTTCTAGCTGCTGCCTTTAAGCCCCCTAGGAGAACTCGGCGAAAATTGTCCAAAGAAGTCCTGCCCCTATCGGTATTGGGATCCCATCGGGGGCGAAGGGAGGGGAATGCTTCCTCGATCCGGTCTCGGTTTTCCTCAAGTGACCCCCCTCCTGGCCCGAGAACAACCTTCCGGGCTTCTAAACGAATCCGATCCCGTTCTTCTGAGGTAAAAAGTGTATTTAAAAGCTGATTGCAATCATCCCATGTTGGCTGATGAGTACAAAAAACTGTCTCAAGCAAGCTAATTAAAGCTTGAGGCTTTTCCGAGAACGGAGGATTCTGTGTCTTCCAATTATAGAGGTCACTTGTGGAGAACGGGACATAAACCATGAAGGGGCGCCCTCCCATTTCCCCATCCCCCGGGCGCGGAGTTTCTCTCAAGGGCAAGATGGCAGAGGAGGCTGCTCCCCCTCGCGGGAGTGTTTCAGAGTTTCCATACTCTGAACCACTCCGGGTATGGGATGGCGAGAGGGGAGTGTCCTCTCCCGCCATTTCTGTACGGCGCTTAAGGGCAGGATTGTAAGGAGGAGGCAAGTCTGCTTCTTCAGGAGGGGGAGGCAGAACAATGGGCCCTGGGGTGGGAGGCAGAGCAGGATTTTCAGGTTTCTGGATTTTCTTAGAATCGGCCTTAGGTCCTACTACCAAGACTCGGGCCCCTATCTGCAAGGCACAATTCTTAAACCAGGACGGGGGATTCCGGACTAGAGCCAGCCATTGATCTATGTAGGGGAACTGGTCAGGATACCCTGGATCCCCAGTGACAACATCCCAGACTGCTCGAACCAACCGGAGATCAAAGGAGCCTGTTTCCGGCCAACCTACACCGAAGGCGGGCCATTTTGACTCACATAATGTCCTAAGTTTTCCCGCTGAGAGCTTAACACCATAGTCAGCCCCTTCCTGAAACCCTTCCTTAAAATGCTTCAGCATGCAACCCAATGGGCCCTTTTTAGAACTGGATCCGTTCCCCATAATTACGGCGCGGGAGGGAAGGGCTGAGCTAAGAGGAGAGCAAGAAGGAGTTTGTCTTCCCCTAGCCGCCGCCTGCCAAGTGCGCGGAAAGAGTTAAAGCAGCTGTTGCCTGCCCCTGGCCGTGAGAAGACTTCTTGTGTTACCTGTGGAATGGAACTTTTAATCAGGGAGTGACAAAATACAGATTAGAAAAAAGGAATAGAGAGTCACCTCGTCTGGGGTGAAGTCCCTTAGAGATCCTTGATAACCTAGATCAGTGATCCATTCATCTAATCCTTCAATTGAGTAAGAGGTTGGATGAAACCACTCAATGTCCTCCAAGAGGATCTCAGCGAAGCAACAAAATCGACAGCTTAAACACATCAGACTAAAATGCTTCAGCATGCAACCCAATGGGCCCTTTTTAGAACTGGATCCGTTCCCCATAATTACGGCGCGGGAGGGAAGGGCTGAGCTAAGAGGAGAGCAAGAAGGAGTTTGTCTTCCCCTAGCCGCCGCCTGCCAAGTGCGCGGAAAGAGTTAAAGCAGCTGTTGCCTGCCCCTGGCCGTGAGAAGACTTCTTGTGTTACCTGTGGAATGGAACTTTTAATCAGGGAGTGACAAAATACAGATTAGAAAAAAGGAATAGAGAGTCACCTCGTCTGGGGTGAAGTCCCTTAGAGATCCTTGATAACCTAGATCAGTGATCCATTCATCTAATCCTTCAATTGAGTAAGAGGTTGGATGAAACCACTCAATGTCCTCCAAGAGGATCTCAGCGAAGCAACAAAATCGACAGCTTAAACACATCAGACTTACAAATACATTGGACTCACAAACAAAAACCAAAACCAAAAAGGCTAACAAATAAAACCAAAAAGGACTCACAAAAACCAAAGCCAAAAAGGCTAACAAACAAATCTAAATCCAAAAACCAAGCACAAACAAACAAATCCAAAACCAAAAACCAAGAAAACCAAGGCCAGAAGTACCCTCTGACGTCTCAGGGGTACCAAGGAAGGAGAAGTTAGGCCGCGTCCAGCCCTTCTCACAATCCACCACCAGTGACCGGTCCCAGAATTCCAGAACCTACCTCTAGAGGATTTTCAGGTGACTCCGATGAATTTTTTGTAGGGACGGGCCAACGTCCCCTGCCCGTTCGCCGGAGCCGAAGGGAGTTCTCCGGGGCCCTGGAACTTCTCAGGTTGCGCACCCCCTAGAGACCCCTCAGTCTCCACAAACAGCTCAGGGGAGGTTTTGCCTCCCTTTGCGTCCGAAACAGCACCCCTAAGG
>NW_005368827.1:8616-22905 GCF_000412655.1 Myotis brandtii
AGTCATTCAATCAATAAGGCATTCAATCGAATGGGATGATTTATACAATTCAGAAAATCAAAATAACCTGTCCATTGTTAGACAAAGCAAATAGGTACCATACTTCAATATATTATCTGAAGATATGGACTCAATTGTTTTCCTGTCATAATCAGATGACACACACACAGAGAAGGATGAGGAGAAAGAACAAAGGTAAAGCAAGACACAATGAAGAAGAGATGAGAAAATGGAGGTGGAAACTTGAATGTGGGAGAAGGACCAAATTTCTCTATCTATCAATATGAGAATTTCAGGTCATTCACTGTCGGTAATGACCACACTTGGGAAAGAGTTCTTGGGGATGAGTCCAGCAGTGTTTGCCATTTTGAAATTTGTTAGCCATTGCTCATTTGAAAAATCTCTTGGCTTGAAATTGGGGACTATAGGTTCCAGTGAAAACTTTCCCTAAATGACTGTGCAATCAAGAGAACGTATTTGCCCTACCAAGTGTGCCTCAGTATCCCTATTCATTAAAAACAAAAAAGGAAAGCAGTGCTTATCCAACCCATTCCACATGCCTGATGTAAAAATGTGAGAGACTTTGAGTACATGAGAATGCTTCAAAAGATTCAAAACAAATTGCAAAATCCAGACATTAAAATCAAATAAAGGGTTTTCTTGTGTGAATGGTTGTTGAGCAAAATATTTCCATTAAAAATATTAACTGATGAGTTCGGTTAATAAAAGTGTGTGAATTGCCAAGAAATGGATTTGTATTAATTATAAAAATTACATTCTAATTAATGCACTCATTAATGATCTACCAATCAATATCAATTGAAGATTTAATATTTTAAGGAGGACGGGCAGTTAGCAGTTTGACACCATGAAAAAAGAGATAACCAACTGACTGATGGGTCCCCATCAAGTTTAATTTTAATTTGTTTCAAACGTATCTTCTTTAGGGGTGATTTTAAATGCACATCACTCTTTCTCCTTTCAGAACATGAATATATATATATATATATATATATATATAGTTTAAAAGGGTATATCTGAACAACAAAGAATGAAGTCTGGCATATGTAACAAGAAGTGAGCATATCTTCTAAATGGGCTCGATGGTTGGTATACGTTCTATTCTCTCCCACAGTAATATAACTGGATTGCTCTTTAAATTAAGTGAATTTGTATGTCCGCTTTTCCTTAATGGAATCAGTTTTGATATACTCTTTGTTCGTGATATTTCAGGCTTCAGGGTAAGGGTTCTTTGTATTAACTTTTTAAAGTTACATTACAAAGAGGTTTAAGAATTCCCAACAGGCTTTTATTTAACCAAAGCTTTTGATCTCAAACCTGCTGGGACCTAGTGAAATCCTTACCAATTCTCCAGTAACTCCTCACTATTGGAATTTGAAAAGACCCACCTGAAGGATTGAACTCCCGGTATGGTTTCAGCCATCCTTTAGATCACTCTATTCAACAGACTGCGAGGGGGTCTACTGCACCCTTTGTGATCTGCTAAGCAGCCTAAGGTGTCCTTTGCATAAGTTGTTCTCCAAGGAAATAAAAATCAGGAGGACACAGGCCTGTATACCTTACTTCCTGCTATCTTCAGTTAAAGGGGCATTGCAGGGGGTCTGCTTAACATCCTTTGCTACCTAAATACCTTTTGGACATGGGAACTCAATAAAAGACCTTTCATTGCATCCATTACCCTACTGCGGTGCATAACAAATTAGATTTAAAAGGCTACTTCTTTCCCTTACAGCAATTTCTATCATTTTCTTTAAAATTTCAATTTAGTGTTTAGTGACAGACTATTTTATAATATACTTTAAACCACTCTAATGCCAATTATGCTGGCTATTATTTCCAAAAAATTAGGCTTATAGTACTATAGACAAATTGTAGTTTTAAAAGACAAAGTAGGAAATCGACTATGTTTAAAACATGTTAAATATAAAGAACATATTGTTTTTAATAACTTTTAAAAAATATAAATGTGCATTAATTTTGTAGTTGGCCGCAAACTCCCATTTTTAGAAAATATTTGCATTTGAAAATTATCAATGTCACATAGTAAACTATTTGGAGAAAGAATGAAATAAAATTCTCAATTGTAATATTGAAACTTTTTATTTATTTCATTTAAAAACTTTATTGTGCAGAGATTTTTAGGTCACGTTAACAACAGCAAGCATGGAAAGCAAATAAAACTTGGCAAAAGATACAATATTTGCTGCCATGTGTGAGAAAAACAGATTTGCCTACAGGCCACTTCTATATAAATCTTGATCTTTACCTTTTCCATTAATGTGATATAAAGCCTCATCATTATTAAAAAAAATTTTTTGTACTCTATCTGATAAATCGAGATCGACTTGCTCCTGTTACTCTCATTGCATCAGATGTTACTATCCCTGACAAAGCCTCAAGGTAACTTTATGCCAAAGAACTAGAGAGAAATATATACGTATATCAAGAAGCTGTGAAATATTTGCCATTCAGTGCTCACTGCTGGAGGGCAAATTCGATCATGCTACACATGTACCACCAACTACCAGACACTAGAGGCACTGGACCCTCCTTCTGTGCTAACTACAGAAAAGTAGCCTAGCACAATCGCAATTCCGAAGATGTGGTAGAGTTGTCAGGCAATGTGTTCAAGTTGGGTTTCAGAAATAATATTACCATATCTGTAGACATGACATAATTGTTTCATTTCTTGACTTATTAATTGTCATAAACATTTGTTACACATCTGATTGGTAGATATTTATAAGTAGCTGCCTAATGCAATATTGTTTTCTTCAATTAGTAATAACTGATCATCTGAAGTCAAGATGCTATGAATGCTGTTCCTGGAGGAAGAGGGTCCAAACACTTGCAGAGCTGTGAGAATGGTGGGAATGATGAAGAAATGGTTTCTGATATTTATGGATAATATAATACAAGCATTACTTATTATAAGTTGTGCTACAATAATCCCCTCCTTCTTTGTAAAAAAAGATATTTTTATGTACACACAAATAGTTTAACATAGTATTTCTTGTAATTTCAAATTTACTTTCACTCACTCTTTTTTGAAAAAATATGTATTTTTCTTGATTTCAGAGAGGAAGGGAGAAGGAGAGAGAGAGGTAGAAACATCAATGATAAGAGAGAATCTTTGATTGGCTGCCTCCAGCATGCCCCCAACTGGGGATCGAACCTGCAACCTGGGCCCTGACTGGGAATCAAACTGGGACCTCTTGGTTCATATAATAATGCTCAACCACTGAGCAACACTGGCTGGGCATCACTCACTCTTACAATATAAGTGCTTACAATTTAGGGGATGGTTACTCTACAATATCTATCAGTTTAAAAAATGTGTATCACCTTTGATTTGAAATAAATGAACTTCCAAAATATGGCCTTTTGAAATACAACATTGGTATAGCTGTACTTAGAAGCATGTTCACTAGTGCATCATGCGTGAGAGTAAAAATTGTAATCAATCTAAATGTCCATCAGCACGAGATTGCTAATAAGATAGCAAACATCCATGTAGCAACACTGTCATGGTTTGCAACCTTACCAAGTGCCAAGCAGCAAGTCCTCATTCACATGGCAGCCAGTTCAGGCAGGCTTTGTCAATATGTTATGGGCTTAGAAAGTGAAGTACAGAGAAGTTAAGTAACTTGCCAAAGTCACAGAATTACTAAGGGTGGCACTAGAATTCAAACTCAGTGAAGCCCTTGGTTGCAAAGCTCATATATACTTAAAAAACAAGACAGCTTAGACATCATGAAATGAAAAAGATGTATAAGAAATATAATTTTTAAAAAATGAAGTCACAAAGAGGAAGTATGGTAGGTTGCCATTTTGGTAAAAATTATATCCATATCCATTAGAATATGGAGAGAAAAGTTTAAAGGAATGTTCACCAGGCTGCTCATGTGAGAGTTTCTGCAGGTGAAACTCTCATGTTCTACTTATAATTCCTATAACATTTAGATATTTTATAAATGTGTTTGATAAAAACAAGATAGGTATTTCTTTAAAATATTAACATATAATTATGAGACTCAATAAAAATAATGAATTATTGTATCAACATATGCAGTATTTTTTCAAGATCTCGAGTGCTGATAGTCAATTTGGCCTTTTTTTTAAACAAAGCAGAAATAAATTACATTGCATAGAATTTTCATTCTATGGACATTAACTATCGCAGTCTGTTTTGAGGGAGGATGGTAAGCTTTGATAAAGAAAGCTATAACATGGAGAGGTTTTTTCCTCATGTAAGCAGGTTTTGTAAGTGACTTGTCTTATAACTATTGAAAAAAAAAATCCCTGTTTCATCAAGGGAGTTATATGTCTTTTTATTTCTCATTCCCTATACTGGAACACAAAATATTTATTCTTTTAAAGCAGTGGTTCTCAACCTTCCTAATGCCGCGACCCTTTAATACAGTTCCTCATGTTGTGGTGAGCTCCAACCATAAAATTATTTTCGTTGCTACTTCATAACTGTAATGTTGCTACTGTTATGAATCGTAATGTAAATATCTGATATGCAGGATGTATTTAGGCGACCCCTGTGAAAGGGTCATTCAACCCCCAAAGGGGTCGTGACCCACAGGTTGAGAACCGCTGTAAGTGTTTTAGGGAAGGAGGATTCTCACAACCTTTCTAATGTAGGAAAACATTTAGTATGTTGGCACCTATAAGCTGCTTATATGAGCAGACATTGCATCCAGGCTCCTGAGGAGGGAACATATCTGTGCATTTTATTCTGAAGTTACAAATGGTATTTGATACCCTACTAGGCTACACTAGAATCTGGGCTGGCTCTCACTCTCCTTCTTGCATTTCAGCATTGAAAAAAAACACACACACCAAATCAGTCATGCTTTGTAATGCTTTCGAAAATTCTAATTCAAAGATCTGCTTATGGAGCTCATATGGTTTTAAAAGGTAATAAAGAACATGTCCTATAATGAAAGGCAAGCCAAGGAAAATGGCATCTGAAGGAGTAAGTCTGCCAAACAAAAACTTGAGGCAACACCAAGCTCATTGTCAGAATTACAGCTGCCACACCAACCAATGAGACCTAGAGGAAGGTGGCCAGGAAGTCGGGCGCTGGGGCTGGAAAGACTGTTCCAGATCCACTGGCAGTTGGCCCTTCAGCTGCTGTACCACCCACAGGCCCCAGCGTGCTGGATTGGGTTGTGAACCACAGGAAGAGAGTGAAGTGAAGTACAGCCAATATTGTCAACAGCAAGATTGTCAAGTTAGTACTGATAATATATTCCTGGGAAGATACAGTGTTCTGAACTTTGGGTTCTGTGGGAAGGAGGAACAGGGAGCATGTGTGTAGCAACTCTGAACGCTTAATCTACCCCCCTGCTCATAGACACTGGTAATGGAGACCCAGTTTTCCTTCAGCCTTTTGATTCCTGCAGGTAGTGTGTCTTGCTGATTAAGTAGGATCTTGCGAAATATGGAGAAAGAAGTGAATGCCAGGTTTAAAGGGGAGGTGTTAAGGTTAGAAGAGATATTCAGTTTTAAAAGAAAAATGGGTCTTTCTTATAATGAATAATATAAACTGATGAACAAAAATAGAACCAGAGTCACAGAAGCATCGAACAGACTGTCCAACCCATGAGGGAAGGTGGGGAGTGAAGGGGTAAGAGATCAACCAAAGGACTTGTATGCATGCATATGAGCATAATCAATGGACACAGATGGGGGGCAGGGTGTGAGGGCATGTGCTGGGGGTTGGCAGCGGCCAGGGAGAGGTCAATGGGGGAAAAAAGGAGACTTATGTAATACATTAAACAATAAAGGATTTAAATTTTTTAAAAAAGAGCTTCACACTCAAGAAAAAGCTAAAGGAGTTCATCACCACCCCAAAAAGAGAAAAATGGGTTTTTGATTTTGGCTCCTTTTCTTCAAAAGGGAAAATAAGTGATGCAAAATAGAAAAAAAAAAGGTCATTCTATAGATTAGCAACTCACTGTGTTTGTTTAGTGGGAAGTAAAAATGTATCCAATAAAAATTCTAATCAGAGATCACCTCCTCAAACAAAAATAAATGAACAGAGGCCCAGCTGGAGTGACCTGGGGGATCAGAATCCTGTGTTCTGAAAGGTTGCTGGGTTTATTCCCAGTCAGGGCACATACGCAGGTTGCGGGTTTGACCCCAGGTTGGGTCACATAAGGAAGCGATTGATGTTTCTTTCTCACATCGATGTCTCTCTCTCTCTCTCTCTCTCTCTCTCTCTCTCTCTCTCTCTCTCTCTCCCTCTCTCCGTTCCTCTCTCTAAGCATGTCCTTGGGTGGGGATTTAAAAAAAATAAGCAGAGAATAAACACTTATGGCAAGTCATCTTAGAACACATTTGAAGCTGAAGAGTGTCCCGCTTGCATAGAGCAGGCACTTCATAAATATTGAAAACTGAATACGCTTTGCTGAATTTGAGCTTGTTTTTGCAGCCTGTGGTCTTCCCTAAATAGCATGGCCTCCTGGTTTGTACAAGTGTTTGCTTTGTGTCCCCCCAAAATGCATAAATTGAAATCTCAACTCCTGATGTGATGGTATGAGAAGGTGGAGCCTTGGGGAGGTGCTTTGGTCATAAGAGTAGAGCCCTCATCAATGGGATTAGTGCCCTCACCAAAGAGACCCCAGAGAGCTCCCAGCCCCTCCCATCATGTGAAGACAGTGAGAAGACAGTTGTCTATAAACAGGAAACAGGCCTTCACCAGGACCCGACCATGGTGGTACCCCGAACTTCTACTTCCAGCCTCCAGAACGGTGAGAAATCAATGCCTAATGCTTATAAGCTACCCAGTCTATGGTACTTGGCTACAGCAGCCCTAACAGACTAAAACAACATCGCACATATGACAGGCATGTGCCAGTCATAAGTCTGGAGCATTATTCAGGCATAACTACAGCTGCACATTTAAGACTCAGTTGAGAACTGGAATATCATTTGGCTAAGAGTGTACGTCTGGAGATTTAATATCCTTCTGTCTGCTCACGTGTTTGCATCTCCCTGCGGCTGGGTGAGGCCTTCCTCACGATCCCCTCTGTGTAACGGTGCTTCTCCTGCTGCTTCTCACTTTCACACACTCTCTCTAACCTCCTTTCTTGCTCAGACTTCTGATCAATCAAGGTTCCTTTTTTCCCCGTGGTCCCCGGTCCCTGACTTCTTCCTGCATGTCTGCCTCTTGGTCTCTGTGAGTGTGAACTTCGCTGATGTCTCCTTTCACAGGCCTTGGAGACTGGCTCAGAGATCAGCAGGTGTGCAGCCATGCCTGTGGGCGGAATCTGTCTCCTCAGGCCACCGCAGAGACCCCGGCCCTGACTGCAGACAGCAGCCTTTGGGCAAAGCGCTGATCTCAAATTGAACCGGCATGGCCTGGTTTGACAGCTAATTTTATGTGTCAATTTGGCTAGGTGGTAGTACCCAGTTTTTGGTCAAGTGTTAGTGTAGATGTTGCTGGGAAGATATTTTTTAGATTAATATTGAAATCAGTAGACTTTGAATGAAACAGATTTCTCTCAATAATGTGAGTTTTCACCCGCCAGTTGGGAATCTTAAAAGACTGAGGTACCCCTTAGAACAGCGGTTCTCAACCTGTGGGTCATGACCCCTTTGGCAGTCGAACGACCCTTTCACAGGGGTCGCCTAAGACCATCCTGCATATCAGATATTTACATTATGATTCATAACAGTAGCAACATTACAGTTATGAAGTAGCAACGAAAATAATTTTATGGTTGGGTCACAACATGAGGAACTGTATTTAAAGGGCCAGAAGTGGTTGAGAACCACTGCCTTAGAAAGAAAAAGTTCAGCCTCCAGATTGCCTCTAGACTCAAGATGCAGCATCAGTTTCTCCTCGGGGTCTCCAGCCTGCTGCCTGCTCTGCAGATTTCAAACTTGCTAGCCCCCACGATCTCAGGAGCCAATTCCTTACAATAACCCCCCATCTCTCTATGTAGATGTACACATCCTCTTAGTTCTATTTTCCTGGGGAGCCCTGACCAATAGAACAGGAAGCAGGTTCATGGAGATAGTGACCTCTGATAAGAAGAGGCATTGTGTTCAATGTAAAGAGAAATGTAAGAACAGAAACTAACTAGTTGATCTGAGAAATGAGTGACAAGACCAAGAATACCTTAAATAAATAAACATGAGTTGGCTTTACATTGGCACAAGGAATATCAGTCAGTCAATCATAAGAAAAGTTCCCTTATAGCTAAAACTAGCTCTTCCAGTGACATCAAAGCAAGTAAAATGGCTTAGTTTAGTTTCACTTTGAGGTGGGGATGAGAAACTTAGTTTTATTCAAAATCTGCTAGATGTCAGGCGCTTGTTTGTACATGATCTCATTTAACTATCACATATCCTGCCCAGTCGGCCCCTGAGACTTAAGGAGATAAGCAGCTTGCCCATGGTTACTTAGAAAGCAAGTGGTGAGCTCCTTATTAACTACAGATACCCAAACCAGGTCGCTCATTACTTGCTTCAAAGTCGCTGGTGAACTTGCTTTCACCCAAGGTCTACTGTGCAATATACCAGGGGTTGGGAACACCTGTCTCTGCTTTGTGTTTAAAGTGCAGCTTGAATGTTCTCTTTAGAGACTCATTTTCTGCTCTCAGACAGGTTGAATCAGGACCACTTGCTATAGCTCTCCAAGCTCCCAGCATTTTTCCTTCATAGCGCTTGTAATTACGTGTTTGTGTAAAATCATTTATTTAATTCAGTCTTCTCTACTAGGCTGTAAGTTGCACCAGGATAAGAATTGCACCTGCCCTAGCCAGCTTGGCTCAGTGGATAGGGCGTCAGCCTGCGGACTGAAGGGTCCCAGGTTTGATTGTGGTCAAGGGCACATGCCTGGGTTGGGGGCTCGATCCCCAGTGTGGGGCGTGCAGGAGGCAGCCGATCAATGATTCTCTCTCATCATTGATGTTTCTATCACTCTCTCTCCTTCTCCCTTCCTCTCTGAAATCAATAAAGAAATATATTTTTAAAAGAGAATTGCACCTATTTTGTTCATCATTTTATTTTCTGGGCCTAGTGTAGTCCTTAGAATGTGGTACTGACCTATGGTACTGACCTATATAGTTGAGTAAAGCAATGTGAATGAATTTGAAGCTACTAGTAAATCTAGCAAAGGCCATAGTTCATGCTTTGTTTCATTGCATCACAAGGGTTTTCTGATTCTTTCAACTAATAAGTTATAGGTTTCTGACTTATAAAAAGAAATAGAAAAATACCTGGCCACCTTTCAAATGCTACCTAAAAAGAAGTCCATTCTTTCATGTACCACAATGTTATTTTACTATCAGTGGAACTTAACCCACCCAGGCACAAAAGCTTAGAAAGAGATTTGCCTTTATTTTAGCCCATCAAGCCAAGTTTTAAAACATTTATACAAAATGTGGGACAGTAATTATTATATCCTTACCTGAGGATACGTTCATTGATGTGAGAGAGATCGAGAAAGAGAGAGAGAGAGAGAGTGAGAGATCAATGTGAGAAAGAAACATAGATTGGTTGCCTCCCATATGCACCCCGACCAGGAATTGAACCCAAAACCTTTTGGTGTATGGGATAATGCTTCAACCAACTGATCCACCTGGCCAGGATGGTATTATATCTTTATTTCAATATTTATTTAGATTTTCCCACATATATACCAAATTCTTTGATTACCATAATTTGCCCTTCTCCTTTCTTCTGGTTCAATGTTCTTCTTACTTGAGTATATCCTTTAGTAGTTTTTTCAGTAAGGAATCTGAAGATGGTAAAACTCTATTAGTCTTTATTTAAAAATCTATCATATTCTTAATCTTTCATCATAGTTGATTTGAATATAAAATTCTAAGTTGACAGATGTTTTTTTCCAAAGCACTTGGAGGATATTATTCTGTTTCCTGCTGGTTCTGTTCTTACTGATGAAAAGTCTGCTTCAGTCTAAATGTTGTTCTTTAGGTAATCTGAGTTTTCTTTCTAGTTGCTTTTAATATATACATATTTTTAACTTTAGCATTAAAATGAACATTTAGCATTTTAATGAACATTTTTCTCATTTTTGTAAATTTTAACTAGTTATTTTTCAAACTTGCCTTTCTTTTTTTCATTATGTTCTGTGCTTTCATTTTTATATCTTTTCCTTCTTTAATCTATTTTATCATTCTAAACATACTATCTTACAGTCAGATTCTTTAATTATTTTAAAGTGTTAAGGGTACTAATCTTTTGACTTTCCCTTATGGGAAAGATATTCAGATATCTTGTCATTTTGTATTATGAGCTTTTCTTTGTTGTAAGATTCTTTGGCACCCTAGGCTGTGTCAGTATCCCTAACCATAGGTTTGAGGTTTGCTTCTGTCATGTTCACTTCCCTTTTTTGTACATTAGATTTTTTATTTGAGATTTTCAAATAACTCAGGTAGTATGAGAAAGTTTTTCTCCCTTTGTAGCAAGTAGAAACAAATGTTCTTGTTGCTTATATCTCCCACAGGCACTCTGGTGTCAGCCATGTCCTTGCCACTTTGACCATAAATTTCTTTTTTACTTCTGAAGCAGAGAATTTTATTCTGTTTTTCAAACTACATATTATATTTTTGTTATATTACACCCAGCATTTTCACAAGTTAACTGAGAAAGAGTTGTTTGTGTTACTTCAGTTTGCCATGTGCTAGAAACAAGAATCTATTATTATCATTATTATTTATTAATTTTATTAAAGCACTATTTATCAAAAGACTATGGCCATTCTTATTATTCTTGCCATTTCTCTGACATTTTAAGAACAGAATCATATGGCTGCTGAAATCAAATCCTCAAGTAACCTGAGTTGCAACTTTTCCATAAATTGTCAGAAGGAAGAAAATAAAAAAAAAATAGAGTAAATTTTTAGGAGTGGAGAAATACTATGATGGTATTCCTAAGAACACAAAGAAGTTATGGGTCAAGGAGAAGAGAAAGTGGGCAAGTGGGCGGAGGTGCTGGGATGGAGAAGGTACAAAGCATTGTGGGTGATGAGGAGAAGAAAAGAACAAATATCATTTATGCCTATTATGTGCTGGACAGAATATTAGGCAGTTTTATGTATATCGCATATGTGACATCAACCAATGTATAAACTATGAATGATTATTTCATTTGGTAAATCAATTAGGTCATAGAAAAATCACTCATTCAAAACCTGAAAAGTTAGTGAAAATTCATGCCCAAATCTAAGTGTTTTCACCAATAACTGGGGCAGGATTGGAAAGGTCACTCTCCTCCCTCTGTGTGGAGCCTAGAACAGATGCCCCTGCTTTTTTCTTCTTTTCTTTGCCAGCTAATTACATCTCTGACTAGTGCAGGACAAAGGGAAATGCACAGAAGAGGAGTCTGACAAGGTCCAGAAGGACAGAAAGGGAGATCTTCGTGTATAGGCTCTTTGTCCTCTGGAAAGGTAATAGGCCTCCTCAGAGGAGCAACTCAGTGTCTGTGGGGACAGATTGGACCCCGAAGAATGCGTCACTCAGAGGTGAACAGGACAGACCTCCCTACCTCAGCAAGGCCAAAAAGAAAAAAAAAAGCTATAAAAGGTCTTCAGTTCTTCCTCCTCTCCATTCACACTGTTATAACCGGCCTGTCCAACATCTTTTAAGCAGGACCTCCTTCGAGAGCAGTAAATTAACCAGCGGTGTTTCCTAAGCATCTTTATAGTGCCCAGGATCGCACTTCATTCTTCTCTAAGACTCACCACAATCCAGGGTTTGCTGAATGATTCACCCCTAACCCATCCCCCCTCCACAAAAACCCCAAACGGTATTAAACAGCAATTTAAAAACTGAGCAAATACTATTTCCCATTGATAACACTAAATATCATATCTCTGTGTTGCTAGTCGTGGCCCGAAAGTCATGTCAGATATGCGGTGTGGTAAACTCACTTTGTCATTGAAGTTCAAAAATCAGATACCCTTTCCTTTAAAAAAGAAAAAAGATTAAACATTCTTGGAAATTTTTATCATCATTTCCATAGTGTAATTTTTTTTCAGATAGGAAAATAAAGGTCATTTTTAATCTTCAAATTCTAGTTGAGTGTTATCTCGCTTCAATTCTTGATAAACCCATCATTTAAAATTGACTATTCTAATTATAGCCACATTTGGAGTTTTCAATCAAGAACGGTTGCTTCTTCTGGCTCTCGCAGGTAAAGCCTACATATTTTAGAACTCCGGTGGGCCTCCCCCTCCAAAGCTGAAATTGCCCTTTGAACTCTCTTTCCCTTTTAAAACTGCCTAGGTTAAAAATTAAACCCCTACAGTGAAGGGCACCTGTATTGGCTCACCCTAATTTGCAGCTCTCCTGCAATGCTTTACAGCTGTCTGAATTAGCATAATTAAATCCACATCAGTGGAAAACCTCAATCCCCTCTCTCCCCTTCACATGTAGATGGTGACATTTGTCTAAGGTGCGAAGTAACAAAAGAACTTTTAAACAGTTGGCGATCCGGCTGAAAAGCAGGGTAATAGGATTGGTCTATTGTCTCGGGTGCACCTTAGGACCGGGAGCAGTGGTCAATGGGAGCTATTGGCCCAAGTAGGATGCAGTTTGCATTTCAATGCTGTGGGCAGGCAGGGCTGGCATTGGAGGTGTGCATTTTACAACAGGCCTCTGCTGCTCTTTATCCTCCAGTAATGAGGATAAACAAAGCACCATTATGACTTTGGGAGGGTGGTTGTTTTTAAACTGGGGAGGCCTGCTGACCGCAGGTTAGTGACGAGACTACGCCGCGTGGTGCAGGCAGAGAGAATTCCTGGAGATGAAAACTGACGTGGGGTCCCGGGGTTAATTTCTGGAACAGGCAAATTTGCATACAAATGAAAAATGATGGGATTTCCGTTCTCCTAAATTCTCAATGTCATCAGCATCAAACAGCAGCTCCCTTGCCGTTTGAAGAATATTCATGACTTTAGAAGGGGCACCTTGTTTGGTGTTCAGCTCAATGCAGGTCAATGACTTAATTCGTGAAACTTCATTCGGAGGGTGAATTTTCTGTGCGTCTTCGCAATTCTTCCAACTGTGGCTTGAATGATATTTATTTTTACAATCACACACTTTTCTGAATAAACACTGAGTGGCATATGGCTGACTACTTTGAGCATTTACCTTTATCACCCTGGTGACTTGCTTTATCCTATTTAACTGTCCCCCCCCCATTTTTTTTTAAATTGCACAAGATGACAACTTGGTCTATGTTGAGTTACTAGATATGAGAGATAGGACATGACAATACTTATTAATTTCTCCAAAACACATAATATTTCTTCACTATCATCCTGACTTTTAATTATTTGTTTTTTTCATATTTAAATGCTTTATTTTTATTTTTAAAGTAGTTTTAGGTTTGTATAGAGAGTTCCCATGTACTGCCTGCCCCACACAGGCACAGCCTCACCTGTTATTAACATCCCCCACCAGAGTGGTGTATTTATTACAGCTGATGAACCTACACTGACACATCATAATTACCCAAAGTCCATACCTTACATTAGGGTTCACTCTTGGTGTTGTATATTCTACAGTTTGGGGCAAAACTATATACACTCATATCCATCATTATAGTGTCGTGCATCATCATAATATCATATGGTTTCACTGCCCTGCAAAACCTCAGTGCTCCACTTATTCACCCTTCCCTCCTGCCCACAACCCCTGGGAACCAGGTTTTACTGTGTCTATAGTTTTGCCCACTCCAGAATATCATGTAGGTGAAATCGTACAGCATGTAGCCTTTTCAGATTGGCTTCTCCCACTTAGGTATATGCACTGACGTTTCCTCCATGCCTTTTCCTGGCTTAACAGCTCATTTATTTTTAGTGCAGAATAATATTCCATTGTCTGGATGTACCACAGTTTATATCCCCATTCAAAACGAAAGGATATCGTGTTGTTTCCATTTATGCTTTTTTGATGACACAATTCACTCCTGCTCATTTTTATACTAGCAAAAGATATGCTTCAGGAAAGTGAAAGATCAGACAGAGGCCGAAAACCAGGACTACAGGCTTTATTAGAGGAGAAGGACCTGCCCGGCTGTCTCGCAAGGGGAGGACAGCAACACGTGCAGAGGTGAGCACACCTTTTGAGGGGCGGAATGGGAAGGAATGGGGGCTTAGTGTACTCGGCGCACACTGATTGGTGGCTTAATGTATGGTCCATATACGAACAAGGTCTTATGGTATTTGGCAGGTGTTGATTGGTGGTTCAATGTATAGTCCATATAAGGTGCCTGGTTAGG
>NW_005368827.1:23460-29912 GCF_000412655.1 Myotis brandtii
AGCCCAGTGTACATTCTTGATAACCTATAATTAAGTCACTACCTCTTTCCCAGATACTGGTCTTGCAGAACCTGTTATAGAGGCCATAAAACTGTGAACAGTGCACTGCCCCAGAGGGAGGGCTATTAACACTGACGTCAGGCCAGACCATCAGATATGGCCTGGAGACCCCCAACACCTGGGGGCCTTCTTGCAAGGCCCGAGAAAAGGACCAGAAGCATAACCCATATTTGCAGGACAAAGACCCCAGAAAGATATAAAAGAGAAGCCCCCTGCATGTTACTTTACTCAGATTTGGGAAGTTATTCCGCTGAGTCCGCTGGCATATTAAACAGTGTAACTCCTTTTCTCTAAAAGCATTGCTTGGTTTTTCTTTGGTCTTCTGCAACACTGCCAGTGGCACCTCCTTATGAGAGAGACTCTCTCGCCCTTCCCTACTGTGCCACTGATGATCCATACGACCCCGATAACTTTCTGAAGCCTCAAGTCCTGAAGTCTTCCTTTTCCTAAAATATAAATCACTCCAGATGTTGCTTTTGGATGCTTCTACAAATTAATGACTGTTAAAGTGCATAAACATTCTTGTTTAAATTGAGGACGGTATTGAAGTCTTTCCGTTGATGCAATGACACAGTATAGCCCTCAGCCCCTCAGTTCTTCACAAGTCCAGGATGCTTGGACAGGTGTGCTTGCCCCACGCCCTTCTGATTTGCCTGCAGCTTCTGCGGGGAACAGTTCATGATGTATTTTATTGGGTCATTGAATGCTCTTCAATACTTTACTTCTCCGTCATGGGTGAGGTGCCTCCCTGGCAGTTTGTCTTTGTTCTTTTTCTGAAATATTAATAAGAAAAGAATCACTCATGAAATTAAGAAATCTTAAAGAAGGAGAAGGTACAACTTTCAGGATATAAACTGATTAAGAAACCCCTTAGAGCCGTGCTCGGCAAACTGCGGCTCGCGAGCCACATGCAGCTACACATGAAATTAAGAAATCTTAAAGAAGGAGAAGGTCCAACTTTCAGGATATAAAATGATTAAGAAACCCCTTAGAGCCGTGGTTGGCAAACTGCAGCTCGCGAGCCGCATGCAGCTCTTTGGCCCCTTGAGTGTGGCTCTTCCTAAGCCTTAGGAGTACCCTAATTAAGTTAATAACAATGTACCTACCTATATAGTTTAAGTTTAAAAAATTTGGCTCTCAAAAGAAATTTCAATTGTTGTACTGTTGATATTTGGCTCTGTTGACTAATGAGTTTGCCGACCACTGCCTTAGAGAAATAGCATCAAGGCAGCTGAATTGTTATGATACCAGCACATAACCATAAAGACAATAACATACATGGGAAGAGAATGTATCTGCTTAAACTGAACTTCACTGGTCTTATATATCTCTGGGACAATAAGTAACTTTGACATATGTGTGCATTGATCAGAAATACTTTCACATTTTTCCTCAAGGAAGTTACATTTATTGTAATTATGACTTGCTAAAGGGGAATTTTGAAGCAACAAATAAACTATCTCAAAGCCCAGATGTCCTGTTTAGACAAGGCGTTTTATATTGATTCTAGCCTGCTTTCACTTACCCTCCTGTAGCAAATATCACAAAGACGTAATTAGAAAATTCGGTACAATATTTAGCGCTGTTCGCTGTGTGATAGAATTGTTGGACTGCTGAGTAACTGAAGCTTGTTTGCATCCCAGTGTGTAGTGAAAGGCGAACTTCAAATAAAATGTTATATCTCCTAACTCCAGCTCCTGAGTGTCTTGGAAGTATAATAGAGCAAGGCTTAAAACTCCCTGCTGGGGAAAGGCCAATTTGACACTGAAACTACTGTTAAATCACTACTGAAACACCGGCTTGCAAAAGAGTTCTTATTAGATAAATATAAAGCTTTAGAAGGCAGGAGGAAAACACACCCAAGTCACAGGGGAAAAGTGGGGGTGGGGGCAAGTCTTTAAAGTTGGACAGTATGTGTTGACAAAATGTGGAGATTTTAAGGCATGTATCTACACATTCATTTTATAAATTGTACATAAGACTGGCTCCTTTTCCAGCGCAAAATCAAATATTTGGATTTGTAAAAACCTATGGAAGCCAGATTTTAGTCAAAAAGGGATTTTTGTCAGACTGTCAGTCCCTGAATTCCATCACAATCTGTTCGGCTGTTTTTGTTGCAGGCAGGCGTAAAACGCACTGGGTAAGTGTGTTTGTATTTATTATTAAAATAGGGATGTGAAACCCTGCTTTCTAACAGTGCTCGCGTTCTGTAAGCCTGTGCTGGTCGCAGAGATGTAGGCTCCGGAGATACAAGGGTGAAAGTCAGACACTGAGAGAGGTTGCACCTCTTTGCAAAATGTGGTTTTGAGCTTTTTTAAAAAAAATGACCCTGGCATTTTGCCTCAGTAACTTTTCCTGCGGTGATATGAAGAGAGATGGGAAAATAATGTTGGTGGCAGATCAAATTGTTTTATTTACTTGTCATGATTTCTTTATACCATCCTCTGTTCTAATAAAAAATAATAACTTGGTTCGACAGTTTCAACATCCTTTTTCATGTACATGTATGATGATCTGCAAAGATTGCCTAAGAGAAAATTAAAGATAGAACTTAAACTTCCAATAGATGGGTCATTCTATTAAAGAACAAACAAACAAACATCAAATCTTACATAAACACATGTTTACGGAGCTATTTCTTCTTCCAGTCTCGGCTTTCTGACACATGGCGCTTGATAGTAACAACTAGCAGAAATGAGATTTGAGATGATATCATCCTTCATTTAATGAAACTCTTTAAAAAAGGAAAGTAATACAGTTCATTCTAATCACAATTGACTATGACAGAGGGGACATTTGAGGTCTTTTTCATATTTTAAAGATGCACAAAAAACCTTTTACCTTTAACTGAATGTATTCATCAGCTCTGGCTACCATAACAAAATACCACAGACTGGGTGGCCTAAACAACAGAAATTGATTTTCTCACAGTTCTGGAGGCTGGAAGGTCAAGATCAAGGTCTCGGCAGGGTTGGTTTCTGGTGAGACCTTCCTTCCTGGCTCACAGACAGCACCTTGCTTGTTGTGTCATCACATGGACCTTCTTCTGTGCATGAAAGAGAATCTCTGGTATCTCCCCCTCTTCTTACAAGGACACTAGTCCTACTGGATGAGGGCCCCACCCTGAGTACCTCATTTAACCTTAATTACCTCCTTCAAGGCCCATCTCCAAGTAGTTCCATGGAGTGTTAGGGCTTCAACATCTGAATTGGGAGGGGCGGGGGGCGGCACACATTTCCGTCCATAGCACCAGGAGAACACACAAGCTCACTGGAACTCCAGGTGTCTTTGCACTGGCTGGCTTCACACCAACTCAGTGTAAGACTAATCCCCATATTCTGTGCACAACTTCTGATTTGCAGTTTTATATGTTTTTGATTAGTAACACATGGGATAAATAAATGCTGATGCTTCATAAATGGGGTTCAATAGAAAAATTATTTCTAAACATACGGGCTTTGGAGAAAAATAATGAAAAGGATTCTTAATGGTGAAAAAAGACTGAGAGTCACTGGAGAGAATATGACCTGCCTGAGGAGGTGAATTCATCCAAGGAGTCTCTTGAGATCACTCCCTGTTTTCAGACCTGTGAATGCAAGTCATACAACCAGGCCTGGGAATTTTATTCTTTGTAAATATAGAGCAATAGTCACTTTTTAAAAAATTTGGAGGGAAGACCACTTTTGCTATGTTCAGTGGGTTCTTCTGGCCTGAGGCCTGGGAAGGGGCAGAGCCTGTGATCGCCTGGGGCTGGGGGTCCCCTGCCCAGGCCTAATGCCCCAGCCAGAGGCCTTAGGCCTGGGCAGGGGCTGAGCCGGGGATCGGTGTGAACTACAGAGGAAACACCTTTTCTGACTGCTCATTGGCTAAGCTCCCTGTATGCCACTGGTAATATTCTTAGTAACTTGGGTAATAAGAATCCAAGAAGGTGATGTAGGGTTTTTCCACCTCACTCCTGGAGAAAAAAATGAAGGTCTGCTGCTGGAGGGGCTAAGAAATATCATATCCTGCCCTAGCTGGTTTGGCTCAGTAGATAATGCCTTGGCCTGCCTACCACAGGGTTCAATTCTGACCAAGGGCAGGTACCTAGGTTGCAGGCTTTTCCCTGGCTGGGGCCCAGGTCAGCGCTCATGCAGGTGGCAACCAATCAAAGTGTTCCTCTCACTTTGATGTTTCTCTCTGTCTTTCCCTTTCTCTTCCACATTCTCTAAAAATCAATGGAAACATATCCTCAGGTGAGGATAAAAAAAAATAATAAAGAAATGTCATATCCTATGAAAGGCACATCTTGAAAATGCCTAAAGAAAGTTGTCATTTTTTCATGATGAAGGAACTGGAGTCCGTGTTATGATGAAAACACCTTGGTGGCTGCGGTGATTGGCAGTGGCTGCAGCAGTGGGGTGATGGGGCTGGTGCCTTCCCCTGATCAGCCCGGTCACCTCCCACAAAGGGAGGCCAGACTGCCGCTTAGGCCCGCTCCCCAAGGGGAGCAGGGAGCTGGCCTAAGCCGTCAGTAGGACATCCCCTGAGGACTCCCAGTATGTGAGAGGGGGCAGGCTGGGCTGAGGGACCACCCCCACCCCAGTGCACGAATTTCGTGCACCGGGCCCCTAGTGTGATTAGGTCCAGCCAATTGAAAGTGATGTATGCCACTTCCAGGACTGGCCAGAAAACCATCTGTGTGAGCCTTCGTGATTTCTCCTTTGCAAGTACCAATGGAGGCCATGTACGAGATCAGATATACAAAGAGCCTGGGTCCCATAGCCACCACTTAATAGAGGTATCCAGAAAATCTGACAAGGAACAGGTTTTGTTGTGTTAATCCACTGAAATTTAGGGTTTTTTTCTTATAGCAGCTAGCATTAGTTGTTTTTATTAATATAATATCAAGGACAATTTTTGAAAATTTGGGATAGCACACTAAATTTTATTTATTGAAATATATATGCCCTTGAAGAAAGCCAGACAAAAATACAAAATTTCTAATTGTTTCAAGACATCAAATAAATATAGTTGCTATCCTGGCATCTTTTGTCTTCATCACCAGCAAGATTCTGACCAGAGTATTTCTGAATCAAATATGAATTATTATCTTCCACTAGGTCAGTGATGGCGAACCTATGACATGTGTGTCAGAGGTGACACGCAAACTCATTTTTTTGGTTGACTTTTCTTTGTTAAATGGCATTTAAATATATAAAATAAATATCAAAAATATAAGTCTTTGTTTTACTATGGTTGCAAATATCAAAAAATTTCTATATGTGACACGGCACCAGAGTTAAGTTAGGGTTTTTCAAAATGCTGACATGCCGAGCTCAAAAGGTTCACCATCACTGCACTAGGTGCACACACAAATCACAATAAGGTTTTAGGCTTCAACCTGTTCCCATCATTAATACTACTGAACACTGGGAAGCACTTTTCAAAAACAGATTTAAAGGTCTTGATCAGATGCCACCTGCAATTTCTCCCTCCTCCCTAAAATACATCCTGGTGAGAATTCTGTATCTTCTGGTCCATTTGTTTGGCAAACCACTGTGTAAGCTTAGGGATGACAAATAGGTTGTACCTAATGTGTTTGCTCTAATGAGTTTGTAGTGGCTGCCAGAGACAGTGCTGTGAAGGAATCAGAGGTGGAGCCAGAGATCACTGGAATTACCTTTGTCTGCCAAGGGCCAGAGAGGGTGGCATGGTGGTGCACGTCCTAGACTTGTTATCACTGGCTTACACTGTGTTTCTAAATATTACATTTCTCTGTCTATCTGTCTACTTCAGATAGGGTCCTGTCTTGTTGAAAATGTTAAAACCCCCATCTAAGGCCATACAATTATTCCAGTAACTACTGTTCAATCATGCAACAGTGTGGGTTGCCATTTTTAGAGCTGTGTTAATTTAGGTCAGACTTGTCTGACTTACTCTAATTTGTCTGACTCATCTCCAATTACCAGTGAAGATGGCACTGTATAAGATCTGGTATCTAGGATGTGGAGTTCACAGACATCCTAATAGATTCTCTGCCTTCTATTAGATGATGATGTTAGGAAGTGAACATTATTATACATTCTTGATGGGAGTGTACATTGTGATAAATTTTCTGTAGTACAATTTAGTAATATGTATAGAAATGTAAAATATATCTATACTTTGACTCAGTAATTGTACTTTTTGGACTTTATCCTAAAAAACAAATGAACATTATATTCAATGATATCAATATTAGCCTTTTTTTTTGTAGTATTGGTGTAGCACTTTATTTTTTAAATTTTTCAATTACAATTGACATTCAATATTATTTTATTTTATTTTTTTATTGATTTTTTACAGAGAGGAAGGGAGAGGGATAGAGAGTTAGAAACATCGATGAGAGAGAAACATCGATCAGCTGCCTC